>NC_091496.1:0-346926 GCF_947461875.1 Haliaeetus albicilla | reverse complement strand
TGTGTCTCTGGGATAGCCACAGCATTTTCCTTTCAAAAATTCTATCACTTCATGAGGGTTCTGCAGTTGTTTGGGAGTGAACTTCCAAGTCACCGGAGGTGAGAAGTTCTCTAGATACCTGCCCACATCCTCCCACATGCCCTGCCACCCATAAATATCCAGCTTTGGGACAGATCTCTGGGTGGTACTCTTAAAGAGCCTTTTTGTAGCCCTAGACAAGACCTGAAACATAGTCAGGAGGCATAGCACTAACAGCACACAGGCTTGCGCATCCCAAGGATATTCAAAATTCTCGAAAACTGTTGTAATTAGTTGGAAAGAGAAAAGGGAGGGGAACGGATGGGGGGAAGTATCCCCCCCTAACTTCCCCATGGGTTGGGTGTAATTACCAATAAAATCCGACAGAAGGTGCCCAAAGTATGGAAACTATATCACTGCCTCATACAGATACCAGCTTAACCTCATGACCAGTGATGTAATCATTTCACAAGTCGACATTGCCCAGTACAGCAAAATGATAATCCCAATCACTCTCCCAGAGATGAGATACGCAACTACAGGCAATACATAAAGCATATAAGAACTTACAAAACGCCACCATGTAAACAACTGAATCAACATTGTGACTAACATCTATTTATCTAGTATAAGAAATGCGTATGACAAATTTGTTTCAACACGCTCTGGCCAGATCTGTCGTTATCTCAACCCTTCATGCCCCACGTTGGGCGCCAAAAAGGACTGTCGTGGTTTCAGCCCAGCCGGTAACAAAGGACCACGCGGCCGCTCGCTCACTCACTCCTCCCGCCCCCCTCCGGTGGGATGGGGGGAAGACGGAGGAGAGGAAAAAAAAAAACAAACCTGGAACCTCGAGGGTTGAGATAAAGGCAGTTTACTGGAACAACACAAAGAAATTGCAACAACAACAACGGTACTAATGAAAAAGTATACAAAAAGAGTGATGCACAGTGCAACTGCTCACCACCCGGGACCCGACGCTCGGCCACTTCCCCCACCGAAAAGAAGCGCCCACCCCCCGGCCCGCTCCCCATTTATATACTGAGCATGATGTCACATGGTATGGAATAGCTCCTTGGCCAGTTCAGGTCAGCTGCCCGGCTATGCCCCCCACCTCCCAGGTTCCTGTAAAAAAAAAAAATTAACTCTATCCCAGCTGAACCCAGGACAACAGATGTGAAGGAAAAGCACAAGCCAACAGAAGCAAACATCTGGAGAGCACAAGCATGAGAGGAAATGCCACCATGGAGAAGAAGATATTCATTCTGTAAATACACTGACAGCAAGAAAAAGATCCCAAGAATTGCTGGTAACTGTTGGTGCTTCTTTGGCTAACTGCTTTCAATGGATGAAACTGAAAAGACCAATATGCTTATTATTTGTCTTTAAATCAGAGATCAACCATGAGATTTTGGAGGCAGAGAGTCAAGATCCTACCTGGAAACCAGAAGCAGGAATTAATTAAGAATATTTGGATGTGCCTGACTACGTATCTGGAAGGAAGTTTAAGAACAGATTAAAGCAAACTAAGAACACCTAAGGTCATCTTTGAAGGCTCATGTTATATACTGTGTGTCCAAAAGAGTGGAAAATAGCAAATGGCCAAAAAGGGGGAAAAAGAAAAGCAAAAGAAATACCGTCACTTCACTTCTTGGAAAAAAACATTGGAACAAATAACAAACCAAAGTGTTTGTCCTTGCCTAGAAGGAAGCAATGTGGTAATAGTCAGAAGGGATTTGTCAAGGACAGATGGTGAGAGGAGCTGGCTGCTGAGCAGCAGCCACACACCTCGGCCTTCGCTGGGCTCCTGACAGCCCCACAGCTGCCCCAAGACCACCCGACCACAGGGCAGGAGAACAACCCTCCGATGCCTCCCCATCAAAGGGTGGGGGTACCCAGGGGCTGCGCAAGGGGCTGAGCTGGGTCAGCGTCTCCTTTAGCAAAGCCAGCGATGGGTTGGAGAAGATCCTTGCCAAATCTACAGGCAGTGCAAACGGGCTGCAAAACACTCCAAGGAACAGGATTAGGGTTTAAATGGATCCTGATAAAGTGAAGGTACTAAATCTACACAGGCATCATCAACTGCACGAGGATTCAGGTAGGGAAACACTGGTTATATAGTGGGTTTGGGGGGGGATGTGGAGGCTATCACACGCTGAATGTGAGTCACACATCACACCATTTCATAAAACGCAATATGATGAGCTATCAAACTACAGTCTGAAAAACATGCAACGCAATTCTGCTGCCACACTCCTCTGCTGCTGTGTGCCTGCTCCGAGTACTGCACTGCCAGGAAGGAGTGGGATGGTGGGAGCCTGGAGAGGAGCCACGGCAGGAGCTCGGAGAAAACAGACCTTTGGGAAGGGCAAGGCAATAGGGGCTAACAGCCAACAGAGGTGACGACACCAAGGAAAACACGGGAAGCAGTCTTCTGTGTGTGCAAGACTGCTGTGAGGGGGAAGTGAATGAGCTCTTCACCATACCTATGCAGAGTATATGGGGCATAACAAACTAGAGGAAAAAATATTTGGATCAGACATTACAAAACTTCCCAGTGGTGAGGACAGAGGGAGGCAGGAGTGAGGAAAACACCAGGGCATGTCCGTTACCGGGGTTTCCCAAGAACAGGCAGGATGAGCACAGCCAGACATCTGGGGGTTAGACCCTTCCCACTGGTCCTCCCCGGACCCCCGATGATCCACAACACAACTGGGGAGTTCAGAGCCAACTGCATCGGCAACAGCCACCCCCAGGACTTGCTCCCAGGAGCAGGTTATTAGCGCAAGGACAGCCGACCACAAAAAGGCATTTGGGGACACGCCATGGGAGGCTCACCCAAGCCTTGCTGGGGTGGATTAACCTCTGGCATCACCCAGGTCCTTTGCCTGAGGCTCCCTGCAGCCCAGCCCTGCCCGTCCCACTTGGGAGAGGTTCCTGGCCACAGTCCATCCCTCACCGCCGGGATGGTCCACCCTGGGCTCACATCCAGCACCCCTGCTCCAGGGTCAGACCTGTGCTCCCACATTCAGCCTCCCCTGGCTGGCCAGGACCGCCGCTCAGCCTCCGTGGAGGTTGGAGAGCTGCAGTCCACGGGAGGACTCAGCCACCAGAACCATTGGCGTGGCAGAAATCGGGAGAGCAATTTAGCTGTTAGCACAGCTGAACAGCAGCGCCAAGGCTACTGCCCAGCAGCCCACAGGCACGTGAGGTGCTTCTGCGCATCATTTCTGGAGAAATGAAACACTAATGCTGAACTACTTTTCATTTAAATTCTCCTTGCCATCCTGAATATGTTTGCAAAACAATCAGAATTTTGCTGGGAGTTTTTGCCCTCAGAGTAAAGAACTTTGGAGCAACACTGCAGACACTAAATTTTCGTGATATTTACTCTAATAAAAATCTGACCCAGAATCAATTTTTCTGCAAGACTTTTCAAAGATGTGAGAGAACTCTGCGTGTTTATGGATGCCTTGTCACTTACTACAAAGCAAAGACTTTCTTGTTTGAAAATAAAACATCCCTGGGAACTGAGTACTCGGATGAGATAGGGATCACTGCACTGCTCTTCCCCAGCCTTGGAGTAAATAAAAGCTCTGTCAAACCAACACAAACACACTGGGAACCAACCGGGAGAGCCATAAGGCCAAACAACAAGTGAAAGAAATACTGAGTCAAACAAAAAAACACTATTAATTAGCTGCTCTAAGCACTTGTTAGCACACAGCTGCTTGCTGAACAGCAATGGTGCGTGCATATGTCTGTGTAATTCAAAAGAATATCAGCCCAAGCAACTCGCAGAGCAGCACCCGCCCAGCACCCCCAGCCATCGTGGGGTGGCAGTGATGCAGGAGCTGAGGTGGGAAGGGCTCACTGAGCCGACAGCCTCCCCAGGTACGACAGCCTCCCCAGGCATTGCCGGGAGCCCCTGCGGACGGACAGGGAGAGGGGGCAGCAGGAGGCCCCACCTCTGTAAAATCCTGACAGCTCTGAACTTGCTAGCGCATGCCAGCCACTGAACATGCAGGTTGCATGCATGTGACTTTCACTTGCCCCAAACTCAGTGTAAGGAATTTCATAATCCTCCTATCCCTACAAAAATATACAAGTATCTGAAAATAATGGAGTAAAAAGCACTTTTATATGCCTTTTATAAAACGCATATGGCTAGAAATAATTAAGCCACCTCCAGCAATCCTTTAAAAGTTTGCACAAGCAGGAGACAGAAGAAAATGGGGCAGACAGTCACTCCAGCAGCACTTGGCAGTAGGACGCAGAGGTAGCTGCCTTCCTCTGCCCTTTCCGGGCACTTGCTGAGCTGTGACGGACAGCACGATGAGAAGTGTTCCCACGGGCTTCAGCCCTAAGCCAGTCAACCCAGGTGCAAAGGCTCAGCAGGTATTTCGGAGGTCTGTGCATCAAGTCAGAGAGGAGCCCGAGCCTGCAGCAGCATCCCACCCCTCCCACAGTCAGCAGGGAGCAAATGGGCAGGCACGGGGCTGGCAGACGGGGCAGCAGCTACTGGCATCGGAGACAGTGGCACACCACACCAGCCGCTGACCGCCGGCTTGTGCAGCAGCACTGGATACCCACTTTTGCAAGCCCCTGCTCGCGCTGCTGCCCATGGCACACCCCAAATCCCCCAGCATCTCCATGCCCAGCCATGCTCCTGCTCTCCCCTTGCCAGGAAGTGTCTGGCTGGGTAAGGCTCGACTCTTCCCCAGCTGCCTTCCTCCTGCCTTGCCATCAGGTGCTCCAGGTAATTTTGAGAATAATTCCAAAACCTTATTGATTATAAAAGCCCACAGTATTTTTTTTACCTACACCAACCTCCTAATCCTTTTATAATCATACTGTGCTTCTGGTTTCAGCAAGTTCCCGAGCCAGTGAATTCCTGAGCTAACTGCAGGGTGGAGAAAAACCACTGTTTCATACTGGTTTTGAGCGTGCATGCCATCAGTTTTGTTGCACACTCCTTTCTCCTTGTGCCATGAAACAAGCAGAGGTTCCCTACTTCTCTCTGATAAGCCATTCAACATTTCCAATACTTTTAACATATTTCCTCCTGTTCATCTCGTTTCTAAGGTAACAATCCCACTCTTCTAAATCTCTCCTCAAAGCAGAGAGGTTTTTTCCTCATTCCTCATCATTTTCACTGTATCTCCAAAACCCTGTAATTCACACCATTCTTGCTGACTGGTAGTGCCCAGCCTGGTATGCAGCTCTCAGAGGTGTCATCATTGATTTTGACCGAGGCGTTAGACTGTTTTCCATATTATCATCCATCACACTGTTAGGTCATCTAATATCGCTGCATTTTGTACTGAAGTTGCACATTGAGCAGAGGCCTCCACTGAGCTGTTTAGAAAACATCCTGCAACTTTTCCTGAGTTAAACTATTAATTAAGAATCCTAGCAGGTACTTGAGTAGTTCAATTTTTTCCCCCTCTAGTAGCTATTTTACATTTATTTTCATTATTTTTTATTCACTGACACGTTTCCTTTTCCCCATATTCTTCAGATTGCCTCAAAGGGTCTCAGAGCTGTTTCTGCTATGGAGTTAATGTAAATAGCTGCCATCTGCAGACTGGTTCTTCAATGCTCAAATCCGTTTCTTACTCATTAGTGAACACAGCTATAACCCAGACCTGGTACCCACTCTTCAAACTCCTGCTCTAGCTTCACTGTATGAGAGTTTCTCGTTAGCCCTTTCTGAGCAAACGCTGCTTTACATCAGCCATGGCTGTGGTCGGTCGCGCCTCTCCACTAACAGAGGACTTCTGAAAGCAAAGCCTGACCCCAGTCATCACCAAAGGGACCCTTGGCCATGAAGGCTTTCTGGCAGCACCTCTGCTATCTGAGGGGAGCAGCAGCCATCCTCCTGGATCACAACAGGTGCCCATGCTCGGCTTCCAGCCGAAGGCAAGCACCAGCAGGGTGAGCAGTGTCAGAGCCAACATTCACATTGCACATGGCCAGCAAGTGATGGGGAGCAGCAGGAGAACACAAGATCCATGTCGTTCCCACACCTATGGGCCACCGAAACCACCAGACGCACAAGGAAGGCCTCCCCACACCGCTCAGTGGGTCGGGCAAGGGTGCCCATCAGCTGTTCCCAGGCAGTTCAGCAGAGCAATGCCACCACCCAGGCCTGTAGGCAGAATACCGATAACCGCAGTAACTCCAGGTCGTTTGGGACGCATTAGGTGTTGGCTTATCTGCAATGTGCCACCTCGAAGTTCAGTTTTCAAGATGCATTCATTGTCATAGCAACAACAAGCGCAACACAGGATTGATGTACTTACCATTTTTCTGAGATGCAAGATTAGACCCAGGGCTGGGGAGAAGATCGAGGAAAAAAAACCCTCAGCGCTTGCTCCAGGTCCCGGCCAGCCCCGCTCCTCACGGTCCGTGGACAGGGAGACAGGGGGCTTCATCAGGCTCCACGGTCCTTCCTGCTCCCCACCCGCCGCCCGGGGTCCCACGGGTGCCCAGCCCCATGCAGATGCGGGGGCTCCAGCGGGTGCCAAGGATGGCGCCGGCCGTGCCATGGGGCATCCTCGCTCTGCCTCCCCCCGGCCCCTTACCTGGCCTTGCCGCGGCTGCTCCTCCGGAGCGTGGGCAGGTCAGCCTCCTTCTCCTCCTGCACTCGCTGCAGGGACGGGGAGCGGCTGTGGGCGCTGCGGGCGCTGCCGGAGCTCGCCAGGCTGCCGTCCCCTGCCACAGCCCCCGCCGCCGCCTCCTGCATCTGCGCCAGCAGCTGTGGGGGCAGGCTGCGGAGCGAGGGCACCGGCGAGTAGGACGCCCGGCTCTCTGCCTTCAGGTTGTTGTCGCTGGCCGAGCGCTGCAGTATGCGCGGGGAAGAGAGGCCGCCGGCGCCGAGGATCCGTCTCCGCTTTGTGTAACTGGGAGTTTCTCTGAAAGGCACTGCAAAAGAGCCAGGGAAAGCAGCATTAGCTACCGGGCACATGGCGTGAAGCTGGTGTCGGCCAGCCGTGCTTGGGCTGGAAGATGGCGGCAAAGTGGGAGAGCTGGAAAAGCACACGGAGCTGGGCCGGGAAGGCAGGAATGGCCAGGGCAGAGGAAGACACAGCTCCACCTGCACCAGCTCCACCTTCCAGCTCCTCTCCCTGCACCAACCTGGGGAAACTCAGGCGAGCCCGACCGTAGCACACCGGCTTTGGCAGGGTTTGGAGGTGGCATCTCAGGAGGCATCAAGGAGTGCTGCCGGAGGGGGAGGAGGCAGCACCAGCAAGGGTACCCAGGGAGGGTATGTGGGGCCACCAGCGGGACCCCTGCCAGCCCGTCTCCAGCTGCCACGCTGGTTCAGAGGTGGCGACACCTGAACAGGACATTGACACCAGCAGTAACCCTGGCCACCACTTACTCTTCTGTTTCGGAGGCACAGAAGGCCTAAATCTATAGCTTCAGGCACATGTCAAGCGCAAGCCTAGAAAATACAAAGCGCAGAATAAAATACCAGCTACTCCCTGCCCTCTACCTCTACCCTCAAGAGCGTGCAGAAGAAACAGACCTCACGAAGCCACCTGAAGATGCAAACTCCTTCCTCTGCCTGCAGCTCTGCAGAGGGAAAAAGAGTGGAAACGGGAAACCTGATGTGGTCACAGGGGAACAGGGCTCTGCTGCGGAGCCACAGCACTGCAGACCTCAGGTCAGGAAAGATGTATTTTCCTAGATTTTGTTTAACGAATCCATTTCCATCATGAACCTTAATGTGCTTAAAGTTTGTCTGACGTGTGGCAACATCCAGCCCATTTCTGGTGCAAACGTAGTGGCAAAAGCAAGGGGACACGTAAAGCATGCGGAGGTCTCCTGCGCTCCTGCTCAATGGCATGCTCAGAAGCGGTGTGACCCTGCTAACAGGGGACCTCTCACCCCGTCCGCATTCAAGACTCCCCTGGCTTCACCCTTCCAAGGCCACCCCTCCCACAGCAACTTGCACAAAGGCACATGAGCCCTGGACACACTCCAGTGGCCACCTCCCAGGGGCTGCAGAGGATGGGATGAGCCGGGGGAGCGGGCAGGATGCTGCCTGACGTCGAGCGAGGCCTCAGACCTGTGTCATCCTTGACCAAACACCCTGAAGGCACATCCCAGCTGTGCTGCGTGGCTGCACTCAGAATATTTTTCCAAGGAATATTTTAGGTTCAAAGTACAAGAATTTCAGGCTGCTGTAAATCTTCCTGTTGTCATAGCAACGCGATGCATTTGTTCTCTCCTGAGTTTCAACCACGTGGTGGGGGAATTTCTGCTGGCAGCGTCCGCGCTCCCCGTGGCGGCTCAGCCCAGCTCCCCAGCCTCCTGCTGCCAGCCGCCTGCCCGCACCCTTGGTGCTGCCAGCACCCCACGTCCAGGCCACCCCAACAGGAAAAATGGGTCAAAATGGTCACCCAGTGGCCACAGGCAAGGAGGGATGTCAGATGGAAAAAAGCAAAGCCTGGGCCGTGGATGTGATGCAGTCCCTGGGGTAAAACACGCTGTGGAGTCAATGCCTGGGAGTTTGCAGGACTGGAGCATGCAGGACACTGATGGACAGCCTGTCCTACCAACACAACACGCTGGAGAGGAAGCTGCAGTCATGGCTAGCTACAACCATTTCACAGGCAAAGCTGAACAGGTTTGGTTGACTGGGGCTGTTGACCCGAGTTCATGTATCATCCAGGCATATGATAGATCTCCAGGAGACAGTTAATTTTGTACTACCTCATGTCTCATAGAAAACCACTTTAAAAAAGAGAAGCAGATACTGAATGGATGTAAGTCGTGGTAACTGGCAGATCTAAAAATTATTAGAAATTGGAAATAGCCACTGGAAACACAAGGAAGTTGCTAGTCTCGAAGAGCTGTTTTCAAACCAAGCCAAGTCAGTAACTTTAAGATGGTTCTTGGAAAAAGTACAGAATTACTTTCAGTAAAAGTGCCGAATGCTGCCTAGTGATAAAAGCACATCAGTCAGTGCCTGAATACCTTTCCAAACCGAAGGCCAAGGCACATACTGGTCAAGTGAGTACATCCATGGTGTGCTCCAGGGACCAACACCATAGGTGAAACCAAGTGATCATGAGGATTGTAGCCTGAGAAAGGCTGTGAGCTCATAGCGTCAACCAAACACGAGCTCAGTGTTGTTCCGCCAGAATAGAGTCAATCTGAGCCTGTTACGTCTAAGCTGTGGACCAGCGACACCCCAGAGAGGTGCTCTCAGCAGTGCTCCATCAGTAGGCACTGTCTCAGCTGGAGAAATCCAAGTCTGGATCCACACCGTATGAGAATTTTGGTAAACAGGAAATATTCAGCAAGAAAAAAATTCAAGATCTAGAAAAATCTGCCTGGACCATTCTTCCCCCCATCCTGGGAGAAGGCAGGAGCAGCAGTCAGCCCTTTGCAGATGACCAGTGACACCCGTGCTCTGCACCAGCTGCTCAGGCAGAGTCCATGCTGTGCCCGGCTGTGCACATCCATTACCACAAGGAGGTAAAAAGGGCCACTCAAAGCACCAGAACTACAGCCAGACCCACACTGAGGTACTGGTCTGGTTCATCGCTCTTCCATGCATGACTGGGCTCAGCACCATTGGTCTTGACACCAAACCAAGAAAGAAAGAAATAGAAAAACAAGAGTGCAACGATGAAAACTTCAGACAGCAGGAGTTGGTCTGGGGTTGCTTTAGGGTGCTTTATAAATTAATTATTAGTTTCTTGATACTAATTGCTTAGGAAAAAAACCCATAACTGTATATTGAACTGATCATATACCAGCTTACTGTACAATAATCCTATCGGCGAGCTGTTTTTACCAAGCTGACAAAAGAAAAGGAAAAAAGAAAAAAAAAAGGAAGCAAAAAAAAAAAAAAAAAAGCAGAGATTTACCTCTGTCCTGGTTTCAGCTGGGATAGAGTTAAACCACAACAATCTCGCAAGGGAAAAATGAAGGACACCAGGCAGGAGATCCTTTTGGTCCGTGCTAGATCTTCTCTGCTCCTGGTTGCCTAAGCTTAACTGAAAAGCAGTAATCCTGTCCAGTCCCTGCTCTCCCCACTGCACAGACTTCACACCAGGGAGATGTCAAATGGGTCAGGGTCAGGTTCAGAGGGGGAAGATTGGCACAGTTCATGGCAAGACATTCACAGTAAGCACCAATTATTAGGCAATGAGACACAAACAGGTTGCTCAAGGACTCACTGGTAAAAGGGAAGGTACTTTATAATTCTTGACAGAGGTCAGGGCAAGTGCTTTAATTTAGCCTGTCAAATAAATCACCTGGTCGCCCATTTCCACACTCTACGCAAGAGCAGTCATCACCTTATATATTCAAAGTGCTCCCTCCCAACACCAAAATTATAGCGTCTACCTTAAAAACAAAGAAAAACACAACCTCTGTCTCAGATTCACACCAGAGAGGAAGAGCAGAGAGGCTGGAGAAAGCAGCCCAGGACCACTCTGCTACTCACTAATCCACTCATCGTAACACCAAATATAAGAGTCCCTGAAGCACAACATAACACAGCATTTACAGGAGTAAACAAGAAGGCATCCAGGTCACATAACAGGTTGTAAAGCCAAAGTTTCCTGAGTATTTCATTCTACAAGCATATTAAGAGGATGCTATTATAGCTGCAAAGGCAGCCTCTTGAAAGACAGGATGTGCCTGCACAGTCTGTGTAATTTTAATTTAGCCCCCAGCGCACAGCAACCTCACATGAGGTGGGATTCAGCCTCTTTCATTTGCCAAAGTGGGATTTAGGCACAAGGGAGTCACATGAGTCCCAGAAATGAGTGAAAAAACCTGCTTTCCAGCACTATCACAGGAGAACAGACTTTCAGCTGATACACATTTAGATTGCAAAGTTCCCTAGGCTCTCAGGTGTCCAAACATGCTCGGACATCTCCTGACCTACGCAGCTGCAGCCAAGGACCCAGGTTGTCTACCCTGGCACATAGAGAAAGCTCAGGGGGGACTCAGCAAAGCCCTCAGGAGTCTGAGAGCAGAGGTACAGATGATGGAAACCTTGCCTGCCCTGACTTCAGTGCTTAGCTTCTGGTGCCTGGACTGCCTCAGGGCCATTTCAGGGCCACTGTACAGCCAGGAAGGCAACTGGACCAAGATCAGATGTTTCTACACAGAGGTTGGAGAGCTAGAAATGACAGTCTGGCTTTCACCAAGAAGGTTGATGAGTAGACATCCAGGCAGCTTCACAGGAGAAGGGCAATCAGAGGAATACAGCTACCACTTGTGTGAGCAATATAGCACTGCACTCCCCAGATACTCCAGCGCTTCCCCAAAGCCCTCATCTAAGCACGGATTTATGTCCAGCCAGTCTGGAAGCTCTGCCATGCAGATACAACACAAGCCTGGGTCTAGTCTCACAACAGAAATTAGATATATTCAGAGAGATACAACCGTGTTCTCAGACATGATATGCAATGAGATGGAGATGGCAAGGGAGATGAAAACTGTTGCATGTGGCATTAATGTGGAAGAGAAGACTCTGTGCCACAGCCAGGTGGCAAAAAGGACAGGAGAGATACCCACATCGCATGGGATATAGGCTGGGGCAAATCCATAAAACAGATCCTGAAGCAAAAGAGGAACCGGTGGAGGAGGTTTGATGTTGAAGGATGCTATGGGCGCACTTATTTGCACGAGAAAGTCCAGCAGGAGGTCAGCATTTGGCACAGTCACAAGGACAGCAAAGGCAGCAGGAACATGTCCAGGGACCACAGCAGACAGAAAATCGAGGCCACTGCATACACGGGACAGCAATGTGGGCAAAGGACAACTGCAGTCTGCACTGACAGCAGAGCCTGGCTCAATGCTGGAGCCCCCTAGGCATCCTCTTATTGATGTTTTTAAATTGGCCTTTCCTAGGAGAGGTAAGCAATTGGCCTTTCCTAGAAGAGGTAAGCAACGGACCAACAACCCTAAACTGTGATTTGCGGTTTACTTCTCTCCCTGGGGGAACATCATGTGTTCAAAAACAAAAGCCTTGGGGAAACCCTCTGCTGTTCTGAGGGAAACAAATGAAAGACAAGAACTTCCTACTAAGGTTGAAAGCATTGAATTAACTGTAACTCTGTTTTGAGCACCATGCTTCAGAAGCCCTGGCTCCTTAACAGAGAACAACGCACAAACCAGCCACGTGCTCACAACAGCCAAATTACATTTGTGTAGCTACATCCATCCCACTCTCCAGAATGTGCAACAATACCAGGCCCACTGAACATCTTAAAAACGCAGGAGGAGCTCCCCTCTGCCCGTGCTGCCCTGCAGGACAGCCAGTGCCCAGCTCCTGCACCATGCCAGCAAGGATGCCACAGTCCCACCTGCTCTGCTGGCTCTAACTCTAAGGGCCAACCCCCTCCAGCACAGCAGAGTGGCTTCATCCAGCCAAAAATTAGGTTACCCTCAGCTTTACAGAGAGCTTAGTCTTCTGTTCAGAAGGACATTGAGCAAGGTTTCCTTCATGCCGCTCTCCCCGTTGCATCCTCTGTGCGAGCCCCAGCTTGTCACCGAGATGGGACCCTGCCCCATCCCCTGGCAGCCGTTGTCACAGCAGGACGAAGGACTGAAATTATGCTCCTCGCCAGAAAGAAGGCAGCTGAAAGGGACGGCTGGAGAGGGCTCCCAGCAGGCTGAGGATCTGTTGCAGGACACGAGATGTGTCTCATCCAACAGCTTCCCAATGCCACAAGATGGAGGCACCCCCCTCGTCTCCCCCAACTGCATGCTCCACCTGCGCTGGGTGCCAGCCCCCAGGCATCAGACCAGCCCAGCATCTCAACTCATCAGCCTCCTGTAAAGCACAGGCAGCAAAATACAAAATAAAACCAATTAATAACCGTGCAAGAGTATTTTTATTCTGGGTCAGTGAAAACCAGAGCCATGCAAGTTAGGGGTGGGAAAACATGCAGGAGCAAGGTGGACTGGTGGACAAGACCCACCTTGGGCTGGGAGCTGAGACCAGCAGAGCTCTGTCCTAGTGCCAGGGAACCGCAGAGGGAACAGCAGTTGGCCGCAGCCCTGGGGTTTCCAGCCAGGGAGGGGGCAGGGACTGCCGGGGCAAGAGCCAGCAAGGAAAGAGCACGATGGGGTGCACACAGCGGGGCGTTCCAGAAGCCCCCACAAGCTAACAGCAGACAGGGAAGCAGTGCGGTCTGGCTACCTGTGTCCTCAGGCCCCTCACATAAGCAGTCGAGAGGTTTGGGAACAAGGCTCGGAGAGGGCAGGTTTCCTCCCCAGGGAGCGTGGTCCCCGGCCAGAGCCAGGGCAGCCAGCCCAGCGGAGGCAGGGGGACACAGTCAATGTCCCCCACAGGCTGGGGGAGCGGAGCACCCAGCCAGGACACAGGTCCTCGTCCCCCAGCCTCAGAGAAGGGACAGGGTGGCAGGAAGAGACCTTGGACCTGGCGTGAGACCCAAGGAGCTGCTCCCCAGCTGGGGTCTGATGTGCTAAACCTCAGCAGGGAGACTCAGGTTTTGTACAGGCGGTTTACTCATAACACCAATTTACAATGGGAAGAGCCGATCCGCCTTGGTTTGGCAGGTGAAATCCTTGCCAGGATGCTCAGTGGTGCTGTGGCATGCTGCGATGCCCCAAACCACCATCAGAGTCCCGAGGCACGCTTCAGCCAGCCCTGCGGGCTGCACAGCCGGCTTCTCAATGCTCCTCAACCTGCCTGAAACTGGTAATAATAACAGTAATAATAATAACAAACCACTGAGCCAGAAGTCCAGCCACCAGGTGCCAGAAACAGGATAGTTCTAGGCTGCTGCCAGATAGCCACTTCTAACAAAGGTTTCCTCTCCCCATCCCCCCAGATCCACTGTCCCCAGTGGGGAAGGGAGGGAAGTGAGAGCAATAAAGAAAAAAAAAAAAATTGTGCAGTTCATACAATCAGCTTTGAAGATTCTTTTCTATACCTTCTCAAGAGTTTAATCAAAGTATGTTTACTGGGTTTCTCGCAGCAATATGAATCACTTCAGTTACCATGACAGCGCTGCTCGAAGCAGCACAACCATGCCCCAGCCAGGCTGGTTCATCTGATGCTCCCGCATTTGCTTTCTGCCCTCCAGAATGGGAAACACATGGCTCTTGACTCAAAAATGCCTCTCGCCTCTCAGGTGCAGTGGAAGCAGGATGCAGCCGGGGCTCCCAGAGGAGTTCCCAGCCCCGAGATGCTGCACGGGCGCCTGGGCGGCACCTGGACCACGCTCCAAACAACTCCAAGCTGCAGTCTAATGAACCAAAGTGTAATCAACACTCGGAGGTTATTTAGATTGGCTGGCTCAATGTTAAATATTCATGTAAAAGAGCAAAAGCACGCAGAGTGCAAATGTCTCCACAGTTCCAAGCTGAGAGGCCACATTTACATTTTAATAGTGGAAAATTACAAAGCAAACTGGAGAAGGAGCATAGCATCTCCCCTTATGCGGCACAGAGCAGATTATGCCCAGGCTTCTCTCCCATGCAGAAGAGAGAGGCTACTCCAAGAGACCTTCCAGGTATTTTTTTTCTAGGAATGAAAACTAAAGGAAAAGGATAAGATGATGAGGCAGACCAGAACCTCTCGGCTCTAAAGAGGGAGCTGGTAATCTACCTCAGTACTGAGCAGCAGTCCACTGAAAGGAATTATAGCCTCATTATATTATTTTTTTTTAATAATAAAAAAATCATCCTCCATTTCTCCAGCCATCTCGGCTCTCGATCTACCGATCGAGCTGCCTCTCAGCTACCGATCTTCACACCTTCTCTTAGAGCCACCCCCCTCCTCTCCCACCTGCCCGTCCTCACTCCTTCACCTGAATGCAGGTCCCTCGCCTCGTCCTGCTCAGTCCCAGCCCTTCACAGCTGGAAACAGATTTTACTCTGCATTTGTAAAATTTGAATTGAAACTGCTAGAAGTACACATTAATTAAACTTGCTAGTTTTCCCCTACAAGCATCCTCAGGTGTGCTGGCAATTCACCTGTGAGTGGTACTCCGAGATGAGATTTTCAGCCTTTATCTTCAGACAAAATCCATCAGCCTGATGCATCTCAGCACTGGAAATTTTTCCTTGCAAGAGTTTGGTGCATTTTTCATTCCTCTGTTTCACCTTGTTACATTCAGCACATCAAGGGTCCTGCTTGGACTATCAAGCCATTGCTAAATCCCCCAGAGGAACTCCTAACAACTGCTCAGAGCTGTTACAAGCGGCACGCAATTAAATTAACAATGATGATAACAGAAAATCGGAAAAAATCTAATGACTGTTTCTGATCCGTCTTTCAAGATAATTCCCATAAATACCTCTGTACCGGCAAAAAAATGCACCCAAGACGAAAATGGAGCATTTAAAACTTCCCCCACAATTCCAAGGATAGCAGTAACCAACACTTGTTCAGTTATGTACATTTAGATTAGCAGGTCGAAAGCTTCTGCAGCAGAGTTCAAAAGAATTTGCAATACAGCTCACTGAGTCACTGGCCTATATTTATAATACTCCTTCAAAAGCTCCAGAGATGGGGAGGCAGCTTTGAAAGGGTCAGTGGAATGATTCCAATAACCGTACAGAGCTTAGCTTCATATTATTTCCAGGAAAAGCTTGGAAAAACTGAAACAGGACACTCATAAATTAAGAAAAAGAAATAAGAATTTAATTTATATCAGCCAGGATGGCTTTAAGAGCTCAAATCTCACTGACAAAAATACCTGCTGACATCATAAGCTTGGGTGAAAACTGCTGACCCTATGATATTCTGATTACATGCTACCACTGGACAAATTACCAGAGCACATTTTAACAGACACAATAATTAATTGTTAATGGAGAACAACAGTTGGGAATATTTCCAATATTACCCAGTCAGTAGGTTCTTAGCACAGTAGTATTTATATTTTGTCTTTATCAATGACTTAGAAAAAATACAGATCATTGGCAATAAAAGTACAGGTGGATGCAATGACTGGTCCAATGACATTGGTCAAATGTCATTGGTGAACACGGGTAGATTTAGATTGGACGCAAGAAAGAAATGTTTTATGATGAAGGTGGTAAGACACTGGAACAGGTTTCCCAGAGAAATTGTGGATGCTCCATCCCTGGAAGTGTCCAAGGTCAGGTTGGATGGGGCTTTGAGCAACCTGGTATAGTGGAAGATGTCCCTGCCCATGGCAGGGGGGTTGGACTGGATGATCTTTAAAGGTCCCTTCCAACCTAAACCGTTCTGTGATTCTATGACATACAAGAAAGGGTATCAACAGAGTGAAGTCTCAGGCATTTGGTAAGACAGGATCATCTCAACACACTTCATCACAGCCTGATGCAAGATGAAGCATCTGGGGAACACAAATGGAGGTTGTACAACATAGAACTGTTCCTTGAAAAGCAGTGAGACTGAAACAAGCCCGTGAGTCCTGACACAAACCACCTGAGGACAGACTCCCAGACCAACACAGCGAGCAGAAAAGCTAACATAACCAACAGATATATCAACCCTGAAAAGGGTAGCATCGTCTGTTCATCCATAAGGTTATTATGGAAAAATGCATTAAATTCAGCCCACATTTCCAAAAATAATGTTAAAAAACAGCAAGTGTTCAAAATAAAGCTATGCAATGGTTCAGAAGCTGGTCAACCTGATCTATATTAAGAAAATAACAAAACAGAAACTATTCATGGTGTGCCAAGGTGACAGAGTCACAGTCATATTTGTATACTGGGAAAGAGTTCTTGTGCAAAAGTTTGCATAGACTTGTGCAAGCATTACTGGTTTTGTCACAAGATGACAATACTGGTCACTCTGGTCTTAAAAATTTATTTTTCCATCAGTAGCTTTTTGAGGAATTTTTCAAACCAACGATGAAAAAATAGATTTCTCCTGTGAGGTCATCCTTGAGCAGGCCTATGGTCACTGGTGGCCTGACCACATCCCCTGCAAAAGGGGTGGCGAAGAGCTTTCAGAGAGATGAGGGCAAGAGGAGTATCCTGGAGGCAGGCTCACAGCATCCCACAACAGTCCCCTAGCCAGCCTTGGGTGAAAATGAAGGATCAACAGCTACCAGCATTCCACCATGGAGAAACAAGTCTCCCAGTGAGGTGCAGATGTCTGAGCAGCACCACGAGGTGCAGGCATCCCTTCTCTTCAGAGAGGGGAAACCACAGCGTGAGGAGCTGCTGTTCTCAACTACATGCCCAATATACAAATAAACTCTAAGATTCGACTTTACCCAGCCTGAATTTTAACTCTGTTCCCAAACAAGTACTGCCACCAAACACAGCTCAGTCTTCCCAGCCAGGAGTGATTTTCTGCAGAATATCTATGTTCTATGACCATCCTATGACTTCTGCTGTGGAATGTCCCTAGTCTGGACCACTGAATTTGCTGTGCCAAGAAGAGTATGAAACCCACCTCTACCCTGCTGTAACTGAAGAGCAACTTCTGGCAGGACCCAGGAGCTGTTCAGTTGTCCCATCATATTTTACTGCACTTTTTGCAGAGAACCATACCCTTTCTTATGAACTGCTGGACTGGTCAGACCAAGGCCTCACATAGCTTAATATTCTGTCTGACAACAGCGACCAAAAAAAGTCTTCGTAGAAGGCACACAAGAAAGAAGGGCACATAGAAAGCTATCGTTCTCCATCTTATCTCTTCGCCACTGCCAACTTGCAGATTTCCAACCATTCTTATAAACAAAGTAAGTTCAGAAAGAACATCTATGTTTGTTACACATTCCAAGAAGTTTGACACAATCGGACAAAAAGGAATAAAGTTTTCCATCATACAAGAACTCATTTATGGCTTCCATACAAAGTTTTTCAACATCCACTCATTTAGCACTTTCCAAAAATTTCTCTGAGAAGGGATCAAGGAGAAAGGTTAGAAAGGAAGAATAAATGTCATAACCTCTACTTCTGCTTGTCATACACGTCCGTCTGAGATTTTCTTGGAGCTATGCTGTAGAACGGCATAGAAGAAGTTCTCTCTGAGCTCAGTAGTGGTTAGAAATACTATTCAAACATAGGATACCATTACAAAAATACAGAAAGCAAAGCAGGCATCCCTGCGCCACCGTAGAAATCCCCCATCTCAAAAAAGAAGTAGTAGAGCCAGAAGAGGTTCAGACCAGTGCAACATGGATGGTCAAATATCTGAAACAGCATCACTTTTACTTCATGAAAGGAAAAATGTTTCATGGACTGTGAATATTATGAACAAGTTATTGGATCTTAGCAACAAGTGGTATGAAGTCATAGTGTCCTAAGGAAGCAAAATGCTGTCTTTTAAATCCTTTGGGGTGGGTTTCTCCTCTTCACAGGGGAGAACTTGAAGAATCAGTAGCACTGGAAGATGTTAGATTTTTCACATGCTGGGTAATCCCAGACTGAGCTCCCACAGACAGTTTCTGACAGATAGCTTTGCAGAGCATGGACATACCTGGAACAGGCTTCAGATAAGGAGGACACCTGAAGGACAAGGAGACACTGATCTTGGGTTGGCTCCAGGACACCCTCATTAATGAGAAATAACTTATTCTTTGGTTTGAGCTATGAAATCTCATAAAGCTGAGATTTCTTAGCAACAACTGATAATTCAACGCCCAAAGCCTCATGGAATCTTCCTAGTACGTCATGCTCTAAATTAATAACTCAGTGCCAGCTCACATGGAGAAGGGACTAGTGAACGGGGCCACATGCATCTGGGTATGCACTGCTTATCATCTTTCTGCCTGGGATGGACACCTAATAAGGAGTTCAGTGACCAGGTAATTTTCTGACCTATGCTATGTCCAATCTGTGTCTTCATATGCCTAAATACCTTGAAAAAATCCACTCCAAAGTAGCAGGAGAGAGGAAGGTCATGGTGCAATACTGCCCACACAGAGCTAGCGGTACACCAGGGGTGTAGGATCTCAAGCAGACATGGGGCAAGAGACTAACACATCCCAAAAGCAGAGACCACCATGGGGTCACTGAGGGATGAGTTACTCCCCACCCCTGCCTGTGCACCTAAGGAAAACAAGTGTTGTTATGGTGCACTTCAGTGTGGCAAACAAATGCTGGTGATCTCATACAGAGCTGCGGATCATCATTCTCCAACAAAAAGGTATTCCACGTAATATGGGGTAACTGTTTTGGGCTTCTTTATGACTGATAATGAATTAATTCCTTTGACTTGAAGTTGGTGGTTGCTTAGTGACCATGAATCATGACCTGATTATATTCAGTGTAAGAAAAGGGAAGACAGTCCCAACCAGTCTTACATACGTGTAACGCTTAAGGCTAATCTCTCAGTATTGAACTAATGTTGTATTATTCCTCCAGATCTACTTTCACGTAGGGAGAGAAAACATGAATGAAAATCAGGAGTTTTTAAAAAATTAGCAAACAAAGAAAAAGTTATAAAACCACAATTATGAAACAAAACATCTATTGTTAAATGCCTATTTGGACAATAGTGGCAAAGTGAAGACATCAAGTAGTACTGCAGAATATATTTATTCTGTAATTATGGAAAATAATTGAAATCAATATGAAGTTACAATACACTCAAAATTGGTAAGGGGAGCTATAAACATTGAAGAAAAACAAGTAGTTTGTAAAATGGAGGCAACTTCAAAAAAAAGCTTTTGGGTCACTTTGTAGATGCAGAAGTATATCCTAAAAGAAGCAGTAAGAGGCATTTGTGTCATCATGATGACAAAGCAGACACAGCTACTAATTAGCTAAACCAAATACTTTAAAACTTGCAGGCTAAGAAAACTTCCCAAAAAGATGGATCATGAAGATTACTGAGCAGCTGGCACAGGATCCAACTGATAAAAAAAAAAAAAGTGTAGTTAACACCACTACAAATGTTTTAACAAAAAACAGGTAATGTGGTGCACATCTCATTTTATTGAGTGGAATTACACATTTGACTGATAAAATATCGATGTGGATTTAAGACTTGAACGCCAATGTGAAATACCAGGAGGCAGGCAGTGGCACTCCGGAGAGGCCCCGAGGTTCAGACACAATCCCATTTGCATTGTTTCCCATTGACCAGCTCCTGGTGTTCCTGCCCAACACGCAGCCTTTTTCCACTGCCATCTCTAGGGGCTGTGCTGGGAACTAGACACCTGGCTCAGGACCACCTTGGAGTGAGCTCTCCCTTTACAGCCCCTACAAACCAACTCAAGGTTGCTACAGTAGGTGGCCTGGGTACTTTCCCAAGGCACTGCCAGTAAACACGCTTAACTAAGAACATCTCCAGATCTGCCTGGAGTGCTCGGAGACCAGGCTCTGCAGCCCTACCCTAGGAAGGGAGGGTTAGGGCTGCCCTCACTGCTCTGCAGAACCATTCCCGTACAGGTGCACTGACCAACAAGCACCAGGATGTGCCACAGAGGGTCTGTGGTGGCATTGACAAGTCCTCGTGATCCAACCTCGCAGGTCTAACCACAAAAATAAAGCACAGCAGTTGCCATTCATGGCATTCTCTGTCTGCAGATCAATAAAACATGAGAATAAGGAAAAAAAAATGGAAATTATGGAACAGCCCAATTCCACAGTCTCTGCAAACATGTCCTACTCATAAGAACATGTTCTCCCTCCCCAGATTTGCAGCCTTCCACTCCAACCTTCTTCAGCCCCAGTGCTGGTGGCTGTGATGAAACAAGCGGCTCTCGGTATCTGAACCGACTGAAGGGACAGAGACCTGAGCACAGGGAACCACAGCAAAGCCTGCATGAGAAGTCCCGCAGGCCAGTGGGCTGTAAACAGCTGTCACTGACCACCCAGCATCCACCCTGGGCACCTCACATCAAACTGTGTTAACCCTGGCTAGTCCCATGGGCTGAATGCCTGTCAGTAGATGGAGCACATCAGGTGTTTTTCTGGAACAGTTTCTGGGTTCTTTTCACCTGAAAGAAATACAGTTCATGCCCTCTGGGCTTGCTCTACATTGTAAGACAAAGCACAGCAAGTGAGGACAGCCAGCTCCACCTCAGAGGAGCACTCCAGATCCAGACAGAAACACTGGTGAATGCTCCAAGAGCCTGGAAGTACAGCTACGTGCTAAGGGACATCCTGCAGAACGGAGCAAAGGCTGCTGCTAACCATCTTCCTCCCACAGCCTTAACACAGCAGGTTCTCTCCGAATATTTCTCATGGTGGGAGCCACCAATTATTGTCTCACAGGCAGACAAGTGCAGCCTAATATTGGGAACTCAAGAAGATTTCTCCAAGAGCTATCACTTACAATGCTGCCTTATGCTGCCCTTTCCTACCAGATTCCCGGTTTCAGTGTTTCTTCAACTGTTCTGATAGAACTATCAAAGAAAAGGCCAGACCAAGGACTGCCCCTTCCCCATCCCAAATAATGCCAGTCCGCTCTCCTCCAGTCAGACATTCACACCTCTCAGTCCTTAATGAACTTCAAAAAACAATTTCTCCTTGCTTGGGAAGTTCACTGCCAGCTCCCTTGACCCCAGGTGGATACCATCTGGACCTGCTGGTTTGCGTATGATTAGTTTGCAACTGTTACCTGACCTATTTTATATAAACAGCCATATCTAAAACATGAACAATTCATTCTACCTGACAGTTTTCATGCCCTTGTTCCTCACACTTTTTCAATAAAAATAATTGAGCCAGTCAATCACAGATTCAGATTCAATCATGAAAGATTTTAGGCTGGAAGGGACCTTTGGAGGTCATCTGGTCCAAAACCCCTCTCACAGCAAAAACAGTCACTTTCCTCCTGAATTAATAGGGTGGCTTTCTTGTGAGCACCATTCACTGATATCATTATAAGGAATTTTCAGGCTTTTCCCCATATCCTTTCTGACTCTTACACCTTCCCACAAATTCTCACCAGCTGTTTATAACTATCAGCAATAGCTAGCTGAGAAAAGAAGTGATAAAGGATGTCTTGGGGCCCAGGCTTCTAGATTCACAGCCACTTCCAAGAACCAAGGCTGTTTCAAACTCCACAAGTCTTTTTTCAGCCACTGACCAGACGACTCTGTACCTTCTGTGGAGGCACACACAGTGAGAATTAACTCTTTGCACTGGTTCCTCCATTGCTCTAGAGGGCTCTGGACCAATGAAATTCTCAGAATAATTCAAGCATTCAAAAACTGTTGATTTTATATGTGACCTAAAACTCAGTTTTGCATGGCTTATAATATATCGCATGATAATATCTACACCACAGAAGGACAGAAGAGATGCTGCAAGGAAAAAGGCTGCCCAGAAAATCCAAAAATATTCCTCCATAAAGAAGCAAGTACAACCAGAACGGCTGTTACTTCTTTTACTTACAGGAGCTTCAGGCTGGGGCAGCTCCATAACCATTATCACTGCTAAGACAGAGGATGTCTCCTCCTTGCACCAAGCCCAGTTAATAGCCTTAGCAGGAGAGGATTTCTAGTATGAAATGGCTTCAAGGATGCAAATAGAGAAAAAAAGGTAAGGGATTTTACAGAAGAGCTTTTCAGAGCTACTCCAGACTAATGGTTTGGCTAATTCTTTAGCTTAGCAATCTCAGCAGTCATAAGCAAACACTGGACTGAACAAACAGACTGGATACTGATGGCCCCAGAGGAAAACAGATCTGTCCCGCAACTCCCAAGACCCAAAACGAGCTGCAGGCTGCAGCCTCCACTGACCACTGCAGGCAGCGCCAGGAAACCACCAGTTAACAGACCCACACTAACACAGCCCTGGGCTCTACAGCAAGATTAAAAAGGGAGAAAAGGGTGAAGAAGAAAGATCAAACTCACCAACATCGGATTCTTTGTGGGTTTTGATGATTTCAGCCAATTCAAAATTTCCTGCAATGATGGCCACCTGAAAAGAGAGGGAGGGAAGACAGTTGAGCGGCTCTGAACAGCACCGATCCTGTGCTCGCTTGCACAGATTACGCCATATGGACTAATAACAGCTGCTTTCCATGGGGGAGGCAGAGCCAACAATTGTTCTGCCTCAGCTCATCCAGTCAGTAACCCCAAGGTGAAAATACGCTCTCGACACTGCAGGGAGAGCATATGTCCATGGCTTGTGCAACAAGAGGGTGGTGAATAGCTTGGAGATAACCATTCCCCTCTCCTCAGAGCCTGGTGGTGATGTCCCTAACACCAGCTAGGAATTAATCTTAGGTCTTCCAGGTACTGGCAAGATGTTCTCCAGCCTGGAGCTTTTCACTGAATCCTAGTTAGCCGATGAAAGGTGACTTACCAGCAACCGAGCTCCCTACATGTCTCATCCGAACAGTCCACAGGACTAACTCGGGCTTGCTCAAGGCTGTGCTGAGGCCAAGGAACTGCTCCCACTCAGAAAACTGCAGCAGCAGCTTGCCCCAGTAAAGCCACAGCATTTTAGACCAACATTAAATATTGCTTTGCCCACCACCCAATTCTGTGGTTTCTCTCCACAGGAAGAATCCTGGAGAACTCAAAGGAAGAAGAAAAGCAGGGAAGCTGAACATGGGCCTGCCAGCAAAACAGACGGACAAAACTCATCTGTCTTGCTCCAGGAACTGCTTCTACAGATGCTCACATCCTGGAGAACTACAGAACACCAACAGTCTACACGAAGGTAGGTTAACACGCGTAAGAGGAAAGAGACTGAAGCACTACTCTCCTGAAGTAAGACTTCAACCAATAGACTAGCAACATCACTTGAACTCTTTGTTGATTTCTTACATATTTGGGAAGAAAACCCCAAAACAGCACCACATGACAGCTAGTAAGGAAGAACAATCCAACATTTTCAGAACAAAGTGCAAAAGTATTCTTTTAACATGTGAAAGAACCACAGTGAGATGGGTAGAAGCACACAAAATCCATCACTGGTCCTTGGGAAATTAAACTGGATGAACTGCTCTGGACTGAACTGATTGAGTCCTGCGTTTGATGCCCCCACGAACCATAGCCACCTCTGCCCTTCCCACCCTTTCCAGCACACCCAGTCGCCCCAGTCACTGCTAAGCCTCTTAGGAGAGTAGCTTCACTCAGCAGCACCTACAGCTGATTTGGGAATGAGAAGCAGCTGGATCAAGCTGAGTCTGAGTGAAAACAAAGTGCTGCTGCTCAGAACATGAAAATGCATGTAAGAACAGGCTGAGATACAGCTGCAGGTTTTGCCTGTCCATGCTGGGACCATCGCCACCCCACACACCTTTTTCTTTTTAAGTTAGGGTTGGTATTTGAGAAGAACATATTTGATCAGGCAGGCAGCAGAAACCAAACCCTCCCAGACACTGACAAAGTCAAGAGCAATACTGGCAGCTCCAGCTGTTAAACGTTTCCCTGCCCTCCTACAAGAACAGCTTTTAGAAATACGAGGTTCATTTGCATTTTACCACTAACTTGTGATGAAGGGATATATTTAACTTGGTGACTCAGTACAGCATGCACACCTCTCTACTATGATCCTTTATCAGCAGAAATCATCTTACTATCCTCAGCTCAACAATGTTTATGTGAAAATTTTTTTTTCATTTTCTGAGGCTCAGAATTCATGCTCTACTCCTCAGCTAGAGCTGGAAGCAATCAGTGATGGCTGAAAGAATGGAAACCTTCCTTCTGCGTTTGGGAAATTAGGCCACAGTAGCAGAGAAAATCGAGCAAGAATCTCTGTTTTCCCCCAAGCTTGCTTCAAATTGCAATCTTTCTCTGTCTCTCCTTATATATACATCTACATTTATAAGGTTTGCTCTCCCAAAGGTCACATTCTTTGAGCAAAGAAAGCTTTTGTACAGAAGGGCAAATGACCTGAATTTGGGGAAATCTGACAGCAAAAATAACCAAACTGACAAAAGACTGGAAAGGAGAATTTAGAAAAAGCATGTGAACTTCAAAGTTCCTCAAACAAACAATTAACATATGGTCCACCATCTCTGTGAAAAATCCAAATTCAAAGTACAAATTATGAGTCTCATTAGACGTATGTCTCGGGAATACTTCCCCAAATGTATGGTGAATGTATGTGGAGCAGCTCCTGCCACTGCACGTACCCCGGGTGTCCTTCCAGGTCTGGCTGCAGGAGGTGGAGGTCTCCCACCACTGCACCCACCACCCCATGGGAGGTCTTTGCGCCAGGACAGCTGATGCTGCAGGCAACAGAAGCTCCCTCTCTCCCTGCCTTGGAAGCGTTATGACTTCCAGGAAAGGTGAGAAGAAACAAACTGGATGAGAAGTCTGGTAAGAATGTAATCTCACATAAATCCCTAGGAAGGGAGAAGAGCCCTGCTGGTTACATTTTTCAGTCCAACTTGGAAAAAGCAAAGGAGATGAAAGGGTTTCACATATTGCATTGTCACCTCGGCTGGTGCTTCCCGGCACACTGGCTCCCCCAGCTATGAAACCACTGATGGCATTCCTGTGCCCACCTGCTTGCTCCTGCCCCAGCACCGCTTTGCTGCATGCAGTTGCACTGATGAAACCGTTTGAAAGACTGCACGATAGAGGAGTTCACTGATATGGTCTAAGTTAAAACCAATAGCTTTTTGAGGACAGATAAACAAGAAAAGGAAGTCTCATGGATAGAAACTCCTAAAAACTTTTTTTTCTTTTAATATTTCACAGCTAGCAATTTTAGTGCTTGTACACCAAAGTGGGAGGAATTGGTGACTATCAGAAAAAATGCTCTGACTTCCCCACAGAAGATAAATGATCTCATTTCAAGCAATAAGCCAGATGTCCCACATAGGAATGCTGTCTTAACATCACAGCCAAGCTACTTATCCTGGTGATGTCACAGAGACAGCAGACATTGTGCAAAGGGCATTTTTCATCATGTCTTGCCCTGATGTTACGAATGTAGATTCTGTCCTTCCGCATGTCACAGACAGAGCAATGAAAATCCGCATTCAGGCTGCACAAGACATACAATCGTATTATGGCTCTGGCACAGGATTAGTTTCTGAAATGCTGTAACACCTTGAGTCACTCCATAGCATGATATCAAAGTGACAATGCTTTTTCATCTAACAGCAATTTGCCTATTTTTATCTTTTTAGGCAAACTCGGTGATTTCTAAAAGTAAGAAGAAGGAGGGCCATCTGAACAGGCTGTGCAGCATCTAATATCAGTGTGCTTATAAGGTCTTAAAAGTTAACAGCAGAAAACAGAACGATGATTTAAATATTCCTGGTAAGAATCATAGCTCTGAGATCGGTTAGATCAGGTTCTGTGTATAACAGTACTATGCAAACATTCCCCCGCCAAAAAAAAAAAAAAAAAGACAAAGAAAAAGCCCACTACACTGCGTGAAACCATGAGAAGATCCCCCAGCCCCTCCTACCTTCTTGGCGACACAGGCTGGCACAGAGCCTGGGTAACAACCCATGAGGATTCACCACAAATGCAGCAACAGTGTGCCAAGGTGCAATTGTACAGAGGGGCCATCTGCAAACTGCTGCTGCACATCATGTCAGTGGGAGCAGTATCATGTCAGCTATCCACCAACCCGGCCCTCAAACCACACGGAGGGTGTCCAGTCTCTACGGAAGACAAACCAAAGGAACTCATCTCTATGTTGTCTAGGCCATCGGCACAGCTCACCAGGGCTGCCACCTCCTCACTCCACCTAGCACAGGTTACTCACAGAGGTGTGCAATCACTTGTTTGCCACCAAACATAAATCAAAGATGTGCAGAGACTGGTTAAACAACTTTAAACCATGGCACTTAACTGGGTTTTCATCCTGGGCCTGCTTTTATAATAATATATAATTTTTCTTGTTCTGAATTGTCACTATATATTAAAGGATCTGTTATCTCCTTGCACTGAGTTGTAATGTATGACAGAGAGTGAAGATGGATCTCAGATGGATGTGCTGAGCTATGGGAAGACATCATGTTTCTCAGCTCCAAAAGGTATCTCAAAGGGCTAGGGTCAAAGTGCTCTGACAAGGAAGAGGACAAGCTTATGTTACATGAAGAACTGATCCACCGCGAGCAGGAGCACAGGGGAGGCACCTCCGGGCTACAGGCAGCCAGGAAAGGAGCCCTGCAGACCAAACCCCACGGCCCCTCTGCACCCGCTGTCACCAGCCCTTGTCCTCCACATGCCGCAGACATGGATCTGCACAGAAACCACCTCCGGGAGAGATGACGGCTCCCCCCTCCCCAGGCAGCAGCCCTCTCTGGCAGGGGTAACAAACCCTGCAGCTGCCTACGCTCCACAGGCACCGTGCGAGTCCCAGCTGGCACGCCTGCTCAGACTGTCCGGCAGGACACGATGGGAGCTCCAGATCTCAGTCCTGCAGTTTTTCCGAGAAAGGACGAACCACAGCACAAAGGGGTATGCAACCTAATTTGACAATCCTGCTGGCACAGCCAGCATCTCAGTGGTCCTGTGGAGAGCTCAGGCAGGAGAATCTCCAGGGATAAGAGTCCTGGCCAACCTGCAACGTGGTATTTTACATGGGAAGTGTGAAGAATAGCTATCCTGGAGATTAAAAAAAATGGAGTCACTTTCCTGGTACAACAACAGTATGGCAGTGGGTACAATCACCTTGAACTTCTCACACGTATGGACACTGCTAGGTCCAAGGTGGATTTCCACCATTATTTGCTTTTTGGTCCTGAAAATATCCACAGTAAAGCACCATTCTCCTGTGATGAGGAAGGGACGAGTCCTCTGGTATGCATAGCTCACAGACAGGCTGCCACCACTGGAGACATCACCTTGTAAAGGTCTCAAAGAGAAGGAGAGTGGGGAACTGGGAGACAGAAGAGTAGCAACACATATCAACTAGCTATGAGTCACAGACTCCTAGCCATATGCATCTGAGCTGAGGGAAGCATCCAGTTGACATAAAAGCTGATAGGGATCTTCACGAAGTGGGAAGAAAAAGGAGAAAGAGGCAAAGGGATCAAGTTCAGTGGCAGGAGTTTCTGTTTTGATGATACCTTCAAAAGCAAATTACCTGGATGAAGGTCAGAAGAACACTGAGCAGACGCCCATGAAGATGACCAAAGGGCTGGAGCACCTCTCCTGTGAGGACAGGCTGAGACAGTTGGCTCTGTTCAGCCTGGAGAAGAGAAGGCTCTGGGGAGACCTTACAGTAGCCTGCCAGCACCTAAAAGGGGCCTACAGGAAAGCTGGGGAGGGACTTTTTACAAGGCCATGTAGTGATAGGACAAGGGGTAAGGGCTTTAAACTGAAAGAGGGTAGATTTAGGTTAGATGTAAGGAAGAAGTTCTTCACTGTGAGGGTGGTGAGGCACTGGAACAGGTTGCCCAGAGAAGCTGTGGCTGCCCCATCCCTGGGAGCGTTCAAGGTCAGGTTGGATGGGGCTTTGAGCAACCAGGTCTAGTGGAAGGTGTCCCTGCCCATGGCAGGGGGGTTGGATCTAGGTGATCTTTAAGGTCCCTTCCAACCCAAACCATTCTATGATTCTATGCCAGAGTGGCTCTGAAAACGCTGGTACGTTCATGCATTTTCATACCTGAAAAAGTACATACCCCCACCCACTGGAACCTCTAGTCTGGGAAGTGAAAGACTCTTTCTGAATCAGAGAAACCTCCAGGTTGTTTGCTCCGTATTAAAGCATGCCATGCTCTCAGAGGTATTTCTCAGTTGCAGACTGCAACAATTACAGAAGTCCAGAACTCCACTGTTATCGTCCTACGTGTGCAAAAAGCATCAGGAGCAGTGATGGCTATGGGGTGCAAAGGCAGGAGCAGAGCCATGAGGGAGGCAGGTGAGATGCAGTAGCAGTGGCTCTAGGAGATGATGGGGTGAGAAGGAAGCAATCATCAGCAGTGCTGCTGGGCAAGAACGGAGCAGACCTTCTGTGGAAGAGGAACGTAAAGGGCTTATTAGGTAGGGTGCAGGCAGCCAATTTAGTGTCATAACACATTCAAGCTACTCGGTTCTCCTCAGACCCTGAGAAGCATCTGTCAACATGCCAGACTCTGTTGTCAACAATTTTTGTATCACTTTACCTAAGACTTCTCCAATTATTGAGGCTTTCCATTGCTGATAATCTTCTACCTCTCTCCATTATCCCAGATAACAAGAGAGCAGAAGAATTCTTTTTAATCACCACACTTTATTGAATCAGGTAGCACTGCTATATGTCTGGACCTTTTTCAAAGTTGCCTACCTTTACTTGGCCAGGCAGACTTTAAGCATGTTCTATATTTGTTCTAGATTTCCAGAAATCTGGCAGTCCTACTAGGTCAATCCTACTGCTCACATACGGCAACTCCATCTGGGCTGCCATATGAGCAGAAACTCTAGATACGTTCACAGCAATGTGTGCTGCCATTACATTGCAGATGCAGCTAGTCTGATGCTTTCAGGGAGTGTCACTGGGGTCAGTCACTGTATGACTACGCTGTAGACCCAACACTTCCTGGAAGCAATAGACAGACCTCCTGTGCATGAGCTACACAGCTGATCTGGGACAAACACATCCCAAATGCCCTCTGTGCCTGCAAACCAGCCATGCAATGTGTACGCAGCAGATCCAATACTTCCTGGAAACAGCCAGCTTGTAGTCCATGGTCTATACAGCAAATGAGTATTTATTTTTTCCTACGGACCACACACACCAAACCCTTGATTTGTAAGAAGTACTTTAGCCAGGCAGCTAGACTAACATTCTGCCACTAAGCCTACAAGGAGTATCTGCGAATAGTCTGCATCAGACAATGGGTAGATGTAAATGTATATGAGGAAAAAAAAATGTCCACAGCTGCAACCAGTGAGCTATAGGCTGAGACAGAGAACTTTCTCAGTATTTTCAGATGAGGCACATGGAGCTACTGGAAAAACATGATGATTCTCCTAATGAGATGCATCACTAAACTATCCTAAAGAGAGGCAGATGATGCTGTAATCTCCTCCATCAAAGGGAGCAGGGTGTTCTGAACTCTAAATGCTTCTGGGAAGCTGGAACAAACCTTAAGAAGGTACCTTGAATCCATTATGCTGAGGAAGCCTTAGAGCTGGAGGAGGAGAAACATGACCTCCAGACTCTGAGGAGTGAATCTCACCTCTGTCAGGACTGACTTTTCCATTCCAGCAGGCTTGATAACCATCAGAACAGGCTATCAGGAGAACAGTGGTGTGTTAACCAAGAAGTACTGGTAGCAGCACCGCCAGCAGCCCTGGCACGGAGGTGTCACCTCCCCTACACCCTGCTATGACTCTTGCAGGCCATGGCAGCAGTGTGCTGGGCAGCCACACAGGCTGCCAAGAGCGATGTCCTGGAGATCACAATTTCCATGCATTTGTTGTGCTGCAGAAAGGCTCTAGAAATGAGCTTCAGCTTCCCGTAGAGACCAAAGGTGGGCTGGTAGCATCACCTGAAAGTTCACAAAAAGATTCTGCAAGGGAATAATGACAGACTCGGCCACAGCCACGATGGCATCTGCACAGAAACCTCCCAGTGCCACAAAGCATGCCTTAAAAATTCAAGTCATGGTTACTTGTCACAGGGAGCTGAATGCAAGGTCCATGGGTGGTCAGTGCCTGGGAAGAGGGTACTGCAGACACAGGAGAGAGGGGAGACATATCAGTGAGGATATTTCTTGTCTGCCATGTTCAGATGGCATCATGATGGATCGCGCTATCTAGAGAGGGCAGAACAGGATAGAGAGAACTGGCCAGTCCTCTGCAGGAAGAGTTGGTCAGTTTGGTCTCTGGTCCAGCCAGCACTGAAGGATGCTCTCAAGGGACTGGACAGAGTGTAGATCTGTGTCCAGAACGGTCCTTACCACCAGAATTAGAGATGGGTCTGGCAGACCTCCCGAGAGCTACCAGACTCAGCCTGAAGGATGGGGAAATGCAGGGCTTCCTATGCAAAGCAGAGACTTTTGTATAACATCTGTAACTGGAGTGTGACTGCTGCAGGTCAGGGAAGATTTCAAGTCAGCAACTTCATCTGGATAATCAAAGCTGAGATGGCATCTGACTCAGAATTAGATCAGTTTCACACTGAAGACTGGAGGAGGAGTGGGAAGGAGCCAGGAGGCCAGAAATCTGATCAATTTTTACAAGACAAGCTTCAAATTAAAAGAGAGAGAAAACAAATCAAATCAAATAATGGTAAGAAGAAAGCCTTGAGAGAGTAGGTAAATTAAAAAAAAAAAAAAAGTTCATCAGGCAAATGAAAGCTGCTGCCTGGTAAGCAGACAGCCCTGTGCCTGGAGCAGCACCCAGGCACATACCTCTGGATGCCACGTGTCCCGTGCAGGGCAGCAAGGCTGGGGCACTTCTCATTTGGCACATGCACTCACTCTGTGAGCAGGCCCACGCTCGGCTCTTAGAAAAAACAACTTCCAGCCTGTTACACAATGACAGAAAATCATTCATGGCCAGATAGTCTTCTCATAGTCTGCAATCTTTTACTCCAGCAACGGGAAGCCCAGTGCCCAACTATATTATGATTGATAAGAGAAGCTAAATAAACCAGTAGTCTACCAGGAAAAAACATTTTAAATCTATCACAAAGAAGAAAAGGCACAGGTCTGCCCTGGGCCCATCATGGACACAGATGATACAATTGTAGACAGCAACACAGAATAGGTAAGAAGGCAGGTGCTTAGTAGGAATAGGAAAATGCATCCTTCCCAGATGACAGGGTGTACAGAACAGAAGCCTCCCAGCTATAACAAAGGAAGACAGTAGGCAGCATTTACTAAACGTAATATTCAAATAGGCAAGTCCTGGTAAGTTACAGAAGGTCTTCAAAAAAGGAGTAGAGGAACTTTCCATACCCATTAAAATATTGGGTCTTGGAAAATTAGAGAAATTCCAGGGAACAGGAGAACTGTCAGTGGTTTTAAACACTTAAAATTATCAAAAGCATTGACCTTAGAAACTACGGGCTGAGCTGCCTGGCATCAGTCCCAGGGACACGAGGCAAAATGAGCATTTCTCCCACCACCAGCTGCCACGTCACCATCAGCCCCTCCGGACAGCCAGCAGCATCAGCGCCTGCCCCTGCCCAGGTCACCAGCAGCTCTGCAGCATGGTCAGCCTCTCCAGGCTCTTCTGGCACCATGGCTTGTGTGATGCTGGCCGCTCACGCTGGAGAGACTTCTCTGCATGTCCCACCTTCATCTGAGCACACCAAACTCTCTCTTAAAATAAAAAAAGTTCTATTCTATCCAAGAAAAGGCTAAATTCTAGATTAGAGTGGAAACACTGCTAGGAGAAAAGTGTGCTCTGTCATTTCCCTCATTTCATTCAAAGCAAAAAGCCATTTTAACTTTGTTAAAAATGAACTCCCCTTTTTCTCTCTTTCCTGTTTTCCTCCAGTTTCTTTCCTGGTTCTTTTCTACCAAGAAGCCAGAATTTGTCTTCATATTTTCAGTTATGATTATTCACACCTTTTTCCTTCTCTTTGCTTCACAATTCCTTTTTTTTGCCCATATCTGGGTTTATACTCCTATCTTTTTTTCATTCACTACTGCAGCTTTTTCTCATCTGATTAACTTTCTTACCATTCGAAACATTTTCAAAAGTATTCCAATATTTTATGAGTAATATAGCATAAGAAGCATTAGATATACTCACAATAGGCTAGTTTATTTTGTAAAATCTTCACAGAGGCCATGTATGGTACATTAAGAATACTGATGCATATTTAGCAGTTAGAATGCTTTTCTGAATTATTTTCTCCTGCATACCTTATGCCAGTTTTGACACCATAGACTCTAATTAGATTTTATTCTTGTTTTACTGATAATTTCCCTAGTTTTGGGAAAGTAAATCTTGTTAAAAGAAAAAAGCATAATATAGAGAGCTTGATTGACAAGTTTATGAGTCTGGCTGACAGAAGCAATGATGTCTGAAATCAGAAAGATGAAACCCAGTAAGGTCTAGTACAAACTGTTACACTTGGAATGGAGAAATCAAGTGCATAAATATGGAGAATAACCAGCGAGGCATCGTAAAGCAGAAAATGTGTGGTAACAGTAGTAATAACCCCAAACTAAACACAAGTCAAGAAAATGGTGACACTGTATAAAGACAAATTTAATTCCAGGAGATATTAACAAGATGGCAAGGATCCATTTGGACTGATATGTCCAGTCTGGGGACAAAGATCTTTAAGAAGGAGGTAAACAAATTGAAAGCAGTAAGTTGGAAAAGACACTTGGAATTCTTGACCACAGAGGAAAGACTGACACAAGTGGGTTTGCTCACCTTAAATCTTAAAAGAGTATTACAAAAAGTTGGTGATCAATTATCCCACCAGTCCACTGTTGGAAGGACAAAGAACTACATTTACTTTGCCCCTCCAAAATTGATTAAAACCCAAGAACAAATTTCTTATTTTCTCCACACAGAGAAGCGCTGAGAAAAATCTACTTTGACTGAACATAGGGTTTGACAAACATTTCCACAGGTGATTGCCTACTCAGAGTAGGTAGGAAAAGTGGTATCTTGACCTCCATTCAAGACATTTGTGCCCAGAAATGTACAATATGACACATCTACCTTTCTCCATAACAGTATATCTAGATTGTGTCCAGGAGAGAGAGATATTTACGTGCGTGTGTGTATAATTTGTTATATATAATTTATCTTGCTCAAAATTTATTTGTTAATATAGAGATATCAAGCAGGACATTACTCAATGGTATTGCCCAGGTTCTTGGTCCAAGCCAACTACTGTGTACTAGCAATGACCACCCAGCCTAAGGTATCAATGCTGAGGGTAAAACTGAAGGCGCACAAAGTCTGGTGGGATAACAGGGCACTGGTGCAGCAGAATGTGAGCCCAAGAGCAGCCAGGCTGGGAGTGAGGGCACAGCACACCGCTCGCTGCAGGAGGTGAAATCATCTCAGAAAGCAGGGACACAAAGCAGGGAAAAACTTCAGCATAAACTCTCAGAATAATAATGGTAGCCATGAATACTAATTGAAAGTATCAATTAGAAATACGCATGAACACAGTGATGAGCTCTGTATGCTGCAGCAGCAGGACCTGTGTGGATGTACTGGGTCACTCCTAGAGCCAAGGTCAAGATGAACATAGGAACAGAGGAAGATTTGTATGATGGACACAAAAGCAATCCAGTAGCTGTAAAAGCCTTTAAAATGTGAAAGTTAAAGGAGATCAAACTATTCTACTTCTCAATGGAGATAAGGTGATCATTGTGCATAAGTGCTAAGGTATGGGGAGGAAGTCCAACTGCAAGGCTTTCCAATTACTGCAACACACACAAGAGCTAATAACAGGATGATTAAATTAGACAGAGCAACACTGAGGTAAAAGATGACTTCTAGCAGCGAGGGTAATTAAACAGCTTACGAAGAGAGGTGGCAGACTCCACCACGCATGTGCGAGAAGCACAGACCCAGCAGCCCCGCTGAGCCCATGGAGCCGTGCGTCCCAGCCCCGGGACCGGGGAGGATGGGTTTGCCTGCACCCCCCACCGGTATTTCCAGCCCTGAATCAAGACCGAGTTTGCACTCCAGAAGGTTAATGAATTTTTATTTTCAGGAGGAAGGGAGGAGGTCGCTTTACCTGTAATTCCTAGTAGGCCTAAAGAGACACGATGATTAAAAAATGAGAGAAGTCACCCATACAAAAGCAAGGCTTATTACATACTTGGCCCATCAGAAAAGCTGAGCACTGCAGAGGCAACACCTCTTCTGTATCTGGAGAAGCAAGCAGGGTGGTGGAGACAGTCACCGAGCACCCCAAAAGGTGTTGAGCCCCGCTCAGCTCCACAGTCAAACCTGGAGGTGCCAATCTCACCTGTGGAAAACATCATCACTCTAAAAAGAGACAAATAGGTATTACAATCACTAATAGTTTATTTTCGTCACAAAGTACACTTTTAAAATCTGGATTATAAACAAGGTTTTAATTAATACGAAGTATAAGAAAAGTTAGAAGACGCTGGGTTACTATGTTACCTGATCATTAAGGGCAAAGAGACTAAGCACAGATAATAGATTCCTAAGAGGTCCCAAACTTTAATCAATTGTAATGTTAAAAGTTAACAAACACACTTTTGAATGCTAAAATAAAAAAATGTTTCCCCCACTCAGATAGCAAATGCAGTAAGTTTGAGGAAGATGTGCTGCATTTTTAATACATAACAGGTTGAATAACCACTCCAAGTGCCAACAGGAACTCCACACCTCCATAAATTATTTTAATTTCTACTATAGTAGAGCTAGAAAGCAAAATCAGTAGGCTCTGCACACACTTACAAAAACCCATAACCCTTACAATCCAAATGTTTGACAAGAGAGAACAGATGGAGGAGGACAAGGTTACCATTGTAGTGACGACAAGAAAAATATGGAGCTTATTAATAAAAATAATGCTATAGACATTCTCACACCAGCTAAAATTTTTGGCATTGGTTAGGACTAAGTCTTTAAAACACGTCAAACAGCAGATGTTGTTTATGTTTTACACATGTTGAGGAACAATGGCAGCTAGCTAGCAAGAGTTTACTGCTAAGCTAACTAAACTGGAAAATATCAACTAGCTTTATCATTTCCTTCCAAGTATTCTTAACACTGAACACTTACAATCTACGTAAGTGGAATTAAATTTATTAATTTCTATGACATCACAAGATATGATGTCATTAATAAGTCAGAAATCCAAACACTGTCAGCTAAAATTTAATTTAAATTAGAAAAATCACAGTTAACTGAAGACATTCTTTAACAAAATCACTCCATTTGAGAATATTCTGTTGCCTGGGCAACATGACTGCAAATTGCAGAGTTCAGACCATGATGCCTATTTTAAAGCAACAAGATACAAATCTTTGAAGAAAATACATCTAACAACCTGTTTGTATTGTACCAAAAAGCCAATACAAATGGTATGTTAAGATAACATCAAAGTGTAAATCTTCAAGGATTTAAGGAGGACCAAAGTGTTGTAAGGCCCAATTATACATCTGACAGATGCAAAAGAGGTTGAGAAAGGTCAAGGTACAAAATGGGATACAACAAGCAAGGTATGCAAAGAACAGCAGGGCCACAGGAAAGCAAGTTACAATGCGCTCTCAGCAAGAGCCGATCCAGTGCACCAGCACGTCAGCGGGGTGGAAAAGCTTTAGTACGACGAACGCCAAAGCTTTTGCTGTCTTTTTGCTTGAGCTTTTTACTCCACAATTGGCTGCGATCGTGCAGCAAATATCACCAAATCAGCAGATCAGTTGGACCTCATAGAAGTGACACACAGTATTGGGGGCATTTTCTGCCTTTGTGCCTGGTTCTGCAATCAGCTTATGAATCGCCTTTACTTTTCGACAAAGCGCCAGAGATCTGCAGACCACGAGCTGAGTCATGCTGCCAAAAACCTGCTAGGAGCAATCTCGGGCATTAGTAGCAAACTCTGATCATCCATGACAGTTCTCAGATGCCTGCAAAAGAAGGGAAGTTACAACCAGCTTTAAATTCATGGCAAGGAAAGGAACACTGCACTATAGACCAGGCAACTTAATTTTACTGTCCAGAAAAATGCTGGGCAAAGCAGATAGTAAACAGAGACAACCGACAACAGCAATTTGTAACGAGCAAACCAAACTTAAGGGATTCAAGTTACTTAGAAGAGAGGGCAGCAGGCCAGGCTTTGTGAGGAGCAAAGAAACTAGAGATACCAAATAGCTGTCTTCTGCAAAAATTTTGACAGCCTTATATGACATTCTCAGAAACAACAGAAATTAAATCTTGCTGAAACTCCTGCCAAGTGATGAAAAACTGATCAGAAAACTAATTCATGACTGTCAGACTAAAAATGTATGCTAAATGGATTTCACAGGACCCTACCCCAAGTTCAGTACTATTCAATTTTTTCATTAGCAACCTGGATGACAGAGTGCAGAATATGCTTATTAAATTCCTAGATGAGACCAAGCTGGAAGGAGATGCAAAGTCATTAGAGGATTAGAATTGAAATGATTGTTGGAAACTCAAGAAATAGGCGGCGGGGGGGGGGGGGGCGGGGGTTAGTCAATAGAGACAAATATCATGACAGTTTATGTACAGGGATTACAGAAGCTGGAGCCAGCCTCTTCTCCAAGCGTACAAAGAACAAGAGTCAACGGGCACAAGGTGCAATGAGGGAAATTTTGCCTGGGCATAATGAAAAGACTCTTCACCAGGAGAATGTCTGGGTATGGGAACAAGCCCCAAGGTGGGAGCGCTCCAGGTGTGGGGGCTTCCCAAGCCTGACCGGCAAAGGCCCTGAGCACCCTCAGCAGCCATGGGGCTGGCCTGTCTGAGCAGGAGGAGAGACATCCCCAGGTCTCTCCGGTCCGGGCGGCTTAGCGAGTCTGCAACATCACGCACAAACGCGGGCTAGGAGACAGCAGGCAGCAGTCCTGCTGAAGATCTGAGGGCTGCAGTATCACAAGCTGAAAATGAGTCAACAAAGTCACATTGTGGCAGAAAAGGGAAAACATACCAGGATTTACAATTAGCAGCCTCACCTCCAACACATGTGATGTAACCCCTCCACTCTCTGCTGAACAGGTTGGGTTTCAGCTGGAGAGGGCTACTTTTAGGAACAGAGTTAAATAAAAGATATGGGGAGAATCCAGAGTAAATCAATAGTACTGATCGGATTATGCTTTCAAGGTCTCTGCAGGAAAGCCTGTGTGCTCTGGGATATTCAGCCCAGAGAACAGAAGATCAGGTGGGGAAGGGGTGATCTGACTGTAAAAACAGAAAGAAGGCAGCTGCAGCGAGGACAAAAATAATCTGTTCTCAATAACCATGGAAAAGTAATGGGCTTAAAATTCAATAAGAAAGATTCAGGTTAGATGTCAGAAAATGCTTTCTGAGAGTGCAGACAGCTATAAGCGCAGGAGCAGACTGCCTCGGGAGGCTGCAGCCAGCACCCAGCACAGGGGGGCTCACGAGCAGGTGAGCAAACACCAGGCATAACAACTTCAGGCAGAGCTGATCCTGGGGAGGGGCAGAAGAGCCAAAAAAAATGACGTCTCAGGTTCCTTCTTGATCCCACCGTTCTACTGCCTTTGCCAACGTTGCGGCTGGCTCTGAACGAGGGGAGCACAGGAAAGGTTGTCAACCCTGGGCTTACGGAGGTGTTCAGTGTGGTCGCCTGCAGCATCCTTATTACAAAATGGGACAGGCATGGTTTGGGCAGGTGGACAACGAGGTAGGTGGAAAGCTGCCTGGACCACCAGGCTCAAAGGGTGGCGATGGGCCATATGGAGTCCAGCTGGTGGCTGCTTATGAGCCCATCCTGGCCCAAGGGCAGCCGGCAGGGCGAGGGCAGGGATTGCTGCCCACTGCTCAGCGCTGGCGAGACCTGTCGGGATACTGGGGCCAGACTGGGCTCACCAGCGCAGGACGGACATTGAAGTAGTGTGGCGGGTTCCGTCGGGGCCTCGGGAAGGTTGGGGCTGGAGCACATGAGGTTGGAGGAGAGACTGAGCGTGGGGTTTGATCAGCCCAGAGAGGAGAAGGTGAAGGGGAGACCCTACTGCAGCCTGCGGCTCACTGACGGGTGGGGAGAGAGGACGGAGCCAGGCTCCTCTTGGAGGTGACAGGACGGGACGAGAGGGACAAGCTGCGGCCAGGGACATCCTCCCTTCATGCCAGGAAAAGCCCTTCACTGGAGGGAGGTCGAACACGGACCAGGGCCCTGAGAGGCCGTGGTGTCTCTGGCCTTGGAGACCCTCAGCACTCATAGAGCCACAGCCCTGAGCAGCCCATGCTGACGGGCACTGCTTCCCACACGGCTGGTGCTGGACACCTCTGCGGCCCCTCCCCACCTCTCCAGTTCTGCGGTTTTACAATGCTATTAATTTTACATGCAAAACTGTACTTATACCCCATGAGCTAGGAAAGAAATTAAGCTGTGATACTGAGACACACATCCTGCTCTGCAACACATTTGAGGGATGAATCGCACCCATGCCCAGAGGGGGACCTCGGCTCCCCACGTGAGATGCTGCTGCCCGTCCCTGCGCCGCTGCCCAGTGGCACCGTGGGCATCTCTGCCAGCCAGCGCATCCCCTGCCCTCCATCCGACCATCACCAACCCCAAGCACCACCTCGGCTCTGCAGAGAGGCGATCTCCCTACATTGCCCCTGATTCAGGCAATGGTTTCCTTATGTCAAGCCCAACGTTTGTCTGCAGTGCTCAAGTTAAAGGCTGACTAAAACCTCTGACACATGCTTGACTTGCATGGCCAAGGTGAGTCTTGCCAGTTACAGATGCCAGCACAAGTGACTGAATGCACCACAGCCAGAGCAGCTCTACATCAATGAAGCCTGTACTAATCATAACAAGAAACTTTGTTTACTTATAGCATGATTACCTACCAAAAAAAAAAAATCAAAACAAAACCAAACCCCAAACCAATAAAACCACCCACCACAAAAACCTGTTTAAAAGAATTGGTAGGGGAGGGGAGGGATATCACAAAAATGCAGCAATCTAAAGGACAGACAAATTTTTGACAGAAAAGTAGCAGCTCTGACTGTTATATTTCAGTGAAATTAGAAGAAATTTGAAGCAACTACTTGCATACTATTTTTACATTCTGCATATAAGCCTGTATATGTTTAAATGGAAAAGTTCAACCATGAGTTATCAGAGGACAAAGACATTTGTACAAAATTGACATTTACTGATCATTAAGAAACTTGTCTGCACTTCTAAAACCTATATCAGACATGTTTGGGATGAGCTAACACAAAAGATCCCATAGCTCTGTTGACATATAAGTTTGACAGGAAAGAATCACGATCTGTGTTTAGTTTCAGCTTGATACCAGAGTCACCTGCTCACATATGTAAGCAAACCTTTAGATCAATATGAAAGAAAATTATGAGGGGATTTTTTCCAATAAATAACACTGAATTATTATCTCTTGATAATTAAAACTTCCAGTACCGAGTTCACATTTTGATAGGTCCTCATAGCCATCTTTATTGGCTGTAAAAGTTATAAATGTAACACACTCACACATTTATACCAAAGCGGAGTGGAAATCAAATAGAGACAAATAGTTACACCATACAACCAAACTGTGTTTTACAGGTAGTTTTTCTTATATGGCATGATTTTGGTATTAGAAGCAGCACTCAGGCACGAACAGCACTGGGGCCTCAGATGGATCAGCCCTGAAGGCCACAGCCTGGACATCAGAAACATTGCTGAGGAGACAAGGGAGAAGCCACCTTTGACTTTGGCCAAGCAACATGATTTGTGGAAAACACAGATGAGAAGCCTCCATCCAGAAAAGGCACATCGAAGGTGTGGTAAAGTGTCTTCTGTTACTGCTGGGAAAGGAGGATTGGAAGACCACATGCAGAAAGAATGATGACTTACCAGTGACTCTACACCCATGTAAACACAGGTGTGAACTAGAAACCCCCCCAATACACGATTTGTTTCCCTTTGAACTACCACAGAAGCTTAAGCTCATCGCCATCACCCCTCTCCTTCCAAGACCGAGCACAAAAGGTACAGCACGCCCGTTGTCATTTCAGATCCTCTTCTCAGAGGAAGAAGTCAGTGCCTCAGCAGGCTCTGGGAAAGGCAGGGGCACAATAAGCCTGCACGTGGACGAGGCTGCTTGAGAAACTGCAACTTCTCACCCAGCCTGCATGTACGTGTGCACTGTGAATGACACCGAGTTAGCTGCACCCTTGCTGCAGAGGGGTCCTGAATTCCTTCCTGTGTGCACCAGCTGCAAACTGCTCCACCAACACCCCTTCAGCTCTGAGATGCTGCAGTAAACAGCACCTAGGAAAGGCAGGGTCCAAGCTCCAGGTGTCCACACCAGAAATATCAAGGCTGGAGATATTCAACAAGTGATTCTGAAGTCACTTGGGCACTGAAAGCACTCCTCTGATTAGGGCTGGAGCCTCCACTATAGCCAATTACAGCGAAGTCTGTGATACGGCTATTGTGGTTGACCCACAGTCCTTCCAGGAATATACAGGGGCAGCGTAAGGAACCTCCAAAACCTTCCAGACTAGAAAGATCCACCTTGACATTGAGAACACAAAGTTCAGACTCCACATCAGAGATGTGAGGTTTGGGAAAAAAAACTGGGAATTTAACATTGTGAACAAGATAAAACTTGGATGCTTCTTAGAAGGAAAATGCTGGCATCTCTAACAGGCCACTGAAAAATACAGTGCAAAGCAGGTGATGACCTGACCATAAGGACCTGGACTTCTCCTACTTTTTACGCAGGGATAAGGGCAACTGGAAAAGCTACTTCTATAAAACAAAAGGTGAAAAAATGACCCAGAGGTTCAAAACGCAGGGTTGCCAGCATGTGTCCTGGTTTAATCCCATCAGAGTACTGGGCTCCTGAGAAAGAAAACAATTAAGTGAGTCCTTAAGAGATATGAAAACCAGGGAAGAAAAGGAAAGCAAGATCGATGCACTGGCAGAGACTAGCCAGGTGATAAGAAACCAAAGGACTTAACCCAGCTAAGGCAGGGTCTTACCCAGTTCACCCCAATCACACAGAGCAGCTGGGACTGATGGGGAAAGAGATGCACAGGTACAGGTAGCAGAAACAAACTGGTACTGCTACCGAACAGCAGCATTTTAGGATTCTCCTGCTGCTTACAGAGAAATCTCCATGTGGAGGAGAGCAGGGTTCCTGCAGCAGCAGCAAATCCCCAGCCCCACACAAGGCAGACTGCTGAGGGACAGGAGTGGCACAGATGGCCCAGCCTCTTTGATACAGAGGTAGGAAAACCAGCAGTTATCTCAGAGGACACAGGGAAGTAAAACAGATGGAACCTTCCATGTCTCATCTTTATCTGTATAGAAATTAGAACATTACACTATGGATGGGTGGACAGCTAGATGGGAAAAAACTGGTTGGATGGCCAGGCTCAGAGAGTGGCTGTTAAGGGGTCATTCTCTACCCAATAGCCAGTGACAGGTGGAGTTTGCAGGTAACACCAAACTGGGGGGAATGGTCAACATCCACAAGGGCAGGGCTGCCATCCAGACGGACCTGGGCAGGCTGGAGAAATAGGCCAGCAAGACTCCCAGGAAACTGAAAAAGGACAAATGCAAAGTCCTGTGTCCAGGAAAGAAGCAGCTTTAGCAAGGACACAGACTGGGGAGTACTTCAGCAGAAAAGACCCTGGAGGTCTTGATAGATAGCAAGCTGGATTAGAGCCATGAGGACAGTGACTTTTGCAAGAGTAGAGGGTTGCACACTTGTTAAGGAAGACCCCATCAAACAATTTCTCATCAGCTGGATGTCGAACCCCAGTGTGACAGAGGAAGGCTGTTTCACATGGTTTGTCTACAACACCAGGTGTGGATCATCATTCTGATGAAGTTCAGCTTGCAAAGGTAATTTCATTTCCAAGTCAAATAATGTGATTTATATGCTCAGAGAGGGACACTGTCATTCACAGAATTTGAAAGGTCTTCTCTTTTGCAGTCACTCTGTCAACCTGAAATTAAGGAAAGGGAAAAGACAAACCCAAAATACTGCAATTGAACAGCAGCTAGCTTTTAATACTTTCATAAAAACTGCAAGAAGCCATAAACAAGCTGACCTGGAGGACTTTGAACTATCAATAGTCCCATGCAAGAGAAAGACTGAAGTAGTGATGGTGGGTAACCTTATCACAATATAAAAAAGCACCTCTTGAAGAACAAGACCTACAGACAAGTCTTCACCCTCCTAAGAGACAAAACACTGCCTAATGTTGCCATCATGAACTTAAACTTACGAATACAAGATTTCAGCTCCCTGGGATCCAGCACAAATCACTGGTGGGAGGGCAGACACCACTGACTCAGCCACCATTCACGCTGTTTGCACAACTGCCTACCCATGGGCCTGTCCACACATTCCAGTCCTCCGCTGGGTACCTTCCTGTTGTTTAAATAGGATGGTGGGTTCACCACATCAACAGCAGCAACTGCCAGTTTTCACAGTCCCAGCATGAGTGCCTGTCCTTCCCATTGCAGGCTCCTGACCCACGGCATGCTCCAGCGGCCAACACCCCAAGGCCAGTCAGTGAGCACCTCAAGGCACATGGGAGGTTTGAGAGAGAACTAGTGCTTTGCCAGCACTTTGTTTCTGATCAATGATACTGCTAAAGCAGCTGGAAGGAAAAAAACCCAACCAACCAAAACCCCAACTTTCTTTTCATCCAGTGCATTTTGAGTATGCAATATCCTACCTGAAAAATGTCATCTCCATCCTTCTGTGAGAAGAACATATTTGGATAAGGCTGGGGAGCTTTGGGAAGGACTGCATCTGCACAGGGGACTCTTAGACAATTTATGGATGAAAAGCCAGCTAAGAGCAACTGAAGAGAGATGCAGCTACAAACCTGCCTCAGGAAAACAGGGATGCAGATTGCCAGAAGCTGGGAAGATACTCTGGTAAAACTCTCACCATAAACCCACCTTGCTCTTGCACTCCTCCCTGAAACCTGCTACCAGCCACAAAGAGGTGAGACTGCTCCAGGCACTCCTGCCCCACCACACAAGCCATGCACTGGGCTCCAAGTGGAGGTCAGGCAGGAGGAACTCAACACAGCAAGAGGTGGCACACCACCCCAGGCAACGAGCGTGCTGATTTGCCTCAGGGAAGATAACCAAGTAGATTACAACTTCTAACCCTCTAAATTACTTACTGCTATCTTGAGTCATCTCAGGCCACTGACACCAAGCTATCTGATTAACAGTAGCAATCAAATTAACAGGAGGTATGTGCAGTAAACTGACTAAATAGCCATGCAGCAGCAGAGGTATTTACGTGAGCTCCCAGCAGCCACAGAACTGTGGGGCAGCACACACTCCTTCATACAGGCTCAGCTTTCCTCTGCTGTGCTAAAACTCCATCATAGAAAGGCAGCACCTCATTACCACAGCCACACAAAGACAATACAGGAGAAAGTGCCAGACTTTGCAGCAGACAGTGACTTCATGAAGCAATCCAAGCAGGGAGTCAGAGAGTTTCTCTTTGAAAGCTGGGAACTGAAGGGAGCACATCACACTAGTATCAAATTCTGGTTTTGATTTGCCAATAAACAAACTGAGTGGATTACCAACAACAGTTTTCATTCTCTGGAACAGAAACTTCCAATTAGTCGCACTACTTCAAAAAGGAAGAGACAAACACTATTCTTCCCTCATTAAGAGCCACTAGGACTCTGCAGGACACAAGCAAAGTCAGAGCAGGAGCCATCTGCCTCCCTCCACCACCTGCTACACCACCCCATGTCCTGCAAATGCCCAAAGCAGTACGATTGCCCTTTCTCCATCTCTTGATTCCAAAAGTTCAGCTCATCTCAAAAAGCAGGAGCAGTTTCCTGCAAGAAGTCCTTCCCTGGTATCATGGTTTAACTGTAGCCAGCAACTAAGCACCACACAGCCGCTCAATCACATCCCCCCCAGTGGGATGGGGGAGAGAATTGGAAGGAAAAAGGTAAAACTCGTGGGCTGAGATAAGAACAGTTCAACAGAACAGAAAGGAAGAAACTAATAATGATAATAATAACAATAATAAAATGACAATACTAATAAAAGGATTGGAACATACAAAACAAGCAATGCACAATGCAATTGCTCACCACTCACCAACCGATGCCCAGTTAGTTCCCGTGCAGCGATCCCCCCCTCCAGGCCAACTCCCCCCAGTTTATATACTGGACATGATGTCACACGGTATGGGATACCCCTTTGGCCAGTTTGGGTCAGCTGCCCCAGCTGTGTCCCAGAAGTTGGGAGAACTTCTTGTGCTCCTCCAGCCTTCTTGCTGGCTGGGCATGAGGAGCTGAAAAATCCTTGAGTTAGTATAAACACTACTTAGCAACAACTGAAAATGTCAGTGTGTTATCAACATTCTTCTCATACTAAATCCAAAACATAACACTATACCAGCTACTAGAAAGAAAGTTAACTCTATCCCAGCCAAAACCAGGACACCTGGAAATAAACATTTTTACATTAAACCAGAGAGCAGGCAAATGGGACTATCCTCAATCCCCAGAGCAAAGCTCCCTGGAGAGCAGCAGCCTCTAGGCAAAGCAGACCTTGCCACATCAAGCCCTTTCCCCCGACCTCCTGAGGCAGGAGATAACACAGAGCAGATAGAAGAAGGTCTGAGCTAAGGCGGACTCACAGAGAACAGGGCTGCCCACCAAGGGCTGAGCTCAGGCATCCTTCAGCATTTGCTGTGGTTAGCAAGGTCACACCAGTCACTCAGAGCAAAGCTGCGGTGGCACTCATGTTCGTGGGCATGAGCACTGCAGCCAGTCACCCCACGATCCCCGGGGCCATTGTGGAGGGGAGGACAAGCTTCCCCTCCCTGCAGACAGGCACACACACCGAGTCACACAAATGACACTCGCAGCTACGGGGCACCACCAGCTACAACCAGACAACTATCACTTAGTAGGCAAATTAATTGCACGGTGTGAATCTCAAGTTCCTGCACGTGACAAAATACCAGACCGCCTATAGCGATGCTCAATTTGACCTTCAAGGCCCTTTTTCCTCTCAGCATCCAAGCCAACATCTAGCACAGCTTGTAAGGAACATGGTCTCAGTCTTAACAAAGAAATTACTTTTAAACAAGACTATAAGCTACGTATTCATTTCCTGAAACTACATAAGCATTTTTAGTTCATCACACCATACACCCCAAAGTGATTCATAACCAATTATCTCCACACAGCTGCCCAATTCCTATATACAATCATGGCAAGTACACATGCAAGTTCCGCATACTCCTTTTAGGACAGTATGCTTAATTTGCATTAAAATATACTTTAAATTAATTTAAATATCCTCATGCAGAACACAGCACCATTGCAGCAGCTTGTGGCAGGGGGTTTAGGGAGAACCACAGCCAGTTCACCGCAGCTGCCAGCAAGTGGTTGGGTCAGGTCAGAGAGCATTTCAGCTCCCTGGTGTACTCATGGCGCACATGCCGCACAGGGATTTGGTGCCTTTTCAGTGCAGTTAGGCCCTTGGGACACACGAGGCTCACTGGACATACCCACTTCTTCTGCATAGGAGGCAACGCTGGTGCAGCATGACCCAGCGTGGCAGATTTCCAGCATGTGCAGAGCATCTGCCCAGCAATTCCCTGCCTACCTCCCCCAGGAGGATGTGCCGCTCCAACAGCCGCGGCCACACACGTATCACAAGAGCAATTGTGTCTGTAATAAGGCATCTTTCTCACAGGGGCCACACATGACATTCACAGGGACTGTATGACATCATCATGGTCACACTTGAGACTCCATGGCCTAAAGCGGCTATAAACAACACTGAAGGAGAAGTGAGAAAAAGCATTTCTAAAGGGCTAATAATTAGCGAGCTCATCTGCAGCTACCCAAGCTAGTATATGAGTAAGACACTGACAGACACTCTCTGCTCTCAAGGGACACCTGAAGATTAGTATTAGCTGGACACTGAGTCACAACATTTCTGAAAGGTCCTCAGGCAAATGACTGTGCTTCAATAAGAACACAGACAGAATGGCTATTCCAAGTTCAAAAACTTCAGAAAAGAAGGGCAAAGCAGACCTTGGATAGGAAGAGACCTCCTGCATCACAAACTACAGCCTGCAGGTAGTCACTTCCTATGATTTGCAAACTCATGGAAGGAGTCTCACTGCAAAATGACCAAGTTTCCCTTTTCCACCTGTGTTACCCAGCATCTTTATTAGAAAGCTATTCCAGAGTTTCACTCCTCTTGTGGCTATATAGGTCTTCTAACTTGCAGTTTAAGTTTATTAATGGCAAGTTTGGGTTTATTAATTTTTGTGGCAACACTGTCCTTTATTTCTAAGCATTCTGCTCCTTCTCTAACATTTACTGCAACATTTCTACAGACAACAATAATGTCTCCTTTTCGCCTCCATTACACACAGCCAGACGAGCCAAGCTCTTTCAGTCTCCCACCATAAGATACCACCTTCACAGCCCTTTCCACCTGTACCACACATCCTCTTTCCTCCCTCCTGCTCCAGCAATTAAGCTGGTGTCAGAATAGACATCCTGAATCAATGGTTTTGTTCCATTAAGCTTTATCCCACATGTGTACAAGACACCTTGCAGAGGCTGCCCTTGCCAGGGCCCACGAGGAGCTCTGCGGGAGGGACCAGAGCTCACTGCCTCACCTGGAATGCTGTCTGGCTGTTGTAGTTGCGAATCTCTTTGCTCGCACCACGGAAGAGGAGAACCCGAGCGCAGCTCTCCTGTGGAAGCAAGCAAGGGGGAAAGGGGAAGAAACCAATTAGCACTGCAGACTGCTGACAACAAAGAAGCAAACCACATGGTTTCATTGCACTCAGCCTCCTTTGGCAAGGGCAAGGAAGGATGCTCAACCCCTATGAACTGGTCACCCCAAACCCCAAGCTGATCAAGTCCACCCGCCTGTGTGCGGCTCTGGGGCACTGGCACCATGGCCATGCCTAAACACCAGCCCAAGAGCACAGCTATGGAAACAGTGGCCACCACATGTTCCCAGGTATTGCTATTCCTAAAGCCTTTTATTGTTTTTGTTTTGCATGCTCTGTGCTTTTGAATGATGTTAATTCAACATGTTTATGAGCCCCTCTACTCTTTAATGCTGCTCTGCCCACCCACCCCAGTGGGCAGGGTACAAGTCCTCGATGTGCAGAACATACCTACCACCTAACAAGCTGCAAATCAGCCTCAATGTACCACTGTCTATTGCAAAACATAACAGTATTCAATTTTTAAGCATAGACACCTCAGAACTGAAAACTCCCTTTATAACCAGAACACATAATACAACATATAAAATCTCCAAGAAGAAACGAGACCTACAGGAGAAATCCCTAGATACTGACCTCTGCATCTCAGAAAGAGAATGGTGGGTGTGCAAGATCAGACAACTCTTCCACCAGCCTCAATTTCTCCTGAACTGAGGTTAGTGACCACACAGAAAATAAAAGAGAAATGGTGCCCTATGTTGCCTGGACAGTCTTCTTCAAAATTCAGAAATTAGTAGTAAGAATTTAGGGCTACTTGTGAGAAGGACAGGACCCCAGTCCACACACCTTCCCCAGAGCAGAGTAAAAGCCACAGGATGTGCCCAACAAACCTCACCTGGTGCAGGTGCGTGCCTCAAATTAAATGTGAGCACCTGGGTCAAATTAGCACTCTCCAACCAGGCAAACTGCTCCCCCCCAACCAGTGATGGGGGCTTGCTGTGAAGGAGGAATAGGAACCAGAGGAAAAACTACAGAATGTGTTAGGCAGTAAATCAGCAAAAACATCTTGGGAATGGGAACAGATTAAACCACGGACTCTTCTCTGGCCACCTGCCTCTCGAGAAATCCAAAGTCAGGCTGGTGCTACAAACAGAAACAGCCTCATCTCAGGACAGAGCATGGACACAATTCAGAAGAACCTTGCTGAGTCTGGGAACAGTAATAGCAATGAGAAGGTGCCCCAGCCCAATGTTGTGCTCGCTCTCTCTATCTCAGGCAGGGTGGTGCCCCATCTACACTTTCTTGTTCTCATGCCCCAAATCACACAGGTGTACCTGGTTATAGAGAGCACAAATATGAAGAGCGGTGTTTCCTGAGGCATTCTGTGCAGTCATATCAGCTCCATAGAAGAGAAGATGCTCCAGGTGCTGAACATGCCCATAGCGACATGCCTGCTCAAAATGCAAAATGGAAAAAAGAAATAGAAAAAGAAAATCAAGGAGCAGCAGGAAGATGATAAATCCCATAACATCCTCTGCTGGCTTCATCCATGCTAGAAAAGTTGAATCAGGCTGGACTTGTAACCTGAAAAGTCCCATAAACATGCATGCATACACACTGCTGCTCCTTACAGCAACGTGCATCTGAATACTTGTCAGACAAATGACCTCTACACCAATTTCAAATTTGGGATCAGTATCATACTGCTACTAGGCCCTCCTCCAGACTCTTTGATATCTCTGTATAATTATCCAGTGAAAAGAAGCCCTGAAGCACAAGCAGGCAAAGAGGAGGGCAATAGCCCCACACCTCTAGTTAAATGGTGTGGTATTTTCCTCTATGTTTGGTCCATCCCGGGACCAGCAGTCCTCAAAGATCTCCCAAGGCAAGGTAGGATGGAGGCAGGAAGGAGGACAGTCATCTTGTTTTTTCATTCTCATGCATTCATCCTTAGCTGTGCCAGTACTCGTCCACCTTGTGGAGGGCTCACAGCTGGGTGCTTCAGGAGGCCACGGGCCCAAAGAGAACTTGCCCTCCCAACGGTCCAAGACAAGGGGACCCTAGGAAGAGCCAGCGCTTACTCCGTTCTCCCAAAGGGTCTCGGTCTTGAAGCACAAAGCCAGCTCAGGTCCCCTAACCTCTAGCTCATGTCTTCCCTACACCAAATCCACTTGTCAGTGTGTACAACAGGGACAGATACAATTGTGGTTTGGAACCAGGATGCCTCAGGCATTGGGCCGAGATCCCAAAGCACTATCCTATAAGCCAGTCATAATCTGGGAGGATCCCAGACACTACTGACCAAGGCCAGAATAGAACAGCCTAAACATTGGCCTCGGATGGGAGCCACAGCTGGCACACCATGTGCAAGTCCTCCACGCAGGAGCCTGGCTCGCTGTGCCAGCCACCCCTGCCAAGCAGTGCCTCCACTGCCCGCCAGGACACTGCATCCCTGCGGCACCTGAGGGGATGGGTCAAGCTCCTCCATTGGCAGCAGGACAGCGGTCACCCCATCCAGATCCTGTCCCACCGTCCAGCCTACCTGGTGGATCTCCTGCCAGCCGTTCTCATCCATGCAGCCAAGCCGGGCGTAGTCATGCAGCAGGAGCTCGCAGCAGTAGGGATCCCCCCCCACCATGGCACTGTGGTACAGTGGCGTCAGCCCCCGGCTGTCCTTGTAGTCCGGGGAGGCACCCAGGTCCAGCAGTGTCTGCAAGAGAATCGCCTGCCTCGCTCTGTGGCTTCAGGCGGCCGCGCATTAGGGAAACCTGCCCCACAAAGGGTCCAGGAATGCTCTGGCCACAGCAGCAGGCAGCGCTCGCCCCGTCTTCCGCACAAGGCTCACATTGTGAATGCCACGCTTTTGTACTGGGCTGTGCTCCCCGACAGCAACGCGAGACATGCTTTGGCCTAGGGAGGGCATAACCCTGCCGGCAGCCTGGATGGGGTGGGAGGAGGAGCCGGTGCCGGGGCGCAGAGCAGCAGGGAGGGAGAGCCCCCCGCAGCGGCTCCCCTGACTCACCAGCAGCGCCGCGTGGTTGCGGCACCGGACGGCCTTGTGAAGAGCTGTCATTCCCTCCCGTGTCCGGAAATCCAGGTGCGCTCCCCCATTGCGCAGTGCCTTGATCATCTCGGCGCTGAGCTCCAGTTGGGCGGCCGCGGTCAGGGGACACTCTGCACAGTCCCGGGAGAGAGACGGGTGAGAACTGCGGGAGCACCCACCCTGTCAGCGGGCCCCACGGCACCACTGGCCTCTCGCTCAGCCACATCTCCTGCCCAGGCTCCAGCAAAACGGGGTACTCCCCGCTCCCCTCAAGGGAGCTGCACCAAACCCCATGTCCACTCCCAGCCCCGCTCAGGCACCGGTGGTCTTCCCGAACACCATGCATGCACAGTCTGAGCCGGCGGGAGGCTGCCCATCAGTTTCTTTCGAGGGCTGATGAGAGTCCTGCAGAGGAGAAGGGGAAGGAAAGCGCTGGCAGTTTAACGAACGGCAGAAATGGCATTGCTGCCTCTTATGCTGCAGGAAAGCACGCATCTGGAGACATCATTTATACAAAGGGGAGAAGGAGAAGGGGGTGAAAAATCAGTATCCTCATTCCGTTTTTCCCTGCGGCAAGGCATGGAGAAGGGGCTGCTGTTCTGGGGGGAGACACACAGCTAGGCACCCCAGCACCATCATCAGCACCCACAGATCTGTCCTGAGTCCCTTTGCGCACAGCCGTCCCACAGCTGTTCCTCACCGCCTCACATCACCAGCAGCAAGCTCCAAACCTGAAACACTCATCCCAAATGGGAGGAAGGCCCCTCCATCTGTCCAACCCCATCCCTTGCCTCTGAGGAGCCTGGCTTGTCGCGCAGCAGAGCCTGCACAAACTGGTTCAGTCCCAGCTCCAACCAGGAAACAGTACCGACTCCCAGGACTGCCCAGTGTGTAGGACTTGCTCCACTTAGGGATATAATTCAAGCAGACAGTGGAAGAACTATGGAAATACCCTTCAGCAGTGCACCCCCATGAGCCCCCAGCCACCCTCTGCTTTTGTTTTTCGGGTGGGAGCAGCAGCCCTGATGCACATCTGCTGCTCTGTATTGGTGCGTGCAGCTCCGAAATGCAGAAAGGCACCTCTGTGCTGGAGGGGCAAAGCCTCTTCCAACACCTTTCCCTCAAGGACCAGATTTCAGCGTCCATCTCTCAGCCAAATGCTACCCTGACACGCGTGCAAGCTAGAAGCACAGCTCGCCTGCCCGTGCCTGCAGGACCCCGCCGTGGGTCTCGCACAGACTGGTGTGAAGGACCTCTACTTGGGCAGGGGCCACGGTGCTGACACAGGAGGGGGGTTCTGTCCTACCCTGACCGTGTTAGGGAGATCTGAGCTGCAAAAGGACCCTGCTCACCTATCCACAGGCTGATTTGATAGCACAAAGAAAGAAAAAAACTGTTCTTTGATACAAAATGATTAAAGTCTCCTTAAGAGACAGAATGTTTTTCTGAACATTTTGATTATAATTAAATAAATTTGTTTTCTTCAGAGTGCAATACTACCCCCCTCCAAAAAAAAGTATGTCTCCTTTCTCAAGCAAATCCCTAGGTCTTTACATCCAAATCCCCCATACCACAAATGGAGCAATGTGGGCACTAGCTAAAATAAGATGCCATCAGCTAGAAATAGAGTCATGTATTTTTTAGAAAGGTATCTAATTTGCACATAAATTAAAATGTCTCAGTTTAGTAGAAATAACTATTTAAATGAGAATAATAAAATTGTTTGAGATACAAATAAAAAAGCATATGAATGTTAATTTTAGAGCATTGCTATTAGCCAAATTTTTAAACAAGATAGGCAGAGGTCAGACAAGGTTCTGTGGCTTTGCTAAAACTCTCTGGGTTTTGTGCTACAAGACACCATATAAAAACAAAGATTACCGAAGAATGTCGTCAAGAGGATTAAAGATGGGTTCACCAATAAGAGGAATCACCAGTAAATGAAAAAGTTACAGCTGGGTCTTCTAAGGACCTGTCCTCAGCTCAATACTGTCAATCATTTTTAACAACAATCTGGAAGAAAATAGGAAGTAATCTCTAAGAAAGTTCACACACACACACACACACACTCTCTATGTTGTTATATACAGCAAAGTCAATGGTATAATAAATAAAAAGGCTTCATGCATTCATTGCCCAATGTCAAACTTTAGCAGAGGACAGGTGCAATGCTTTATAGCTAGAAAATAAAGAATGCATTTTTAACATGAAGGTAATTACCATTGTAACAACATACGTACTACATGAGAATATAATGGTGCCCACACAACTAGCAACATCACCCAAGAATAAGCAGTGGAAATATTTCCTTAGCTCAGCAACAGCTGTGAAGATAAGAGTTTGGTGGAGGGTTATTGGTAATGGTCTGCATCCCTTCTCACACCACGCGCAGCCCCTGGGAGAGAGCAGTACCAGGTGCAGCACAAGAAACAGTGGAAAATGCCACCACTTGTCACAACTAACAGACGAATGGATGCACTGCTGATGTGGTGCCGGGGGAGGTTCTTGGAAGACCTTGGTGGAGCACACAGAGACATGGCTGTGGTTTCTGTGGTTCAGAAGAGCTGGGTGGCCGCAGTGGAAGCACAGTCCGCTCCTCCACCAAAGCAGGATGGGGGTGCGGGGGTCACGATTCACACACCCACTGCACACCAAGGGAGATGAAGAGCAGGTGACTGTGGGTGAGCTCCTGGGGCAGGGGAGCCTTTCTCCTTCTCTCCACCAACACCAAAACCACGTGCTGTGCAGCTCCCCAGCTCTCACACCCCAGCTCTTTAGCTGGGGCCACATCCAGCTGAAGGCAAAGGGAAGCTAAAGAGGAGAGTCTTGTGAAGTTATGGTCTCTTAAGGACCATCACTTATCTTCTGTGCCAAATACCATTGCTTTACTTTGTCGTTATCACTGACTTTCAGTTACTGCTTTTTCACCATAATTTCTATAAAATCTCTTCCTTCTTTATGGATATTTTGTATTATTTTGAGAGCACATATTTGGCCCTTGCAGTGTGATAAGAACTCAGACTGCTAGAAACTTCAGTATCTGCTACAAACCATACTCATCAGTCCCTGCTCCAGGCACCTACCTCCATTTCCAGAGGCAGTTAAATCACCGGTCTTTTTTCAATAGCTCAGTTTAAATGAGACAAACTTTTCAAACAGGCAAAAGACACAGAAAACAAGGCTTCAAATCTTCCTTTAGTCTCAGTTATTAATATGCCAAACTCAATTGAAAAATCTATCACGTTATCTTGAATCCTGAAGACTGAGAAAGGTCCAAATAGAGCATTTCAAGATGCACTGAATGAACTGCAGCTAGCAATTTGCTCACTAAATCTAATCTAATCACTCTCTAATCTAAGATTTTAGTGATTACACTCTGTTAATTCTTGGAAACGTGCGTATCCAAATATATGCTTAAAGTAATTAACTAATAAGTGCACAAGATCCATAGCAGAAAACAAGAACCAGCAAGACAACGCATTGCACATTGCACAGCATAAGAAACTCATTAATGGACATAAGAAGGAGCTGCAGATTGGACTCTGCCTGTGGGCTGTCAGGCAGCCGAGCTCCACAGTGTGGGGTTGAAACCAGTCCTCCCACTGACGCTCAATGAACTGCTCTAATGGGAAGCGCTTGCATGGCAAAGCCAGCACCCAGCTGCGCATGGCAGCTGCTCCAGTGCTCCTGACCCCTGACAGGGATTAAATTCTGCAGCCAAAATCTGCATCAGCAAATCGGGGCCAGCAAACGAGAGCTGTACTTGGGAGCACCACCGGTGGTCTGAGGAACGGGAGCCTGGGGAAGGAGCAGGTCAGATGGTCCAGGTCTGAAAAGGTGCTAGTGGGACTGCTCCTTTAACCAGTGGGTTGTAGGGAAGCAGAGGGCGAACAGCTTCTCAGAGGATTTCCTTGTGGAAGGGGCACCCTTGCGATCCAGCAGCCTGACTGGCAAGAGTGGCACAGCCTGGGGCACCGCTGGAGCAGGACACTACCGGACAGCACTCAGCTCTGGCAGCTGCAGCACGAAGTAGGTCCAGGTCCAGGAAAGCTTGCAGAAGTTCATTTCTGCTCCACTTAAAGGAGCGCTTTCTCTAGGTTTTTGTCTTGTAACTACATTTTACTCTTGGTTCTGCTAAAAGAAGCTTAGGATGAAAACCATCGCTAACGTTTTAATTGCAAAAGAGGTATTCTGGCAGTCCTCAGGCTGGTCACTTCTATGAAAGCAATGAATCCAAACAAGGCTGCGCTGTGGAATAAAACATCTGAGCTCCCATACCCAGAACTGGACAGAGATCCCCCACTCCTGCCAACGCAGCCGTCTGGGCTCTGGATCAGGTGTTATCCACACACACCCCAGAAGCCGGCAGCAAAGAGACAACTTGAGAGGATGGTCACCATGTCACACAGTGTGGATGCTCCTCTAGTGACACACGGTGTGGATGCTCTTCTACAGCCTCGCATTCTCTACAGCTCCTCACATTCTGGGGGTGTCTTAAGAACTGGAATTCACGTGGCAAGGCAAAGGCAGCGAGGGAAGGTGAGAAACCGCAGCTAGTGCTCCAACAGGAGCAGGAACAACCTCTCCGCTCTGATACCAGAATTTAAAAAACAAAACAAAACAAAACAAAACAAAGCAAAACCCAACAAACTTAAAAAAAAAAGAACCCACCTGTTACTCCAGGATTTATCATTTAGGAAAAGGCAGAACCTCTGTTCAAGTTGAGATGACAACAGGCTTGATATGAAAGTTTTCATGCAAGCTACTGGAGAGGAGAGTTACTGTCTACACAGTGTTCCTGTGCAGACGTATAGTATACAATAACAGAAAATATCTGCCTATGACAAATACCACCTATAAGTAGAACACCGTTGTAGTGTTTTTCAGCTGTAGGTGAAAACATTACAAGATGACATTTTATCTCCAATTTCAGTTGAATGCAAACATATCATTTTTCATTAATCTCCAGTTGCACATTCGATTCAAAGAGATGCCACCAGTTTGCTTAAAAAAAAAGGTTTAAAGCAACTAGATCAACTGATTTTAAACTGAGAAGGACAATAACTATACAAATCACAAGCCATTGGAGTTTCATCCAGTGCTTCCCCCATCTAACCACAACTGCTGGCTGAACCAGCACTTTCAGCTGTAACTTTCAGCTACTAAAATTGAAAGCAAGAGAAAATATGTATGAATGTGAGTTATTCAGGTTGTTAAGCAAGTAATTGCACATGTGTACCTTGAATGCATTATGCCACAGGTAGCAGTCTGGATACAGCACAGCCAAAGCAGAGGAGGAGCAAGCTCTCTGCACCTTGGGCAGAGGGGTTTCTTCCTAACAGTAAGCAGAAGGTTGAGAAAGCACTGTCATGCACAGCAAGTATTTCTCCCCAATTACTTATTCCTGCTGCTCTTTCTTTGTCCTCACATCATATTGGGGCTACAGTCTGTATTGCTACACACAGTCAAGAATACTTCGTAAATGCAATGATTTCCTCTCATTCTCCCGCTGCTCCCCAATTGCCACCCTATGTTAAATATTGAGGATTGCCTTTCTCTTTTCTACATGCCAAAACTATCACTCAGGCTTGGGTCTAATTTTAGAATAACAGTAACTTCTCAAGCATTTTTTTTTACACCCTTAAAATGTACCTGCAGGAAGCAACTGTGAATTTTTTCTTTTAATCCCTTTCAAAGACAGTTAATCTTTCCTAGAATATCTTCCCAGCAATCCTGCAGCACTGAAACATGAACAATGGTAAATTGGGCTGCAGCGGTTTAAGACGTGGCTCTTCTCTGCCCTCTCACTGAAGCAGAGTCAGGGGAAGGGGAACATGTGCTGCACTTCAGCTGCCTCAGTGCAGCTTAAAACCACTCCCAAAAGCAGCTTAAATGAAGATACCAGGTTTCGCCCTGAAGAAGCTGCGACGATGCCGTATTTTCCTGTTGGCTCTGCTGTGAGGATGGCACCGCAAAGCACAGAATATTTTACAGTGCAGCCAGTGTTATTTGAAGTCCATTAATGATTTAACTCTGCAGAAGAACATTCCTCCAACCAGGGAAGTCCATCTTGCCTCAGGGAGCTTGTCCCATGCACCACCTGCGCGCAAGGGAACCGCTCTGTTCAGAAGAATTCAGCACAGGACAAGTGTGCAACACCTGCACAGACAAAGCATGAGGGGACCCTGGTGTAACCGGGCTGCAAACCCCCAGTGTCTCCAGCAAACCTAGCACTGACGTTAGAAATACAAATGGGCTAATGGCAGAAGGGAAATGTTTCCCTCCTAACAGGGACAACTTGGATGATAAGTCCTGGAGAGCGGCTGCTGTGTGTCCTGGGAAGAGAAAGAACAGCACGTGCTAGAAAGAGAAACTGAGATTAAGCGCAGGTATTGTGGTGGCCCAGATGAACTGCACAAATGTGCATCATCCTTCTCATCTACAACACACATACATTCCCTTCCAAACCACTAGAATTTAAACCTCAGGCAGGGTTATATGACTTCTCTCCTTTAAAAGAAACAGTTCATGAGCAAGAGAAGACCTCTGCTTTCGGGAAAACCTAGCAGGCTGCAGATAAGGCTATTGCTTTTCCTGTGTTGAATAGGATCATGGATAATGACCCACAAATCATTTCTGCAGGGATAACTTTTTCCCCAGGTCAAGAGAGGTAGAAGAAAAGGTTACAGAAACTGAGAAGAGGATGAATCATTTTTATTAGGAATCTATACTGCAGAGTCTTTGAGACAGTAATACTGCATTCACTGCTTCAAAATCAGCAGAGTGGTTACAAACTGCCTTCAGATGGGGATGAAGGGAACACTTGTGTTGCACAGGAGTGGATGAAGAAGGCTTTAGCTGCTGAAGGGCTGAATTTCTAAAACCTCAAGGATTCGGGTGCCCCCCCCTCCACTTTCATACAAGGAAGGAGAATAAATGGTATTTGTAATTATCCAAGCTGCTGAAGACCTGGCCACACAGAAAGGAGCATTTTGTGTCAGGGCCTATTTGCGATATCCCTGGTAGACTCATCCCTAGAGACACAGTGGATAAAAGAGCATTGCTAATAGCAATGCTGCTCTGCCTAAAAGGAGAGCAGATTTACTACAGTGATTTTGTAAAGGATGGCTGAGAGTTAAGAATAGGACTTGTGCTCTGCAGCTTTTTCTATCTCTGCTAAATACCAAGCACTGGAAACAACATCATTTATTTATGCCTTCTCTTGAAATCTTAGTTGGACACCTGCCCACAGTCCCATCAATTTACTGATAAACCTGAAAGCTCTGGGTTAAAAATTCAGTACAGAAGTATTCCCAACCAAGGAAAGACTAAGGTTTTCAAAGTATCTGGGAGAGAGGAGGCTTGACTTGGCAGCAAAGTGGCCTTTTCTCTCTCCATGAAGAGTACCCTTGCAGGTCCTTAAAGGAGATTCAGAGCAGTAGGCAAGAAAACTCTAAGACCTTTTGGGAAGAGAGTGTTTCATCCCTGTGTTTGTAACCTCTTTAGTTTCAGGTTTTACCAGATTCCCTGGCTGATGGGCCAGGCAGGCATCTCCTGGCAAAGATGAAGAGGAGCACTGTTTCAGAAGGACTTGGGACAAGGATGTTCAAAACGTCCCTGAGAAGCTGAAGAAGGCCAAAGCCAAAAAAACAAAACCACAAGATCCAAAAGATTTTGGCTTCCTGGAGATGGTGCAATGAGGGATGGCTCCTCAATAGGGAACATTTATGGAAGTTTGTGGCATTGCTGTCTTCATAAAGTGGAGCGCCAGAGAAAGATTTATTACTGGTAACTGTCTCTGCTTTGGCTGTTACACTTGAATATCGCTATGGGCTGAAGGGATGGAGCAAAGGCACTGTTAGTTCAGTATTTAACATTGGCCACATCACCATCTGACCTGGCATTCAGACAGGCAGAAAACCTCCTTGCCCCACAGGCTTTGGGGGCAAACAGCCTCCCTGTGCTTTGCCAAACCCTCTCAGCTCCATGGGGACATGTTATGAGCTCTTCTGCCTCTGCCTGCAAGGTGGCATAGTCTGCGCCTTCGTCCCTAAATGTCTCTGGGCACGCTTCTGCTGAATTCAGTTGGAAAAAGGTGGTTTCCACGATTGCTGGCTGGACAGGAGGCAGGGATGACAACCAGTGATTCTTACCCCCACTGCACGGTGCCTGTCCAGCCTCCCGCTGGCTCTCGGGGCTGTCCCTGCATGCAGGGAGTGCGCAGCAGCTTGGTCTGCAAGAGCTCCCCGCTTCCCAGAGGAGGAAAAAAACCACATTCATAGTATTAGTCCTCATCTCAGAGACGAGGTCACAGCACGCTGGCTGCCATGCCATGGGGCTTTGCCGTGGGAAGCTTGGGCACATCTTGCAGATCTCCCTGGCCAGCTGGAGGGAACGTGGGGTCCCAGGGGTAATTCCCAGGCACCTCTAGATTCACAGATGGGTTTGGATGCAATAACCATGTTGAAGGCTTCTGTCCTTCAACAGGAAGGCTTCCCCATAGCCTGCAAGTAAGCTTTAAGAGCAAGCATAATGAAAAAGGCAGCTCCTACAAACCCAGTCAGGTTCTGTCCAGAACTGTAGGCACAGAAACCAGTTCTTGAACTAGCTCAGCCTTGGCATAATCAAAGTCCAAATCACCAAGGCTCTTCCCCATTCTGGACGAGGATATTAAGTATTAAATTAATGCTCTCCTTTCTCTCTCCACCCTTTCTCTGCTTCCGCAGGGACTGGCAAGGAGATGGTGTCATGCAACAAGACTTCACTGGCTTCATCCTCAGCAACTCCCTCCATTCCCAGGTTTCCTGTGTCTGGCAAGTCCCAGTGTCCTTCGCAGTTTGGGCAAGCCAACAGCCTCCTCCTTTGATTAACCTCAGCAACTGCACACGCTCATTTTAGCAGACCTCCTCCATTGCAGACTGAGACCTGGTTAGACCCCTTGAATATAAAACTACTAGACAAAATATTCTTCCATCCATCACCCTTGGCTTAGCTAACACAAAAACAGAGCAAGAAGGACACAGAACAATTACATTTTTACTTTACCATTCACCAAAATAAAATGCTATCCTACACATATGTATATTTATTTTCTCCCAGGACAAGATGGTACAAAAAAGGATCACAACTGACACGTGTCAAGCATACTGCTTAACATACTCCCGTAACAGGCAGTATGAAAACTTGTAGTGGAAAACAAATAATCTGAGAAAAATAATTCGCTGTCTCTCTGCCCTAAAGTTCAGATAAAAATGCACTGGGGTCTTAACAACAGCAAAAAAGCTTTGATAGGAAACAGGAAGAGGCCTCTAGTTAAACAAGTCAGACACCACAAAGATGCAGTACTTGTACACCATGTACTGCTGCTGGGTTTTTAACACTGAGCGTACCACTGTTGGCTTCTTGTAATACTAAGACCTTTATCAGAAGGTAGAGAGGCAAGTGTCCTTTCTAATCTTGCTTTTCCTCATGGGTTTGCGCACAGAACTCTAACCTAAGGCTCCATCCATATGTGCTGCCATGGTACAGATGTTTACTTTAAAAAAAAGGGGAAAAAAAGCTAAACTAAAGAAAAATAGCCCAAAGATATTTATTTTGATAAAAGAGCTATTTGTTAAGCCTATTCCAAACCAACTTTAAGATATTCATATTAAAATAACTGTCTACACATCTTTGTGCAGCCTTTAAAATTCATACCATAAATTACATCAGTGCAATTTTACATGGGAACACTCTGAAGGCTTGTTAAAAAATCCTCTTCTAACTGCAATTGTGCTGGTTGAAGAGGTTGCCTCCCCCAGCCTTCCTCCACTGTTTGTCACTACCCTACGCTTGGAGGGCCTCCATCCCGGCGTGCTAGCTCAGCTCCTCACAGAAGTCTCGCCTAACATTTTTCAGTAAAAATGAGCCACTTTTTTTCCCAAAACTTGGGGTAATTGCATAATTAGGTACTTGAGATAACTATTTTATCTTCTTGCAGAGGAACAGAAGGGACACAAGTTGGAACCAGAAGTCCATGATAAACTCCAGAAACTTTTCCTTGATGGGAATTGCTATGTGCCTTCATTGCCTGAGCTCGACCCCTTCAGAAAGGCAGTACAACCACATACAATGCCTCCAAATTCAGTGTCTCGGCTATATATCCAAAGAAACCCTACAGGTATTGAAACAATAAACAGAGCTAGAGATGACCACATCATAGCAGGGCCCCTATCCTTCGGACAGTCTATCTGGAAGAGTCCCAGTTTAAGGATGCTGAGGTCCTACCACTATCAGCAAGGTCACTTGCGTGATTTTCCCCCCAGGCACTGCAAAAGTGGCAAGCAACAACAACAGTGACACCCACCAAGCTGCAGCCCCATGAAGAGACCACAGAGAACACTGCTCCTTGCATTTCCCTCAGGGATCAGCAACACAGTGACAGCGTAGCAGTATCACAACGCTGCGCACACGTAGCACCAAACTGTACCAACATGACTGACTGGTGATACTGTCATGAGACCACACGGTCCATAATGCTGTTCTCACACTCTGCTGCGTAGGGTCCCTGCCTCTTCCTCATCTTTCTTCCATCAACTCAGGAAATTCTAGTTTAGTAAACGAGTCCATTGAAAATGGGAATGCCAAAGAGAAGTTTCATAGGGTGTATGGTTTCTTCTTTTCGGGCATGGATCTATTCCAGCTGCACAAAGAGCTATGCCAAGCTGGATGCACCATGCTTTCCTTTCTAAGAGGGGAAGAACCAATCCTGCATATGAAGTGCGATCTGGTGACAAATGAAAGATATGGATCAGAAGCACACTTTGCACCATTGTGCAACATCTGAAATATGAACACTTACGGGAGGACAGCTGGACCGCTAGACTCAGGAGCCAGCCCTCGAGGCAGCCCAAGGAGAAGGATCTGCAGGGAGGGAACAGGGGAGACAGAGAAAGCAGGAGAGCAGAGCATCAAGACGGGCAACAGAACAGGAGTATCAACCATGATCAGCACCTCTCTGAGGAACCTGGCTGGGAGGAGCAAGCAGTTACTACACAAACACCCATGACCAAAACAAAGTAAAATGGGTATATCAGAGGGATAGAGAAGGTAGTTTGAGACAGTTCTCTTTCCTAGTCTAACTCTGTATTCATTACTGTTATGGCCAGAAGTGAAATAGTTTTTTAAAAAAAAAGTCAAATATATTTTACTTTCTATGATTTCTATTTGCTTTCAGTAAGACCCACACCGAGCCTGCCAGGTCCACACTGATGTCTTGGACTCCCTTGCATGAGGTGCCCAGTTCAGGTGACCGACTCCAGGCCAGCTGCCAAAACATGTCTGGGTGCCCTTCACCACAAACTGGAAATCTGGCCAAGGGAATCGGAACCATGCAGCAGCACTTGTATTTACATGTCTGAACATGGAAGATGAGCAGAGCCCACAATTTTCCTTTAGTGCTAAACAAACCTGTGAAATTAAAGGGCAGAAATTTGCTAGTAATGGGGCACAAGGACATGGAAGGAAAGCTGAAGGACAGAAAAGTCCACATGCTTATCCCAAAGATCCCTTCAGTCGTACAAGCAAGAGAAGACAGCAGGCAAAAAACACTGGAAGGGACTCACCAGCCACATGATGGGAGCAAAACTGAGAACGTTGGGTTTAGAGAACACCATCCCATTCTGGAGGATTCTCAGGGAACCGCACTCCACTGAGAGGTGAGATAATGATCTTGGCTGAGAAATAGGTGGAGTGATTAGGAAGATGTTAAACTAAGAACACAAGCAAAATGATTCCAAAGAGGGACACACAGCACAAATGCAGCGTGTCAGAAGTAATCAAACCCATTTGACAAAGACTGTGAGGAAGATTTTTTTTTCTTCCTCTTTGCTCATTGCAAAATGCTAGGGGGCTGGATGACAAGAAAAAGGATGTGGACTGCTTTTACTGGTAATAAGAACTGTGATATAATTGTCAGTACTGAAATCTACAGACAATTACACCATTTTAGAATATTAAGGATGCCTCCTTGTTACAAGAATGAGAAAGTACTGAGTGGGCAAGGAGGACCAGGGAAAGAGTTTACATTAAAATCCCATCATCTATCATATGGCCACTGATTATTCAGAACAGGACTTTCAATGCATGTGGATTAGCGTCTGAAGTAATAAGTTAAAAGGTCCTTCATAAGATTTTGTTGCAGACTACTAACTAAAAAAAAAAATGCATTAACTTCTAAGTGTTTGTCTCCAAGTTGTATAAATTAACATTTGCACTATCAGGGCAACTTCAGCTTGAAGGAAAATGCTGGGTGTCCCATCCAACAAGCAATAAAACTTCATTTCATTTTCTAAAAAGGAGAAAACTGATCACTTTTGTATAGATACTGTTTCACTCCAACACAAGGGAATGCTACTTTGGACCTCAATGTAATGAATAAAAATCTGCTAAATACCTAACTACTATCTAGTCAGCTAGGGATGACGTGGAAAGAAGGAAGTCCCAACTAGTCAGGTGAATGTTTGATGCTTCCTAAGGGAATCAAGCAAGGGAAATTACATTAGGTAATCGATCATAGGAAGTGTGGGAGGTTTAAAATTAAAAAGTAAAAGGCAACTGGGAAGTCTTGAAGAACAATTTCTGTGTGACCCAGAACTACAACTTCATAAATCAAAAAGGAGAACCGCTGCCACGTGCGTCTCCCAGGTCAGCAGTGAAGTGATGGCGGCAGTCACAAACAGAGATAACTCTAACAACAGGATGTGATGAAACAGATAGTGGTCAATATGAACCGAAAATTAGAAAATGAAGAATAATAACAAGAACAAATGACATAGGAGTACAGAAATCCACATTTGGCCTGGCAAAGGACTATCAGAGACAGGTTTTGCTGCTGTTGTTTAAATTTGATAATACCGCAGTGACTTTCAAGCCCCTGTGCAAGCCAGTCAGTCACTAGGCAGATGATAGTGTATAATTGCTAATAAATACAGAGAGCAAAATGACAAATCATTTATTTTTTACGTTGCTGCTATGGAAATACATTTTCCTCTCCATTACCAAATATGGATTTTTGGCATGAGCTACCTGAGATTGAATAAATTGTTTGTATCTGGTGAGTGGTGTATATCACCCTCCTTATCTTCTCCCTGAAGATCTTCTTGGTCCCAAAAAAGTTAAACTTTAATAAATTTTGAAACAGTGGGACATTCAAAAAGACCAGAAGAAAAGCTGTGTCAGGCCAGTGTTCAAAAAGGGGCAAGTAAAATGATCCATGAAACTACAAGTCAGAAGAATAACACTGATCCTGGGAAAATGCTGGGAAAATTGATTTGGAATTTAATTGACACAGCATTAAAGAATACCTACATTATTAATATTGCCCAATCAAGCTTTACAGTAAACAGGTCTTCCTACTCAAACGTAATTCCTTTCCTTGGTAAATTACAAGTCTGACTGATGCAGATAGCTGCATTGATGTAGGACTCACGCTTGGCTGAGTCCTACATGACATTAAAAATGAGTGGTATAAAATGTCAGTCAGGCGTGTTCCAAATGAACAAAAATCCAGCTGAAGAGCAGCAGTCAGAGTGGTCACTGGGGAACATGGCCAATCACGTGGGCGTTGAAGAGGCTCTTCAGGGTGTTGGACTTGACTCTATTCTAGACCCTCATCAATTATCCTGAAGTAAATGCAAATCTCTGATCAGATTTGTAGATACCATAAGGATTGGAAGAGTGCTAGGAGCAATCGGGGCTGGGCAATCCCAGCACCAGAACAACAGACATGGAAACCTGGCAGGATGCACTTGAGTTGCGACACATCGGGGAGGAGACGTGCTGCCCTGGGCAGCTGCAGCAGCTGCACCCTGTGGTCACGGCTCGTCGAAATGCTCCCGCCTGGGGGGACAAGCCGGGCCTCCCCAGCCGTGCTGCTGCGGTCGGCGGCCCGGGGGGGAGCAGCACGCTCCTGCCATGCTCTTCCATCATCCACCCCAGCTGCCTGGGAAGTCAATGGGAAGGAAAACAACCTCCACCAAACAAAGAAAGCTCAAAAGCAAGGAACCGCTTAGTTGGTTCCACTTCGTTCAGCTGACATGGGACTAGCAACCCCAGGTTAAGGCAGGGGTAGTACACAACGCAGGAGGAGGAACAGGAATGGAAACCCCCCCGGCCCCTCCGTCTAGCAGGCTGTAACGTGGGGTCCCATCGCAGAGATGCGCGATCACCCTCACCCTCCCCAAGCATGGCCCCGGGAGGCCGGAGAGCAGGGACCTGCAGGAAGAGCTGTGCCTGCCCGTGACAAGTGGCGCAGGCAGGCAGCGGGCTGTCTCGTACCCGCATTCTTAAAAACCTCTTAAAAATGGAGTACTGACATATAAGTCACAAAAATGACAGGAAAGCTGGAGAAAATACCTTCAAATGAAAGACTGGAGGAGTTTGGCCTCTCTTTAATTAAGGAAAGGAAGATTGAATGTTGACTTGATTACCATGTGTATAAATACCTTCATGTGAAGACATACCAGGTACTAAAGTGCTCTTTAATCTAGAAGATAAAGTATAACGACAGCTGGAAGCTGAAGCACACAAATTTAAATGAGATACGAATTTTAAACAGTGAGGGTGATTAACCAAATAACGAAGGAAAGGCACAGATCTTCTGTTCCCTGAATCAAGATTGATGACTTTCTGGAAAACATGTTTAAGCTTTGCTTAGTGAACACACACACACACACAGAGGGTGAAGAGCATCCTGCGAGATACAGGAGGCCAGGTCAGATGGTACAATACCTCTATCTGGTCTTAAATTCCAGGAACCTATGTATACCAAACAGCAGTTTTATGTCATTCTTTCACGTTCATGAAACAGATTGTAAAGCAAGCAGTAATGAAGTGTTTTTGCACAAGAATTAGGACTCCAGAAGTGAGGTGTCCAAGACTCCCTCTGCTCCAACAGTCTATTTTCACATCTCAAAGCACCCACTCTGGTTTTGCCCTCAGTTCTGAACCAGATCCAAACAACTGTTTGGGTCAGGTGTTTTTCCTTCTTCCCCCTCTATATTTAATGCAGTCTTTTCAGTACTCAAGAGCCTGCTCCTATAAACCTCTACCTTTCTGTGAAGTAACATCTGGGTTCAAACCATATCAGATCCAAAACTCTCACAGCATCTTTTCAAGCAGCACGCTGTACTCTGAAATATAATATACTCTGGAAAGCTGAATCAGCTTTAGAAGAGTGTAGGACTTTCTTTATAATGAAAGATCCCTCAAAATATTTGTAAAGTCTTGGGCAAAAATGAAAACCACATGGAGCTGAGCTGTTTGGACATGCTACAGGGCAGACGGTGATCGCACTTGCATGCTATCAGCTATTTTTCATATGAGCAGCTGCTCATCAGGACACTCTGGCAGGTTCAGGGATAGTGGTTACACCAGCAAATTAAACAGTACAAACATTCCCAGGTGCTGTTCAAATGGTTCTTGCCAGAGTTTGGCTGCACCAGCTTTCACCTTCCCAGTTCAGGCGCTGGCAGAAGCCATTCCCAAAGGGCAGTTCGGATGCAGCCACGTTATCTGAGAGGATAAGAGAGGTTAATAGTGTGAATGACACCACACTCTGCCACCTGATCTTGGTGCTGAAAAGTAGTCTGGACACACTACATTTCAGAAGTAGCCAGTGTTTCAGAAACAACCTGAAAAACCATCCAACTGAACCAGAAACACAGAAAATTAATCATCAGATTGGGGTCTGCTTATGGGTTGGAAACATGCCCATGATTCACACACCTAAGTCCAACTCTATAATAAATACTAATAAGCTGCATTACTTTAAAACAGGAACAGCAAAAGCAGTAACTCCTCTCTCAGAACAAGACTACGAGACTTCACAGCAGTGGAAATGGGAAGAGGTCCCCCCTCACTCCCCCATCAGTAAGGAGAATGTGCTGAAGTCTGATTCTCAGTTCTTACAGCCAGGAGCCTGCAGACAACCCAACAGCCAGCGCTCCAGCGACCAGACTTCTCCAGGGTGAATTTTGCCCACACAGATAGGAAAAAAAAAAAAAAAGGAAAAAAAAAAAATCAAGGAAGCCAGAGGCCAAGATTTTATTTTCTTGACCCCCAAAATACTTCTTAAACCTTCTGACTGCTTCATGAAGAGATCCTCGGGCAGCAGTTTGCATTTGCCCAACCTGCCAGTCCCAGAGACAGCCTCATCCTCCCCAGAATCCCACTGAAAGATACATGGCCCCAGAGCTCTTTCATTTTATACTGTATTCCCAGACTCTCTATCTTTACACACACACACATACCACCTTCTCCCAAGAGCCTTCTGTAACTTCATGCTCCCAAGACCCAAGTGTCATAAGAAGACACGCTACTGAGAAATTCAGCTTACATCCCTCTGTTCCAAACCTTACATTTCAGACAATATATCATTTCCTACACCCCCTCAAAAACGACCACTCCCCCAGATTCCCACTGTGTCCCCTGGACACTTTCTCCCCAAACTGTGCTCTGTCATCCTCCCCTCTCTGAAGAAGCCAGTCTCACCTCCAGTATCCGGATCATGAAAGTTGGGGTCCAGTCCCTTCTCCAGCAGTCTGCAGACCTTCTCTGCGTTTAGCATCTGCACATACTCCATGAACTTCTTCAGATTTGCCTGCAGCCATGACACCCCAGGAAAACACACAATACACAGTGTTAACACCCCAATATGAAGAAAGAAGCCACCAGAGGAATACACCCATTCAGGAGACCCAAGGCAACCATCAAGAATAATGGGGCAGCACCCACCAGAAGCCACGGCACATGAGGGTATGCCGCATATCTACAGGGAACATGGTCCTTCCATCCCTCTCCTCAAGACTGGGATTGCCAGATCACCCCACAGGAGCCGTCAGGGGCTGCCGGCCACCACCCTCTGCCCCCACCGCATATCCCCTGCTAAGGCACTTTCTGTTTGTACATGCCATGAGGGCAGGCACACGTTGCACACACTTGCGACACAGGCACATCAGCAGACATGTAACTTAATGCATTTGCCAACAATTCAACATGGTGGTAGCCAGGGAAGGTGCTGTGCCAGCTGAGCAGCATCCCAGCAACAGTGAACCGTACTGCCCAGGGTTTCATCCGTGTCTCACTGCAACACCATGTACATTGTGTTGTGTCACAAAGTCATTTTAAGGGTGTATCACCCATCTGCCTGCTGAACTTAAAATACTTTGGAGGAAAGATCAGGCTACTCAAACACCAACCATTATTGTATGGCGCAGTGGGTACGGCTGCCACACTGTCTGCTGTCAACTTGTGCTTTATTCTTGGTGTAATTTTCTGTCTTTGGCCAAAGACTAAATCTTGTTCTCCTGAGGGGGCTGAGTGCCCAAAAGACTCTCCTTTAAATCCCCCTGGTTGTTTGTGGGTTGTTGGTTTTTTCCATTTTTTCTCTTTTGGACAGCTACACTTGATAAACACCTTATTTTATTAAATTTCTAGACTCTAGAAATTGCAACTCTGCCAGGCAGGCAGGCAACACTTGGACAGACTACAGTGTGAAAACACCCATCTCACACACATTTCCAGTCCAGATTTTCAGACCTTTGATTGCAGGTTGGCTGGGTTTTTTGGAGTTTATTTTAATCAAACCTTGCAGTAGCCACCTTTAGAAAAGGCACTCTAGAAAGTGTCTGACACAGCAGAAATACTGTGCAATTAGCTGAGGGAAGTCTTTGGGAAAAGCTCCAACCAACCGGTCAAGCTGCAGCCAACAGTCAGGGAACTGTTCTTGTGCCTGTGAACCACTGCACAGCTGGCTGAACACATCTGAGCAAAGCAGATTTTTCACCCAGTGAAAAAACTCAAGTTTCAACATTTTCCCCTAATTCGATATAGAAAAATTTTATCTTTTATGAAGTAAAATGAATTCCAAAGTGCTTCCCTTCAAATTTCATTTTGAAGATTTTCAGTTGGAAAATAGAAAAAAAACAAAACTGAAAATACCAAACAGCATGCAGAAACATGTTCAATTCTTTTCAAAGACTTCCTAAACACAATTTCATCACATATTATTTTGCATATTATTTTGATTTTGTTATATTTTCTAGGGGGGGAAACTGAATACTTTCAGAACCAATTCTACAGAGGAGCCTGCAAATCCCAAAACTTGGGACCCACAAGTTCATCTGTGCTATTTCTCTGACATGTTGTGGAGACCATGGTAAGAAGTCAGACAGAAAATATCACCAAGATGAAACTTTCCAAGGATGAGACAAATTAATGCTGGGCTGTGAACCTGATTTAAACCAAATTCAGTCTCTGTGTGGTTAGTCTGCAGAACCAAGACTAAAACATATAGCACATTTTTTCCTAAAATCAGCACCATCGAGCCATGCCATAAACAAGCCAGGTGACGTATTTAAAATTATATAGCTGTTTTAGCGCACTACTCCCTGCAACGTTACTCCACCTCAGCAGAGCTAATTAGCTCAGGCAAAACCCTACAGTAACACAGCTCCACTGCACCCATGCCGGTACTTGACCTGCTCGCTCTGGCTGTCTGCAGCAGCACACGGATGCATGCAGGGATGCCAATGCCACAGGAACACAGAAGATAATGCACAAAGCCACAAACACGCAATTCAGTCACAAGGTTCACTCCCCTCAGTGCCCCAGGAACAACAGTGCAGTAAGGCAAGAGCCAAGGAGAGCAGGGATTCAGTGGGGACAGTGGATGCCACAGCTGACCCCTGGGTGTGGAGCACAGCCCCTCTCCCTGTTCTGACCACCCTGCCCATCCCCGGGTGCTCCCTCACATCCCTCAAGACTGCACCAGCCCAGGCAGGGCTGTCAGGACAGACCCAACGCAACCGTGGGACAGTGCACACGAACAAGGAGAAACCACTCCGAGAGTGAAAAAGGCTTAGGTCACCCACACCAGGAGGTGCTGAAAATGTCTATGCGCAGTATAAGCAATCCCCACAGCACCAATGCTCTTATCATGAGCACGGCGAAAGGGCAACTGGCATCAACTGCAGCAGGGTACAAGCACTGCCTTTTTGGGTGGCAAAACATTCCCCTGACCCTCGCTGCTCCATGTTACTTCTCACCCAGATCCCCTCTTGCCTCATGAGTAACTGAAAGCAAAATCCACCTCCTGCTTCAGTATCCCTTCAGCTAATGCAGAAGTACAGAAACACTGAAGGAAATCACAGCTGCCTGCCAGCAATAGCACAGACGGGACGTGACAACTCCAGCAACCGCCTCCAGGATGCCATCCCAAAATGCCTCTTCCCAACCATCACCCGATTGCGCAGATTTAACCCTGTTCCTTCCACTCCCATTTGTCCATATGCCTCTTCTCCTCCCAGCAGCCGTTCAGCAGACGATGCTAACCTAACCCAACAGATGATGCTCCATGCATGGCCCCACTAAACCCCTGTGGCCAAGAACGGCACTGCCAGTCCCACCAAGAACCGCACCAGTGGTCGCAGGGCACATGGAGGCACGAGCCAAGGAAGGGACCCCGCACCACATCGCCCATCATCTTGACGCTGGCAGCCTCTGCCCATGCAGGCCACTGCACCAGCAGCTTTCCTGGGGCATCCAGGGACAGAGGCACTTGTGCACACCTCCTGCAAAGGCAAACACCATACCTCTACGTATGCGATAGCGGCTCATGGTAGTTTCACTTTTATGCTGCTACCAGACACATTACAGGCACTAACCTGAAGTTCTGCTCCTGAGGTTCTTCCAGCAGCTCTCATTTACAGCCCCAGAAATGCATCCTACCCAAACCATCAGTGCCCAGCAGCAGTATGCTCATTTACGTTTCCAGTTTTGTAGGTGCTCAGGAATTGAAAACATTTTTTGACCATAGGAAGTTGATGCACTATGTCAACTTTTAATGGTACTTTTTATATTTAGAAAGGAAACTGAAGAGAAAGCACGTGAGCTAAAGGAGAATGCAGAGAGAAGCATCCTCAATTCTGGGATCTGCATTCTCCTGCTGTAGATGCTTGTTCATGATCACAGTCCTGTGCATCACACAGGCTTTAACGGGTCTACGCATGGATTTTCCCTTTGGGGGAAATCAATTACCACCCTGCATTTCCCGATGAAGAACAAAGAAGGTTCATCTATCCAAGGTCTCAGACCAAATCCACAGCAATGCTTCAGAAATCATTCATAAAGTCCAAAGACTTAGCCAGTTGATTTATACATCGAAAAAATATTATTTTTCCATCAGTTTGTAGCTGCCTATCTGCTCTGCAGCATGCTCCAGATGGGCAGCTCAGTGCCCATGTTAAGAGGTTGCTGCAATTCACAAACTACTATGGAGAGAGGGTAGGACATCAGCACAGTGATTTCTGATCCTCCCTGGCACAGTTCTGTTCCTCTGGTTTGGTCCCAGACCTCAGGGAATAATGAAAATGCCAAAGAAAGCTGAGAATATAAATAATTAAAAAGACCATTCACCAGACGCATAATGTTACAGTGTTACAGGAATCCCATGCCCAGGATTTAGGTGACAGTCTTGCTCAACTTACAAACAAACCTGAATTAAGGCATAAGGGAAGAGACCAAAAAAAGGGAAAAATATAAAGATCGCAACTGCGATGGTGTCTCTGATCAGACTTACAGCCCAGCCTTACTAAGAGCTGTGTTTGTACAGCAAGGGCAGTGAGCTGTGGCGGTAGACATGGGCAAGCAGCCAGGAGCGGGGTCACCGTACGCATTTTACTGCCGAAAGATGGTGGGTTTGGAACTGCTCGTTTGGGTAACATGGCAGCAACCAGAGCGACCACAGCACCTCAACTGCAGGCACTGGGAGGAGCAGCGTGTACGAGCAGAGCAGTTCCAATGCCTCCCATTATCAAACAGTTTTCAGTTTCTTATTCTTTACCAACAGACGTATATAATTTGCTCAATTAAGCTGTTTTCCAGAATAAAGTTTCTTTCAAGTTCAGTACTTCTATGACCACAGAGAGAGAGAGACCATCATTTCTATGCACAAATTCTGGGGAGGCAGTCTGCTACTTCCCAGATAGCTCTACGGCACTACAACAATAGCCAGATTTGGGAAATAACAGAAATTGGATTAGGTAAAAGAAGAAGAAATTGCTAATTGAAACATCCTGGTCACTATACACTTGAAACCATTGCCTCAAGATCTCTTCCTTGAAGGCCTATTGCGCATCTTGCCTTTGCAGCCCAATAACCAGAGAACCGAACCCCCCATCAAGCTCCCTTATTCACTCCCAGCACCTCCTGGGTGTCCTTCAGGGTTCCTGGAGAGAAGCTGCAGCAGGTCTGGGGGGCCACTGCAGAGGAACCCCAGCTCTGCCAAGGCATCTGCCAACAGGCAGGGTACGCAGTCCCCGCTCGACAGCCCATGGACATCTGCCCGCAGCTCCCAGGTGCTGTTTCAGCTGGTTTTGTCAAAGTAAGTGGCCCATTCCCAGCAAGCCGGTGCACCCAGACCTGAGGCACCCAACATTTGAACCACCACCAAAGCATGGCACAGGACCAACCAAAGAGTTTAACTGAAATCAGAGCAGTGCTGCACGGTGCAGCCAAAGCCGCGTGGCAATCCCCACCTGTGGCACAGCCGGCCCCTTGCAGAGGGGAGGCAGGGGCTCTCAGCAAGCTGTTCCCCAACCAGCTGCGACCATGGTCATCGCAGCGGACCAGGGCGCTGAAGCGCACAGAGCGGTGCCAAGCCAACAACAATTTGATCCTGCTTTAATGTTTCCACTTAAGTAAGATTTCAGTTACACTAAAGGGAACTCCCATTTAAGAATGCACCTGTGTAACCTGAGTTTGCAGCATAACAGCTGATATGGACATCTGTATTTACAAGCATTTATAAAAATGTATTGGTTAAATGGCCCTTCTGCCAATAGTCATGAATTCAAGCGTGCTTTTTTCATTCAGAATCAGAAGCAAAACATACTTAGCTTTTGAAATCAACTCAAACACTACAAATATGTCGCAGCCATGTCCCTTGCTGGGTACATTATATCCACTTTTCACAATGAAGCAAATGCTGGTATTTACATTCTTCCATGTCGGTTTTTCAACTTATGCTGCATAGAAAAGCTTTCCTATCTGATTGTTTTCCATTTCAATTTAGCTAGAAACACAGAATATTTTCCTTATTATTTGGACTGATTCACTCAAAGCTGAAAGGAGATTTGAGAACTGAGCAAGTAAGGAAGCTTGTTTTCCTCCCCCAGTCTATGAATAAAACCCTGGTGGGAAAGGAATGAGATCTCATTATTCTAAGAACTTGAGGGATTTGGGGCCAGGTTTTCAAATGTATTAAGGTGACTAGACATGAAAAGAGAGAGCAAATGTCAGACTCCCACTGAAATCAAGGGGAGCTAAGCAGATGCCTAAACCGCTTAGGCAATTCTGAAATCTCACTAGATACTTGCTTATTTTCTGGCACTGAAATACCTTTGAGAATCTGTGATGAGAACCACTCATACAAACCAAATCTTCCTTTGTTTAAAAGATCAGTCAGCTTTAAACACAAAAGATATGTACTGATAAATTTACTTTTCATCTTCTGTGTCCAGTACATTCAAGCAACATTTACTTAAGTGATAAAGACACAACTTAAAATTTTATTTTGCTTTAACTTTAATTGAATTTCAGCTTTCATCCAGATGCAGTTTGATACAAATCAAAAGAATAAAAAATAATCAGACGCCAGTTAAAGCATGGCATCCCATTTCCTATATGCAAAAATTAAAACAAAAAATGTATTTATATAAAGCTATCTAACTGCTTAAACAAACACTCATAATGGATCTTCCCATGAGCAAAAGCACCATATTTAGTGTGAAGATTATGGCGATTTGCAAATCGATAGGTTTGAATGGCTATAGTAACGAGAGCAAAGCAAGATTTCTCTGGGGAGAAAAAAACCCCAAGACCCAACAAAATCTCATGCAAATAAAATTAAAGCTCAGAGTAAGACTCCACCTTGCTTTTTTAAGGGGCCTTTTAAGTCTCTTATTTCCCACGTGCCTTTGTGCAAACAGCAGCAGGTGGCACAGCCCGGGCAGGGGTCAGGGCCCAGGGGCTGTGGGCAGGCAGGACCCCTCTCACCCCTGCACCAACAAGGGCTTTAAGGGAACTGCAACAGAGCTGAGCTCACACCTGCTCTATCTCCCGCCTGCTACCTGGAAACCCTTTGGGAAGCAACCCCTGTCTTTGGGATCTTCTTTCTTGTGGGTGAGGCTGCACTGCTCCCTGAGGAGGAGGATCCTTGTAAGGAGAGACAGGAACCAAAGCCTGGGTCTGCCCTTACCCTTTGGGCTACTGCCCAAACTGCAGCTCTGGTGCTGCAGCTCGGTTCCCATATCACTACACAAAAGACCTGCTTCAGCAGGTGACTCCTGAGCAAGTTTGAGGCACTTTTGTTTGTTTACAAGAGTGAGAAGAAGGTTCACACCAGGTGAGCGCCTGGGGACAGGGCACAGCTCCAGCCACCCAGCTGGCAGCCGTCGTGCCGCAGTCCATTATCCCCTGCTAGCACCAAACCGCAAGAAAAATCAACACCCTCCAGAAAAGAAAAGCTCATTGAGAGGAAACTGGTGCGAGGGAACAAGCTTCTCTCTTGAATCGAAATGAAAGAAAATAAATGAGATATTCTTCTTGCAGAGAAATTATTCTGTCACTCACTATTCACCGCAGGCTGGGTGCTGGGGGAAGCCAACCGCAGGCACCCGGCTAGGGTGCTCTGCAAGAGCGGAAAGACAACACATCCCCTTCACACCAAGCACACGCTGATGTTTCCAGCAATTTCAGTATCAAGAAAAGACTAATATTTTCCCAGGGTCCAGTTTCCTCCAAACAGCAGCTGGAATTAAGACAAACCATCCACCTTCCAGAGCGTGGCAGCTGCCACGGGGTCACAGGCCCTGGAAGAGGCTGGAGAAGACCAACCTCCTCCCTCGCACCAGCTGCGTGACGAGCTCTCACACAGGCCGTTAGACACCTCAATGATTCCCATAGAAACGTCAAATAATCGATTTCATGACACACCACAGCAACATTTAACTGCTCTCTCGGAGGCTGGCCCAGCACACCTCCAACACCCGCCTGGAGCACCCCCAGTGCAAGCAGGACAGGGCCCTGCAGCGGCCCACATGCGGAGGAGGCCAAGCCCTAGCAGAGGAGCAGGGGCAGCCCCGCCATCCTGACGGTAGTGCCCCCTCCCAGCGGGGACACCTCCGCCGCACGGGACACTGCCGGGATGTACCGGCTTTGGCCGGGAGAGAGCTGCATTTTTTCACAGGAGCTGGTACGGGGCTGGTTTGGATTTGTGCTGAAAGCAGCATTGGTAACAGGGGGATGTGTTAGTTATGGCTGAGCGGGGCTTGCACAGAGTCAAGGGCTGTTCTGCTCCCCACTCTGCCCCACCAGCAAGCAGGCTGGGGCTGAACAAGGAGCTGGGAGGGGACACAGCTGGGACAGCTGACCCCAACTGACCCAAGAGATATCCCAGACCATAGGATGTCGTGCTCAGCAATAAAAGCTGGGGGAAGGAGGAAGAAAGGGGGAGGTTTGGAGTGATGGCGTTTGTCTTCCCAGGTCACTGTCACATGTGACCGAGCCCTGCTGTCCTGGGGATGGTTGAACACCTGCCTGGGAATGGAAATGGGAAGCGGTGAACAAATTCCTGATTTTCCTTTGTGTGCACACACAGCTTTTGCTTTACCTGTTAAACTCTCTTTATCTCAACTCACCAGTTTTTTCACTTTTACCCTTCTGATTCTCTCCACAGACACACTGAAATCTGGGTCAGCTGTTACCAGAGGAGGATGGTGGACCGGATGGCCTGTGGTCACCCAGGGCAGCCTTCGCATGCTCTCAGCCCTTAGATCCTGCCGTCCTGCCCTTTGTTCGTTAGTTTGTCTGGGTAGAGAAGGAGAAGTCAGAGACAAGTGAGATGTCTCCTGCAGCAGAGAGGTAGGACAGGCCTCATTTGCACCCAGCTTTGATAAGCCAGTTGACAAGGTCCAATGTGTTTCTTGCTGTAGAGGGGGGCCCCAGGATGCAGATGGCACTGATAGCAGTGCAAAACAGCAAACAGCAAGACACCACACTGTTCCCCATCCTCAGGTCTTGAATCCTTGCCCCAGCCTTGATCACCTTCAGCCACTACTAACGCAAAATCCTCCTCCAGCCCGGGCAAGCGCAAGCCCTCCATCCCGAAGGCGGGTGCAGCTGCCCCTCACGTGCTGCCTCTGCCAGCACACGCTGCACCAGCACACACAGCCACTCCCACATCCAGCTCCAGTGGCCCACCTCTTCCCAAGGTCCTTCACAGCCTGTGCTTGCTCCTTTCTGCTGTCTCCTCCCAGCATCGCTGTGGCCATGGCATTCGCTTCCCTCACCCAGGTGCACGTCAGGCGAAGACATCCCCCGCATCCAGCTGCACTGCAGAGCAGTGCCACTGTCCCCTCCCCTCTACAACCACCCCTCTTGCACACTAACCCCAGCAGGAAAGATGGTGACAGTCCCACCACGGAGGTGCTGTGGGTGTTTCCCACCAAGCTGACACTTTCTTACTGCTTTGTGTCCCTGCCTGCACCCATCCCAGCCCCATGACAGGGCTGCCGTTCTTATGTAACTGTACAGTTTGCAGCGCAAGAGGATCACCATCTGTGGCCAGCGCTTCTGGCTCTACACTAATGTCAGTCATCTGCAACAGTAATGGCATATGTGCTCCTAATAATTACTTTAAGTGTGTTTTAAGTGTGTTGCTTCTTCCCCTTCAAGGTGGTAATATCCCAAGTCTCCTGGTAGCACAATGCCCTTCGTGGACATTTTGGTAAATGCCAAGATTTTTCTGCACAGATTTTCGTTTATAAGCACAATGGGATTGCCCTTTTCTAACATGCATTTTTTTGCACTCCCATTTCTAAATGGTCTACTGCAATTCAGTGGGAAAAATATCTATAAGAAATGTCACTGCCTGCAGATCCCAACAGGCGCAAGGGACTGAGGCTGATTGACTGATTTTACCAAGTCACTTTGTTATTGCTAGCAATACAAGAAAACAGTTCCCCCACTTCTTAGAACAAGTCCACTGGCACTCAAAAAAAGGAGTTATTTTCTTGTCTGTCTCTTTTAATGGCAGTTAAGAATCATGTTTCAAGGTCATTGAAAGATTCAAGCAGTGTATCCTGCCACTGAAAGTCATCCACTCTAAACTCTGAACATTTTCACACTTCGCTCTCACTCAGATGAGACCATTAGCCACAAGCCTAAAGATTTCACACCACAGCCTCAGGAGCGGTCCCACCATCCTGTTAGACCTAAAGCTAATCTTTCACAGCCCTTCGAATTACCGCATCTCAGAAAGAAATGTATTTCACTGCCCGAGCAATTAGGCATCACTACAAATAACAGGGAAGCCTCACGCCTCGAGTGCCACGTACAGTCTGCACCACACCTCAGAGGCATCACCTCCATGCATCTGCTTTCCCAGAAGAAAACGCCAAGGCCTAAATGCACAGACAGAAGCAGAAACCCCCACAGCAGCTGACCTGATGCATAAGCCTGTACAAGCCTGCAGCGGTGGAGGAGCCAGCCGTTCCCCAAGTCAGCCCAGAGACACTTCCTCACTGCGTGTTCGACGTAGGGAATGAACCCCCCGACCCGGTCCTGCCCTGCCGCCAGCCCCCACAGCATCCCTCCGTGGGGTCGGTGGCACAGCAGGAGGACCGTCCCCCTGCGGTCCCTCGCCCGGCAGTGTCTGGCACAGCCACGACAGAGGCAGCACAGAAGATGGGGCAGAAGCAGGCAGTACCATGCTCTTCGCTCGGGGTCTGCGGTCCCCAGCAGATTGCTGGTTTTCTCTCTGCTCAGCCCGCTGCTGTCCCAGAGAGGAGCCCATGTCCCTCTGCTCTCTGTCCTCCTCTCACCTTCAAGCCAGCTGCTGGTAGGCTGCACACGCACACTCCGCTCTCACCCTCTCCCAGCGAAACAGCGTCGATCTGTGCCAGGCGGGTAAGTCACGCTGCTGCCGTCTGTCAGCACCGGCATCACTTCAACGAGTGGCTGGCATGAGCACGTCTCCCGCTCACACCCCTCCTGGCGCTAGCCCCTGCGGCTGCCTCCACTGCCTCCCTCGCACCGCAGCCCTGCAGGAGCAGCCCTGGGGCAGGACAAGGGCTCCTTTTCTGCCCCTACAAGCACCACGGCCCACGGTGCCCACAGGCTCTGGGAAAACACCAGCCAAAGGAAATGCTCATCAGCATCCTCTTGATGGAGGCAAAAGGGAGCGGAGATGCGGGATCTCACTCAGATGCCGTATTTTATCGACAAGGGATGGTTTAAAAATAAAGAAACAACATGAAGGAAATTTGTTCTTTAAGTAGAAATTAAAGCATGGAGATTAAGTGAATATTTAATAAAGTGCATTTATGGCTGCTACACACTTGTAGGGGAAGTCCTCAGATGCTGCCGCTCGGGTCTCCCTGTGGCAGACACCTCCGGCCTTCCCTCCAGCAGGCATGGTCTCTCACTGGCAAGGCTCAGGAGGACCACGATTCACGCTTCCTGGTGCCAGAAAGATGCTGAGAGCTTTCCAGATTTGCTGCCTGGATATTCTTATGCCACCAGACAGAAGCCTCATGACTTTAATCTTCACAGGTCAAACCTGAACCCTAACAGCATTTTTGTTTCTTGTTTCTGCAGCTCTGCAAACAGAAGAGAGAGGACCTGCTTCTTCCCATGAAGAGGATTTTCACCTTTGGGGTAGGTCAAGCCCTTTGGGAGAAGGTTTTCTTCTCTTCTGTTTTACATCTGTGGCTCCACCTAGCCCAGCTCTTGCTGTTGTACCTGTAAAATTTACAACCCTTGCCTGCCTGTCTCTTGCAGAGCAGATATGACCAGAAGCAAAGCACCACCCTGCAGACCAGCAGCAGGAGCCACGCGTGGGTGCCCAGCAGTGATGCAGGCTGCCAGGAGGCCGAGGAGGAGGCACAGCACCCAGGTGCGCCTCCACAGTTGCCCGGTCCTGGGCACCTCCTGCACGTGTCTGGGAGCCGTCGGCTGACAGGCGAGAACGGCCAAGCAGCCGAGAAGGGTCAAGGCAGACAATGGCACGTGTCTCGTCAGAGGGCAAAAGGAAACCAGTCAAGAGACTGCCCAGCCCTCAGCAAGAAGCGGTTGCTCTGCACGGGGGGTTCTGAGGGAGCTCATGATACACAGCAACAAGGCAGGTTAGCAGGGAGCCCTGGGGTCCTGGCCAGTCCCACGTCCTTTCTAAAGAAGAACCCCAAAGCCTCTCTGCACAGCCTTCCCCAGCACAGTGCCCTCCACACACAGGCCATCCCTGTGAGCCTCTCCACACCACCGCTCCCTGCCCCAGCCCTTCCCCATGGACTCTCCCAGAAAATTAGTTTGATGGGGGTTGTAGGCGTCCTCGTGCCACCCAGCAGTTCGAATGCTGCCCAGTGCGTTAGTGCAGTTCCCATGTGCCACTGGCCCCGGCCTCCCAGGAACCATCAAAGTCCCCACGGGGCCACATACTATCTCAAGGCACAATTATTAGTGGCAGCAGAAATCTTCTGATGGTTCCAGACCTCTCCACAATTACTGTTCTTAATTTCTTAGGCAAGAAGTGACATCATGGGACCACCGCAGCTGTCCAGTGGAAGACCAGTGCAAGAGGGCATCCAGCCAACACGTGCACCAAGGCCTGCTCACCATTAGTATCCCTGACCCCCCGGCTGTGCCAACTGCGGCATCCCTGGCCACAGAGCCTAGTGGTTTTGGTGGGGTGTCTTTCCTCCCAGGAAACACCCATTCATGCAAAAGCACCATTCCTGCCACACTCCCTGTTCTCCAAATACCCAGACAGTCTGTTCAGTGCCTGCACTGTTAATCTTGACACATGCCTTGATCATTGCCCATGACACGTGGGGACTTCAGTAGACCACGAGCGCTTTCCACTTCACATGTGGATCCTACCAGCAAAAGCCTGACCCAAACACATGGATTAAAGCCAGAGACAAAGCAATGAGCCCGCGTGCAAGGCGGAGGCGTGCTGCAGCCTCTCACTGGGGGAAGGGAAGGTGTGCTGCTCAATGTATACCATTGTGCTCTCCAGGCATTTAGTGACTCCTCCATGCCAGAGAATAAAGCTTCTCTTCAAGCGGCCCACCATGTGTTCCTCTGCCTCACCACCCCATGCAAAGCTGACCCCACACTCTCCCGCAGAGCCTTGTCCAACCACACCTGCCTGCGAGCACACGTAAGCAGTACAAGTCTATCCCTGTGTGGGCACCCCACCATGGCTCGATGGGGTCCTTCAGCTTGCACTCCCACCTAAACCACCCCAGGCTTCGGCAAGCACCATCCATTTCTCGTGAGTGTTTTGCAGTCTGGCAAGCAGGAAAGACTGAAACATCCCAAAACCTGGTATCCTCTCTGTGATAAGTCACCATCAATGCTGAACATGCTACTAGGGCTTTGAGCTTGCCAGCTAGACTCCAGCCTTACCTTTGTATGGAGCTTGGCAAACTGCTTGTCATCCAGCAAAGTCTGGGTGTACACACGCCTTTTGTACCGGAACTGCAAGAAGGAAGAACATCAGATATGAGATGAACAAAACCCACTCAGCATCAAACTGCTCTCGAGCAGCTCCAGTAAACATCTGCTTGCATGAAGACATTCAGTCTAGATCTGAAAACAACAACAGATATAGAATATACTGTTCTCCTTCATAATTTGCTCTAATAGTTAATTGCTTTCCTCACTAAAGAAATTCAGACCATTTTTTATAGGAATCTGTCTGGTTTCAGCTTCCAGATGGTGTTGGCTTTGTTCTGCTTCTTCCCAATTAATTAGGGATCTCTCTAACAACAGAAAGGTTTTCCCCAGGATGGTTCTTATACAGGTGGTCTAGAGCCAACTTCCCTGTAAGCAGACTGAGCTCTAAATCTTTATTGAGGGATCTTCTCTTTTGTTCTCAGATCATTTCTGCTGCTCTTTTCTGTGCCATGCCTCTCTCCAATGTCCTTTCTCAAGTACTGTTGCCCACACACTGCTCCAATACCAACCACTTCCACCCCAGCCACTCCTAAAACCAACTCGCTACTTGCCAGGGTACACGCTGAAGTTTTACAGGGTCACGCTGTGCCACAGCATCACACAGGGAATTGCTGTTAGGCTTCTTAACCAAAAGGTTCAAAAATTTTCTTCAGAAACTTTTTTTCCACAATGAGAGTCCTTCCTTTGAAGCAGTCCTTGTGCCTGTATGTTTGTCATTTGGCTGACTGTTTTGGGTTTGTGTGGCGGGGTTTTTTTGGTAGCGGGGTGGGGGGGCCACAGGGCCGGCTCCTGGGAGAAGCTGCTGGAAGCTCCCCCGGCTCGGAGCCAGACCCGCCTCTGGCCCAGGCCGAGCCCCTCAGCCACGGCAGTAGCGCCTCTGGGAGAAGAGATTTCAGAAGGGGAACGAACGCCCCGTGAGGGAGTCGGGGGAGCGGGATGTGAGAGGAACCCCTCTGCGGATCCCGAGGTCAGGGAAGGAGGAGGGGATGCCCCCGCAGCCCGTGGTGAGGCGGCAGGCTGTCCCCCCCAGCCCATGGAGGGGAGCGGGGGAGCGGAGGCCCCCGAAGATGGCCATGACTCTATGGGAAAGCCTGCGCTGGAACAGTTTGTGACTGAAGATCAGCCCGCAGAAAGGACCCACGCCAGGGAAGTTCGGGAAGAACTGAAGCCCACGGAAAGGACCCACGCCAGGGAAGTTCATGAGGAACTGCAGCCCGTGGGAAGGACTCATGTTGGAGGAGTTCATGAAGGGCTGTCTCCTGTGGGAGGGACCCCACGGCGGAGCAGGGGCCGAGTGAGGAGTCCTCCCCCTGAGCAGAGACAACGTGTGTGAGGAACCGACCCCAGCCCCCATCCCCTGTGCTGCCAGGGGGAGGAGGTGGAGGGAACCAGGAGTGGGGTTGAGGTGGGAAGACAGGAGGGTGGGGGGGGAAGGTGTTCTCAGGTTTGGTTTCACTTCCTAATGTCCTATTTTGTTTTGATTTGATTGGTAGCAAATTAAATTGATTTTGTTTCTTCCCCACGTTGAGCCTGTCTTTTGCTCGTGACCATAAGAGGGAGTGATCCCTCCCTGTCCTCGTCTTGACCCATGAGCCTGCCTTTACATTTTCTCCTCATCCCACCATAGCCGGGGGGTGAGCAAGGGGCTGCATGGTGCTTTGTTACCGGCTGGGCTTAAACCACGACACTGACTTAAAGCATACTTTGATGGGACCCCCACTTACCAAATGACCTAGACAGCACAGTTGACATTGTTACATTCTCTGCCAAACTTTGTGTAATCAGACTTTATCAGCAGTGGTTTTACATTTACACCCAGATCCCTGGGGTAACGACATCAAGCTTGGCATTGGTCCCTAAGAAACTCCACTAGAAATACATCTATGCTGTGATGATTGCAGTGACAACTGCTTTTTATCGTTGATTAGTTAGCCAGTGGTATTTGTCCTACTGATGTTTTATAGTGCTATTCCTGAACTTGAATATCATGTAGAACAAAATCAAGTACCCCCAAGTGGCTGCTACCTTTGTACAGTTATCTTCATCAAGCAGAATTATGATTTCCATAAAGAATGAAAATTTGTTTGACTAGGTCTTTTTTCAATGCATGAATTGTATTCTGAGATTTTGAACTGCTATGAACTTAACCCTCCATCAACGTTTCATTATTTCAGCTGGAACTGACACCAAGTTATCTTTGGACTGCAGTTACTAAGCTCATCCCACTTACTTTTCAATATTGGCAAAATATTAGCACGTTTTCAGTCTATTCCAAACTTGTACTGCTGGGCAGATGTTTTCACACACAACTTTTTTTTTTTTTTAATCATTCCAAGGTAAAAATTGTCTTGCCCACTGATTTACAGACATTGGTCCTTTGCAGATGCTGCCAGTGTCAGGGATCCTTTGTGCATCCCTACAAAGTCATGCAAGTATCCTTCAGTGGCTCCTCTTCACACCCAGCACCACATTAGTGGGTCTGCAAATGAGCTCCATGCCCAGCCTCCGCCTCTGAGCCCTGGGCAGCATGCCGGCGGAGCCGGGACAGCGCTGCTCTGCAGACCACTCGCTTTTGGCTTCCTGCCCGAACGCATCGGCTCGGGTGGATTCGCCCACTGCTGCTCTCCCAGCACCCATCCTTGGGGAAGGTCCTGCAGGGCTCCCAGCTGCCCCACGCTACGCAGGCAGGGGCCAGGGCAGTGCATCAGTGAGGCAGGTCTGAGAGAGGGAAGCCAGGCTACATCGGCTTTGATGCAAGAGCAATGCACGCTGCCACCCAGGTTCAAGGCAAAAACCTCATCTGAGAAGAGTTAAGTGGTACAACACATAGTCAGCTCTCAAAACTTAGCAACAAAACTTCTGAAGAAGCAACTGAAGTGGGCAGCCAACCCTAAGCTAGGCACATCCCAACAGTTTTGCTCCAACAGCTTGCCTGCAGACCAGACTTGCACAGGGAAGACATACAGGCATGAGAATTTCCAAATCTCATTCAAACTTACAAGGTGCGTGAACCAAATGTGAGATGATTAATAATGGTGAGAACTCAACGGTGTGTTTGGCATGCAAACAAAAGTAACTACATCATTAAGAAGAACACAATAAGCTTCTGACAGTAGATAGCAACCAGTAAGATAATATGGGATAGAGTCAATGCCCCCAAAGGCACATGAGGGTAACTGGATCTCAGCAGATGGGCAGGTAGACCCCACTGCATATTGCTTGATCACCAACACACTGCGTGGCAGCTGCTATTTTAATCTGATAAAGTAATCTGGAGTACTTAGAGCTCTCCCTGGCATAGAACAGAGCCAGCATCCCACCTCTCCAGGGAACTACTCCAGAAACCTGCTTTTTAATGTAATTTTTTGTCAATATTCACGAACCCCTCATTTATCTGATTACCTTCATGTGCAGCCCTGAGGGCTAATTTATCTTTTGGGTTCAAGAAACCTCAGTGGTATCATCATAGGACTTATGTCTTGTAAATACATTCCGGATTTTTGGTTTTCCATCTGGATTCTCCAGCGCTCAGCTCAGCTTCTTATCAAGTTATGAAGAATCGAAATGACACACAACAAATATCCATGTCAAGTCTGCATTTAGATGTGTGTGCTAAGACATTAAGTGTGGACGTTATGCTAAATTGTACAAAACCAAAACATTAAAGCCTGTATAAGGAACATTAAAAAATTTACTACCTCATAGGTTTATTTGCAAGCATTCTTAATGTTGTTCCAAATGTTTTTGTCTAGATTAAACATTAGTTTCCTAAGAAATTGTGCTGTACTTTCTTTCCAAATTAGTCAGGATTAGTTGTAATAACAGCATTCACGCTTGCATTTATAAGAGCTCGTGAAGCTTAAGTGTGTAATGCTTTCTAAATAGACTCTGTGGGTAAAATATAGCACAAGATCCCTAAATTTAGAAGTCCACATGCAGTGGACTAGAGTCCCATTACAGCCAGTGGGGATGTCCACAGTGACAGTCAATGGAGCCCAAGAAATGCAGCAGGTCGCCTTAGAATAAACACCTACATGTGATCACCTGAATCCCAGCCCAAGGCAAAACCTATAGTGAATGTGAATACAGAGTTCATTCAGTTAATTTCTGCTCTAGTTAATTTTCTGGAACAGAAAATAGTATAGATTATCCTCCATGCTCATCACACAAATGAGGTCCCTACAGGGACAGCCATTTGCTGTCAAAGCACACAGTTGCGTTCCAGTCTCTACAGTAACTGTAAATTAAATAAAATATAAGCTCAAGTCCTTCAACCTCATATTCAAAGATCTCCCTATGACTTTCCCTCTGTACCTACAAGACCAGCTTTCCTTCTGTTACTGCAATTTCCCATGACAGTTATGCGCCACTAGAAAAAAAAGAAATTTTGATCAACGGGGTCAGAAAACAGGGAAGCTGTTTCACAGGGCTAGGACAGATGTTATGGAGCTCTTGAACAGACAGAGTCACGAGCAACTAAAACTCAGAGGCATTTGCCTCAACTTTCCCTCAATGAATACTCCATGAGTAAACATACAGCCACACAAATTTCTGTGCTTTCACTCCTGGAAGGGAAATGGGGAAAAAAAAGGGGGGAGGGGGACAGGGGTCATTAATATCTGTGGTGCCTGCAGAACCTACAGTGGAAGGAATCATAGAAGTCCTACATACTTATGTACATATATATATGCATATATATCTAGATACGTATATATAGATATATACACATTTAAATTAAAAAAAAAAAAAAAAAAAAAAGACAGCTACCTCCAAGTAGGGGACAGGAGTGTCTGGATTCAGAGGGTACTCCCTTAGCAGGCGCTCCTCATCCAGAAACTTCCCAGCCCTGCCGTTGAAGGCTGGCTGGAAGAGCCCATAGTTCAGAACATCCTTCAGGCTGTGGTTCAACGTGCAGAGGATACGCTGCTTGGAAACCCATACAGGAACATCTGGATTCAACCGTAGACACTTCTGTGGAAAGACACAGAGGGCAATTAGAGCCGAGCATCACCAAGGTCCTGTACCCCATAGCTGCACCCAGGAACCTGCACCCAGGAACAGCCACAGTAAGAACAAGGAGAACGCTAAAATGGGAAAGCCATAATCTTTTCCATGTGAGTAGGTTATAGGAAGGGGATAAAAAGAGTTAGAGAAGGATGAGACTTCGCAAATCCCCTCTAACACGTTTTGTGGGGTTCAGGGCAGATTCAAACCCTGTATGTTATAACATCCTATAAAATATGAGAAGTGTCAAAGAATATTTTATGGCCTAATAACAGTATAATAGCAAAATAACGCTTTAAAATCCCCAATAGGGTGTAAAGAGTCTATTGGCTTCTTCACCATGGACTTTATAGGTGTGTAAACCAAGGTGGGATGAACAGCAGCATGGTGAGTCCTGCCAGGAGCTGGAGGCATCCAGCGAGGTCTTCCCAGCCGGAGGAGCGGAGGAGAAGAGCCCTCTGCCTCTCCGCAAGGAAAGTCACTCTTCCCCATCTCACCCTGTGACTGCAGCAGGTTTCACTGGTACCGTAAGCAGTTTCCCTCCCTCCTCAGGACCCAAAGTCATCAAATGTTTATAACCCATATTTCCTACAGCTGCGGCCCCCGCTGCCGCAGTCCCGGCTGGCTGTGGGGCCAGGGCGGCAGTGCTGGCAGAGCGGGTTGGCCGTGGGAACCTGCCTTGGCCAGTGCCTGCCAAGCCACAGAGCCCAGCACGGGTGCTGCAGCACGTTGCCATATCCCCTCCACCGTGGTGGTGGGGCAGCAGGCCCTTTGCAGCATTCGCTTTGGCGGGCAGAGAGCAGGAAGGCCATGCTGGCAGCACCAGAAGTCAGCCTCGCAACAGCCTGTCCCCATCAGCAGCCACCATTTCCCCCCACAGGTCCCTCATTTTGCATTTTGGCCCTCAACTTTTCCTTGTTCCCATCACTTTGTTTTCCTCCTTGTTTGTTTCTCCTCCCCTCCATGCTTTCTGTGGGAGGAGAAGACAGCGTTCAGTCTTGTTTCAGCATTTCCTTTTAAAGCCACAGCCTGTCAGCTCCATTTAATGCTCCTGATTTTTGTGCTGGAAGGCGAAGTGAACAACCACCCTCCCTGCCTCAGCAGTGCTCCCCCAGCAGCCGCTGCTTTCCCAGGCTGAGTCCTGCTCCACTCATCACACAGAGGCACACCACACTTCTGCCCACCCTTGTTATTCCCCTAGACCACATCATCACCCTTGCAATGAGAGACTGGAGGTGCACGCCATGTCCAAGGGATAGATGCAGCACAGATCCACACAGCAGCATAAGCATGTTCAGTCCATGAAGGTGTTGAAGAGTTGAGGCCTGAACGCAACCATCTCTTTGGATTTCCAAACAGACAGACCGACCGACCCGATCCCTGTCTTCTCCAAGTGCTCAGCAGCACTTCCAGCGGCTGCAATGGACCCGCAGCACCAGAGCTCCTGCCACAACCGCACCGTGTCCCCACTGGACCAGGAGAAGGACACTCAGCCCAGGCATCAGAAGTAACAGCACATCCTCACTCACTCCTTCAGCCCACCTCCAACTTCAAAATTTAACCCCAGGGCCTGTTTTGGTCCCTTGTCCCCTTAATAGCATCTTTTTTGTTCTGTGAATTAAACAGGCACTGTTTTGAAAAAAATTAAACAGCTTTGCCCAGAGAGAAGCAAATGACCCTGCCGGGGCAGAGGGCAGGAGCCAGCAGAGCACCTGTGCTGCCCGGCGCAGCGCCAGCCTGCCTGCCTGCACACCACCGCCCAGAAAAGCCACCAGGTGAGACAGAAAGCCACCGAGCTAATGTTAACAGCTCATTTTTCTTAGGCACAGATAACTGGCACTTGGCAGCACGCATTCGTACAGCAAACAGAGGTCAGCATTATCTATTTCATCGCTGACCGTATTAGCGAGTCAGCATACTTATCAACTATGGCTTGTCCTACTGCAGGTACTAAGGAAGAGGCAGCCGCTTGCTGGCCACTTGCTGGTGTGAGAAATCAGGAGTTCAAAACCTTTGAGAAACACCAGCTCTGTTCTCTTTCAGTTCTCAATGAGAAGCAGAATACATATCATTCTTTCAGGGACCCATGAATAAAAAATAAACATAGTCTATACCTTTCTACATGCTTATTTAGCCTCTAGGACTCTTCCTCACTATCAAATTATGTTGTTCAGTATTAAAATACATGGCTAATGGAAAAAAAAGCACTGATAGGCATGCACAGGTGCACAAGCATTGGTTGAAGGAAGGTCCCAGCATAAAACCCACCTAATTTTATACTGCAGAGACATACTCTGGGAAGTATTAACATTCATATTTAAGAGAGAAAACAACTCAAGGACATGGACCTGTTGGAACAGGTCCAGAGGAGGGCCATGAAGATGACCAAAGGGCTGGAGCACCTCTCCTGTGAGGACAGGCTGAGACAGTTGGCTCTGTTCAGCCTGGAGAAGAGAAGGCTCTGGGGAGACCTTACAGTAGCCTGCCAGCACCTAAAAGGGGCCTACAGGAAAGCTGGGGAGGGACTTTTTACAAGGCCATGTAGTGATAGGACAAGGGGTAAGGGCTTTAAACTGAAAGAGGGTAGATTTAGGTTAGATGTAAGGAAGAAGTTCTTCACTGTGAGGGTGGTGAGGCACTGGAACAGGTTGCCCAGAGAAGCTGTGGATACCCCATCCCTGGAAGCGTTCAAGGTCAGGTTGGATGGGGCTTTGAGCAACCGGGTCTAGTGGAAGGTGTCCCTGCCCATGGCAGGGGGGTTGGAACTAGATGGTCTTTAAGGTCCTTTCCAACCCAAACCATTCTGTGATTCTATGAACTTCCACCCTGCATTGTGTCTCTTTTCTGTCTTTAACCTACGTCAGAAATCAGAAGGAAGAAAATGCCTACTTCAGCTGTGAGGTCAAAACACTGCAACAGCCCTTTGTGGGCATAATCCAGCTACTTAAATGTCTCTGATGACTCTGTTTCTTCAAACACCATCGCATGTATTAATGACTCTCTCATATCAGAGATCCTGCAACTAAACTTGCTTATTCCACTCCATGATGCAGCACAACCACTCTGGGAGCAATCCAAAAAACACGAGGCTAATCCCACAGACCCCTGCCAGAAGGGCTGCAAGAGAGATATCTTTGTGCAGACTTAACTCTGAAGCCTGCAGCAATCAGCAGGAAAAAGCTGCTCTGTGCATGGGGGCACAGGGCCTGCTTTGCTCCAGGAGCCACAGCAGTGAGGGCTTTTCCGCTTTCTGTCTCAGAGGGACACGTTGCTCTCCTCTGGCCTCCCGCGCAGCCAGGACAACCCTGGTAGCTCCCACACTGGCACCGGGCTGATCCCAGGCAGAGCAGGGCTTGGGTGCCCGAGGTGCAGATGTCGTGTCTGACACTGCTCCCGTCTCCATCAGGCAGAGGGAGCTCGGACAGCATGGGGCACCTGCCACTACTGCACAGAGAGATCCAGCCCCGAGAGAGCACTTCACAGCAGCTCACACAGGCTGCAAGTAGCTTCCAACCCTGAGGGTTTGGACACACAAGTCAACAGTAATTTTAAAAGGAACCAAATTGCCTTGTACAGTCCCAAACCCGCAGGGGAAGGAGAGGTCTCTGCCCCTTCCTCTTGACACTCTTCCGAATCAAGAGGCTCAGCGCTGTTCTGGTGTCAGTCCCCAAAAGACCCAGGAGGGATCCCACGGAGCTGAAGGAAGCACTTGCGCAGTGAGCACACCATGGTAGTGCCAGTCTGGTGTGCCAGCCGGCATGGCACAGCACCCACAGAGCCCACCCTGCAGCCGGGGCAGGTCTCAGCGCCGGCAGGCAGGCTCAGGGGAGGGCAGGGTGGGAGCAGCTTTCAGAAGAAGTTGCTACTCTGGTTTGCAGTTACAAGCGATAATTTCTTCCATACAATTATAAGCTCTGATCACAACAATCAAAGCCTTAGGAACAACTCCTGAAAGAAAATGGTACAGCTTCTCAACTTTTAGACAGCACGAATGACTCCTTCCTGAAGAAGAAAGAGCTCAGACCTTCAGATTCAATCCTCAGCAATGCACAGGATGACAGACAAGATCTATGCAAGAGCCACCCTGCAATAATGACAATCAAGAACTTACATTCAACAATCCCTTAAGAGCAAAAAAAAGCCAAAAATTCTTCATCGAAGAGCACACAAATGAGAAAGACTTGAAAGGAAATTAAAAAGAAGCAGTTGAAAAGGTAATGTGCTTGCAGGCAGCAGGGAGTATATTTCATAATATCACCTTAGAAGCTCTGAGCAAATGTATGGCAAAAATGAAAAAAGAGCCTCTAAGAGGCCCCTACAGAAAGATGGAGCAGCCAAACCAACAGAGCAGAGATATCTATCAGAAGTAAAAGATTTTCTTCAGAAAGGGAAGAGAAAAGAGCACAATCCTGCCATACTGCATGCAAAATGACAATGGCATTGAAGTCATCAAAACTAACAAACGCAGAGGAAGAGGGGAGCCTGACGGAAAGTGGGTGAGGCCGGCAAGCAACCAAGGCATGAGAGTCATCCAGGGAGGAGTCCTGGAGCTCCTCCTGTGAGGACCGGCTGCAGGAGGGCTCCTTGCTGGTCACCATTGCAACGGATGCCAACACAAAGGGTGTTGCAGATGAGAAAGAAAAGCTCCCCATCAGATGCATGAGCACGGCAGATTTGAGAGCACAACCGCAAGTGGTGCTGACTGCCTGGGCACAGTGCTGGCTGTGCTCTGCACTGCGTCATGTAAACCCTCCCAGGAGCAGAGCACAGGCAGGAGACGCTGATACCCAGGAGCGGCTCCACGATTCTGCTGTGCTCTGGGCCCAAAGGCCTGGCCTCTGTCCCAGCAACACGGACAGGAACTGCGACAAACATTTACATTGCTGAAAAACCTGCTTGTTTTCTGTGAAGTCATGCCTCACACCTACAAGGAGAGCCTGGAGGAAACCCACGCCTACCAGAATAAGGCTGGCCTGCTTACCAATACACACGCACGTTTCCAGAATGTTTTCAGCAAGCTCCCTTGCTGCCGTAAACTGAAGTGCCAGAAGCAAGAAAGCACTCCTTTGGATCCCTAACCGACAAGGAAGATGGTAAACAAAGGTGAAGGTCAACCAGGCAGGTTTCCTGACACGGGAGTTAATCAGCAGAGTGACATGGGGCCTGTGCTGAAGTGATGTAGAAAGAGCTGCTCTGACACTCATGAACTGGCAGCACATCCAGATCTTCTACATCACGTGCAGGTCCGGTGGCCCTGTCTTTCAGGAAACAACAGAAACAGGAAAAAGGTAAAGGGAAAGAAGACAAAGGTGACCAGAGGCACCGAGCGGTCTGCACAGGACAAATGCACCACATCTGAACTCAGAGCTGAAGCAAAGCGTCCCAGAGGAGCATGCAGCATTCCGCAGCATCGAGCCAGGCACTTCCACTGAGCAAGCAGTGGCTCCTTGTAACACCAAGACTGGGATGAAGTTACAGGGACAGACGCTATGTATAAAACAAACAAGCCCAGGTAACTTTTTCACCTTTCCTTAAAAGATTATCCTTGGTTTTCTCCAATTATATATTTTTAGTTCCCAGTTACTCTTTAAAAGCCTATCTTCTTAAGCAGCAGTTTCAGCAGCAAGCTCTTCCTGCGATCTGGAGCAGACATCACTGGTCCCCTGCAGCATGTGAAATCCCACAGGATCCTCCTGGCCTCACTCGCACACCAGTGGGAGAAGGGATCAGAGCCACAAGACAGCCCTGACTGGGAATCATGCAGAGCACTCCCACCAGCAACCCCTCACACCCACCACCAGCCCTGCGGGGCAGAGGCTGGGGAGCCAGCAGCAGCCCCCACATGTGGACGGCCCCTGGCCAGGGACCACGGGATGGGTTGACCATCACCGCTGCAGCTTGTTTCCCTTCATGGCCATGGTCCAGAGAAAGAAGCTGGGCTCTGCAGGGACCAGGGCAGAGCAACCACCACTCTGCATTTTAGTGGTGGAGAGGAGAAATCAGCACAAGCTTTCTGTGCACTGGATGCTGGCAAAAGGCAAACTTAGAGAGCAAGTTGTGTATGCTGGCGAAACAACAGGAATTTCTGGGCTTAGATCACCTCCTGAGGAAAGCTCTGGCCCTGCCATCCGCTGTGCTAAATGCCACGCTGGGAGAAGCTGCCTCCACCAAAAGGAAACAAGATAAAGAGCAGGAGGGAGGTTCTCAGCTCCCAGCAGGAAAGTACCCAGTGCACGAGCCCTTCTTGCAGAGTTGCATGCTGTAGATAACAAAGTATTTTGGCTTTTCGGGTTTTCCAATGAAATGGTTGCTGCTTATGAGCCAGTCTGGAAGGATGCTGCTGACTGTTGTATCATCCTCCAGAATCCATTGCCTGAGACAGGAAGCCATCCAGTTACTTCTATTTAAAAAATAAGAGTCCAAGAGCCCCCTTATTACAACTCTTCAGCAGTACTGACGGTGACAACCAGCCCCATCCTATAGTCCCACCAGTCAGTGCTTTCAGAGGAGCAGCTGCCTCTGATACAAATGCAGCTTGAAATGAATGTTTAAAGAGATTCAACTCCTGATTAACTCTAAGTGACTGGTTCAGGCAAAATCTCCCTCTTACATACAGCTACAACAGCTTTGTTATTAGCCACCTGCATGGAAAGGACTGCTGAAGAGCAAAATTGCCAGCCGGTTCCATCCAGCTGCTGAACTCTTCATACAGAAAAGACAGCACAGAGGGAAATGCGAAAGTGTTGGACCTGTAAATCAAGCTGACCCCACCAATGAGCCCGAGACAGGTTAAAGAGATGACTATTACCTTCAGAGACCTGGGAATGTTTCCTGCTTGGCTCACTGCAACACCACAACCACAGCCACCCGTCTAACTTGTGATCAGTTGGAAAATGTTGACCTAGGAAGCTTTAGCTCTATCTAGGGCTGAAAAAGAGCCATGAAGAGCAAATCTTCTTCTGGAGAAGAGGGAATAAGCTCTTCTCTTCATCCAGCATCAAGACTGAGACATGCTAGTTGGACAGACAGGTCCTAATAAACACATGCAAAAGAGATACAGAACTTCTCAGTATAAAGGAGCACATGAAATCAGGCTTGACTTAGACAATGGAAAAAAACAGTGAAAAGAGCACACTGTAGTTGCCTTTGTAGCACATATTCAGCATGCCCCCTGATTCAGCAAATTCAAAGCCAAGAGGACCTTTAAGATCATCTCATCTGAGCAATGTATCACTGCCCCCTAAGTTTCAACCAGTAACTCCCATAATGAACTAAATTACTTGAATTTGGCTAACAGTTTCCTGAAAACCATCCAACTTCAGTCTAAAAACATCACAGGATGGAAACCACACTCCCTCCTTGGATAAATTAATAAGCAAACAGTCATCCTCACTTAAAAATGTATGTCTTAGTTCTCATTTGATTTCCCTTGTTTAAACTTCCAATACAATCATTATTTCTTGTTATATCTTTCTCTGTGATACTGAATAGCTCTTTAGTACTCAGTTTCTTGCTACACTGGTAGCCCCCATTTAACACTGTCATCTCTTAGTCTTGTTTAGGGTACGTAGAAGAGGCTGATGTTCATAAGTTGTAGTGCATTTTCTCCAGATCTCAAATAATTTCTGTTGCTCTTTTCAGCACCCTCTTTAATTTTAAATACACTTTTTAAAGTGCAGAATCAAAGCCAGAGGCAATATTCCAGCATCTGTCTCCCAGCTGTCATATACAGCTATAAAATATTGCCCTCACCTCAACTCACTATCCCCTTGCTTCCCTCTCCAGGCATCACAATAGTGCTTTTCACTGAAGCATGTGGCAGTTCGGGTTCAGTTTACTTTGACCACTTCATTCCTTTTAGACAGCCAAACCCCACATCCTTTCCAGGATACAGCTCCCTGTTTTCTAGCTCTGGCATTAGTCCTTAGTTATGTGCAAAACTCTGCATTTGAATGAATTAAAGGATAATTTATTTTGATGGGCTCAGGTCTAATTTGTTCTACCGGGGGGGGGCGGGGGGGGAGATGGGGATGCAGCCTCTAATAACCCTAAACCAGCAGTTGTTGAAACAGGAGGAGCATACAGAGAATGGACTGCAGAACGTGGCCAGACTTTGTGCATTCCCTGAACAGCATGTCTTTTGGCCACTGCTAGAGATGGATACTGGGTCAGACAGACCACTGGTTTGGCCCAGTGGGGCTTTTTTGTGCTCTTATTTATGGCACCAATGCTCACGTCTTTATTCGTAACTCCACTACTGCTTTCAGTTATATGAAAAAAATTGTCAACAGAGGTAATATATTTACTCCTGCTTCTGTATTTTTATTCTTAGCATATTGCAAAACAGTCATTTCTAACATTTCTTATGGATTGATCCATAAGATCTTTACGGACCAGGTTGATAATGAAAGAACTGAGCGGTTAATGTAAGCTTAGGTCTTTATGGATCTTTACGATCCTTATGATCCATAAGGACCTAAATTTCTTACATTACCCCAAGTCCCTTTCCAGTGTTGACATGTTCAGTTTAGCCTATTGCACAGGCATTAAAGGAATTCATGTTTCTCTCTTTAATGCGCCTTATTTTGCATCATCAACACTGATCCTTATCCATTGGGTTTTTTATGCTTGTGTTATTGATTAGGTCCCTGTCATGGTTTAACCCCAGCCAGCAACTAAGTACCACACAGCTGCTCACTCATTCCCCACACACCTAGTGGGATGGCAGAGAGAATTGGGGGAGGGGGGAGGGGAGTAAAACTCATGAGATAAAGACAGTTTAATGGGAAAAAATAATAATAATAGGATTTACAAAACAAGCAATGCACAGTGCAATTGCCCACCACTCGCCAACTGATGCCCAGCTAGTTCCTGAGCAGCAATCCCCTCCCAGGCCAACTCCCCCCAGTTTATATACTGGGCATGACATCACACAGTATGGAATACCCCTTTGGCCAGTTTGGGTCAGCTGCCCTGGCTGTGTCCCCTCCCAACTTCTTGTGCCCTTCCAGCACTCTTGCTGGCTGGGCATGAGGAGCTGAAAACTCCTTGACTGAGTCTAAACACTACTCAGCAACAACTGAAAACATCAGTGTGTTATCAACATTCTTCTCATACTGAACCCAAAACATAGCACTATGACAACTACCAGAAAGAAAGTTAACTCTATCCCAGCCGAAACCAGGACAGTCCCGCTGAACCTCTTCTCTGGGCTTGAGCTGTTACAGATAACTTTGTGTAGCTGAATAGCTCTACTGCGCAGGGAGGAGAGGGAAGGGTTCACCCGCACAGACAGCTGAGCAAGATGTGCCATGGAGGGTAGGCAGGATCAACCAGGTAGTTTTCATGGCAGAGTCCCACAGGATTCATGCCAGTGCCTGTGCTGCTTACAGGTCTGGAATGGTCTGGGAAGGGGAGGCGAACTGTGAGACAACAACTAAGGTACCTGGTGTAGTACAACTGAGAGTCGACTGCAAAACCCAGCAGAAGGACCTCACAGAGCCAAACAGCTGAAGACTACCGCAGATCAACCCCATGCAAGTAAAATGCTAACAACAATAGGCTCTGAGCTGTCTGTTGTTGCCTGGCTGGGGCCAGCAATCCTGCGACCCCACCACAGCAATCAATGCTCAGCAGGTGCCCAACAGAATAGCAGGGATCAAAGGAACAGAAAGTGCCACCACGTCACTGCGTAAGCCCCTGGTATGCCTCTCTCCTCAAGGCCAACTGCAGTCCCAGCTCCCCTTTCAGAAAGGTCATACCAGAAGTGGAAAAGGTGCAGACAAGGGAGAAAACATCAATGGCCTCAAGTGGCATCCATGTGAGGCTCAACTAAATAGACAAGACTCTTCAGTCTGGGAAACAGAAGACTGAGGAGCATGACAAAACCAAAAGTGGCACGGAAAAGATAAACAGGTATTATCTCCTTGGGAACTGATGCAAACACCACAAGACAAGGTGACAGATAGGACATCTTCATTAGACACACTCGCACTGATCTGCTCAACAGCATGCCACCAGGCTCTGGCAATCGACTTCAAATTGGTCTCCCAGGTACCTTAACTTGCATAGTCATAACCACAAATCAGCATGGTGTGCATCATCGGGCATTTGGCTTAACCCAGTCAGAGCACCCTACCCAGATCTGACTCTTAACTGCAGCAATAACTCTTGGGTTACAGTTTACTACCACACTTTTCTTCAAAGCTACAGCTTCTCCCATCTCACATTAACCTACAACCCCCTCTGCCTTGAGGTCTCAACAACCAGTCTAATTTTGTGGCTGGATCCTTTTTCTTCATACTTAAGACTCCAAGATTTTGCACATACACCTTGTTTGTTACAATTACATTCATTCTGTCAAAATACACTAACTCCTACCCACCAGCAACAAAGGCTCTTTCAAAGAAAAACTTGGGAGGGTATTAAGTGAAACTAGTAGAGTCAAAGCAGAACAAAGAATTGGTATTTCCTTATTACCTGGCATGTGTTCACTGTGGAGCTACACACCAGCAAGTCACAGGCTCACGCCAGGGGAAGGGTCCTTGAGAAAGCTGGTCTGGCTCAGGGCAGGCAGCTGCTCAGGGCTGTGGCTCTATGAGTGCTGAGGGTCTCCAAGGCCAGAGACACCACGGCCTCTCAGGGCCCTGGTCCGTGTTCGACCTCCCTCCAGTGAAGGGCTTTTCCTGGCACGAAGGGAAGATGTCCCTGGCCGCAGCTTGTCCCTCTCGTCCCGTCCTGTCACCTCCAAGAGGAGCCTGGCTCCGTCCTCTCTCCCCACCCGTCAGTGAGCCGCAAGCTGCAGTAGGGTCTCCCCTTCACCTTCTCCTCTCTGGGCTGAGCAAACCCCACGCTCAGCCTCTCCTCCAACCTCATGTGCTCCAGCCCCAACCTTCCCGAGGCCCCCACGGGACCCGCCACACTACTTCAATGTCCGTCCTGCGCTGGTGAGCCCAGTCTGGCCCCAGTATCCCGACAGGTCTCGCCAGAGCTGAGCAGCGGGCAGCAATCCCTGCCCTCACCCTGCCAGCTGCCCTCGGGCCATCACTGCTCGGGAGGTGCTTGACCTCCATTGCCCAAGGGTGCTGCCAGTGCCAGGTCCTTGGGATCCCCCCGGCCTTCTCAGGGAAGCTGGTCGCCCCGTCCTGTCCAGCTCCACAGGGCTGCTGCAGCCCATGGGCAGGACCTGGTGCTTGTCCTGGCCAAGCCCCGGCAGTCTCCATCGGCCCATTTCTCCAGCCTGGGGACGTCCTGCGGATGAGCAGCCCTGCTCTCCTGCCTGTCGGCTGCTCCCAAGACTGGTGACAGGGATCTCCTTCCCATCGTCCCGGTGGCCAAAATAGGTACCAAAAAGGACCGGGTCTGTATCCATCCCTGAGGAATGGGATCATAACCAGCCACCAGCTGGACCCCATATGGCCCATCACCACCCTTCGAGCCTGGTGGTCCAGGCAGCTTTCCACCTACTTCGTTGTCCACCTGCCCAAACCATGCCTGTCCCATTTTGCAATAAGGATGCTGCAGGCGACCACACTGAACACCTCCGTAAGCCCAGGATTGACAACCTTTCCTGTGCTCCCCTTGTTCAGGGCCAGCCGCACCTTTGGAGAAAGCAGTCGGGTTTGTTGCATACAATTTAACCTTGGTAAATCCACGCTGGCTATTCCCAGTCACCTTCTGTCCTTCATGTGCCTGGCCAGGGCTTCCAAGGGGATTTGTTCCATCACCTTCCCAGGGACCAAGGTGAGGCCAAGAGGCCACTAGTTCCCCAGCGCTTCCTTTTTCCCCGCCCTTGATGCAAGCACAAAGAACTGATATGCATTCAAAATATAGTACTACAATTTTCTGGAACAGACATCAGCTGGGGGTTACCAGGTAACCCACCTGGTAGCCCAGGGAGCCCCTAAGCCAACTGCTGATTTAGGCTGGAAGGGTTCCCTGTGGAGGTGTCACCGTGTGCGTGTCCCTTGCCTCGCTCCTCCAGGATTTGTCCTTACCCCTCCAGGAGCAACAGCTCTGCCTCTTGCTCCCAGCAGCAGCTTGTTGGACCCCAGTGGTCTGACCCGCTGCCACCGCACTCACATCTGCCTTCTTGCTATGTTCCTCTTCAAATTATTAATACTCTGAACAAAGTTACAAACTCCAAGGTGTTTTCTCTCCTGCCCCTCCACACCCTGAAAAACTCTCCTGAAGACAAGAATTCATCTTTTGTTTGTGTTTTCCCATGCCAATCTCTTTGCCTGGCACAAGGTGCATTGCAGCTCTTCCGCTCTCCACATGTAACTTCTACAGTCCTTTCAGAGGTGCTTCCATCCAGCTGTTTTGAAGTTTTGATAAATTCCATCAGTCAGCTCTCTTACATGCATTCTCTCTTACTAAAGAACTAAAATAAGATTAGGGAGACATGGTCTTCTGAAAATGCAATGGTTAAATCTCACCAGAGTTTATTTTCCAGCTGATAAAATTTCCTGTTTTCCATTAATGGTATAACTACTATACCACATCCAAGTTCATTGGTCAGTCTTTAGCTCTCCACATTGACACTAAGGCTTTTGTTAAAGACGGCTTCAACAGCCTCTTCTCGCTAATCTCTTTTCCCTGATATAATAACTGTTTTGAGTGAAAAGAAAATGCACATTATTACTACCTACTCATCTGCTCCATACTTAAAATTCCTTCAGTAATTACCTACTGTTTTGTTTTTTAAATCAGTTTGCTTCAGCACTCACCTGCTGATCCATTCTTCTGTGAAACTTCCACAACACTTTATGCTATTGATTTGGTTCGTTTCTTCATCTCACTTACTGCCTCCTTGCGCTGCTCTACCCCGAGCTCCGGATGCTCAAAAGGGACCGTACTGCCATGGGCTGAGATGCACGATGCTCAGCCCGGCACGTCCCCGTTCTCCGCCATTCCTGAGGCCTCAGATAAGGGGCTGTTGTGGCCGGGGGTCCTGACGCCAGTGACTCTGCAGGTGCCATCACACAACCCCTTTGGCCGAGCTGCGCTTGTCAAGGGGCTGCCACCCCCAGCTGCCTTCCCACCCCCTCGCAAAGAAGCATCCCTACAGCCAGGTGAGCAGCGACGCTTGCAGCAGCGCCAGCTGGCAAGCCAAAAGAGACGCTGGAAGATGCGTGCTCCTCTGCTCAGTGGCTTTTAATTAAAAAAAATAATGACAATGTTGATAAATTTATTAACCACTCCCCTGATGATCAATTCAGCCAGTATTTGTCCAACATGCGGAGCCTTGGCAGCCTCCCAACAGCAACCCAAAAGCTTGACTGTTCCCAGGCAACCGCAGCCTCCAGGTTCATGCAGGGCAACTTTACAATATTACCATGTTTTCAGTAAAAATTCTGCCGTACAAAGGAATTTCAAGTTGTCCAATAAACTAAAGTTAATAGTAAGTTAAATAATATTAGGAGGGCCAATATTGACTGCCTTACTTCCATATTTTACCCAGTTTAAAAAATTTGCATTTTTCTTCTATTAGCAACTGCAGAGTTTGCAGACTGCTGCATTTAAATACTGCAGATTCCTTTGGGTCTGTATGGAAATTTATACCACGCTTCCCACAGAAAACAAAGACCCTGAGGCAGGATGCAATTACTTTGGTCACAACAGCACAAAAAGTAGGAAAAACTCTAAACCAACCCAGTGAAGAAAAAGACAAGAATTGAACATGTCTGTGCAATAAGAATCTGGAGAAACATAGTGGACTAAAAATGGTCTAACAACGATATAAAAATTACAGCTTCTTGGTGTTAAGAAAGGCTTCTCAGCAAGAAAAAAAATGGCCACTAACCATGAAAAATCTTATCCATACATTCACTTTGGTTTAATGCAAACTAAAACAAGGATATCAATTAAACAAACACTGTTGAAACTCTAAGGAGAAGATCCAGACCTTTCGTCAACATCACTAAGAAGGAAAAGGAGGATTTCAACAGAAGAAGTATGAACGTCAACAAATACAGAGAAAGAAAATATTAAAAGTATGCATTACTTAATTTTTAAGCTTTTTTGTTATCAAATTCAAGGTCAGGTTGGACGGGGCTCTGAGCAACCTGATCTAGTTGAAGATGTCCCTGCCCAGGGCAGGGGGGTTGGACTAGATGAGCTTTGAAGGTCCCTTCCAACCCAAACCATTCCGCGATTCTATGATTCTAAATAAAACATTTCACAAATCATTTTACATTGCTACAAACATCCATAATTTACAGTGACAAGTCCATCCTGAAGCATGTGCCTTAATTCCAGCTACCTAGTATATATTAGTATTTTGCTCAAAATACTTAGCAGTACGAGCAGGTGAGCTAGCCCAGAAGATAACAATTTGGTGAAAATCCTACAGAGCAAGGTGCTAGCAGAGGTATGTGCGCTCACCAGAAGGAGGTGATCTAAGCTGCTACCATTCAACATGTCATCTGCACCTCACCCAAGAGGCCTCAGCCACCAAGCGCACTGGAGAGACCCCACCAAGCGCTACCGGTGCAGCGTCCAGAGCTGCCGTGCTCACCCCAACATCACCCGGGTCAACTTGTGGCACAACCTTGACTCTGCTTTCCCTGCAGCAACTACAACACCTTGTTACATGGAAAATTAATGCGAAAACATTACTAACAGAAGAGAATGAAAATGCCTCTGCTTTACTGAAGCAGGCACTGCTACTCTAACAACCTCCCACTTTGCATTTGGGCTAGGACCACTTTCCACCCGTTAGCAGATGCTGCGCCCTCTCCCCTCCAGTGCTCCCCGTCCGCACTGTCTCCGAGCGCACACCAGCTTTCTCTCCCCAACACTCTCCACAGCGCATGGCTCGTCCCTCGCATGTGCTGCTGCCCAGCATGTTCTGCTTCCCGGCACTTGCTGCCTTCCCCCAGCCACCGCTCCAGGCTTCCTCTGCTCCGATGGCTCGCCGCCCGTTACAGAAGTCAATTTGATAAAACAACAGGTATAAAAAAAAAAGTGTAAATTTCCATCGATTAACCAGTAACAACAAAGAGCCAATCAGAAGCAGGGAGGAAGATTATGTTAGGTTAGGTAGCTGTTTAATTAATCAAGCAAGCCTTTAACAATGCCAATGACCTGTGAATGTCAGGAAACATTTAGAGAAACAGTAGTCTACAGCAAAACTGAGCTATAAGCCAAAAGCAGCTATGGACTGTTTCATTAAAACTAGCATGACCAGGAAAAGCAGAACCTTTTAACAAACTGACAGAAGTTTTCTTCCTATTGAGAACTGTAAAATTACAGGACCATGGGAATGGACTAGATGCCATCTTTTAGAGGCATTGTTTAATACTGCTTCATGACATCTGGTTTGCATGATTTTAATTAATCAAAATTGTCATGGATATGCCACCATCATACCAGCTGAGGGCTGAAAAAGTGTGTAGCAGTAACAATAAATAATGTCAAAGACCTGAATGGAGGAATGAGGTTGATTGGCATCTGGGGTCAATCAAACAGAGACGATATTAAAAGGAAATAAGATAACACTAATAAAGTTTGCATCCTAAATAAGCAGGTTGTTATACCATTGAGTATATACTATCGCGAGTTATACCACAAAATGCAACATGTTTCTAGACAGTAAGATGAGACTCAGCAAAAACAAATCATTTTGTAAAACTTCCCACATACACATACTCAGTAGAGGAGAGAAACTATGCCTGATAATGACCTACACATGAGACAGCAAATTAGAAATCTATTTACCAGCAATAAGGGGGGGGGAAGAAACCTTGTGGAAAAACACACTGTCAGATCACAGGAAAGGGAAGAGAAATTACCCCCATCCAGCTCCAGTTCAGGTTCATTTGGAGCACCAGTCCCTAAATTAATCTGTGCCTTGATAAACAAGCACTAGCAGTGGGAAGAAACACCATTTAGTTTTAGCTGCTGGTAAACACCTGCAGTGCTCTTGGAGGAAAACCCAGCAAGCGCAAGCAGCCAGCTCAGGCCTGGGCAAGGCTAACACCAAGGCAAAAGGCTTGAAGCTAAAGCACCATCACAGCTCCAGGTTTATGATCCCCTGGGAGACAACACCCACAGGAGACAGGAGCAACACCCACCGCTGCTTCCTCCCCTCCACCAGCACAACACCTGTTTCAGGTACAATGCAACACACAAGATTCTGCCTTGGAGGATCCCAGCAGTTTGTGACCGCAGTACTGCAAAGGGTCCACAAGGAGTAGCTTTGCAATTCGCCCTCATGCTTTACACTGCCCTGTGGGACAGCCAGGCTCCCCAGGGGAATTCCCCCAGCAGAGAGGTAAAATAACCTGCAACATCCTGCCCAGCACCATCAAAGAGAAGGGGCATTTCCAAGTACCACGGTTCCTTTATGTCCACGGGCAGGGGAGCAGGGCATGCCTCCTGCTCTGCCAAAGAGACGCGAGGCACTCGGAGCCAGAGCACGGAAGAGAGAGGCACATCTCTATACACAAACCCAATCTTGTCAGGAAGCACCATTGTGCTAACGGGAACCATAAGTGGCTCCAAGACTGGGATCCAGTCCTTACAGCTTGGGATGGACAATCTTGCTTTGTGCTACTTTCCTGCTCTGTGCACGTTCAGGGCTACTCCAATTTGCCTCACAGGATGGTCTGGATGCTAAGGCAGTCTACAGAGTGGGAAGGTCATTTCCCAGCTCCTTCTGCTTTGTTGTTTTTTCTAAACAAGCACAGCCCAGCATCCCTACTTCACACGCACAAGGAGAGAAACGGCTCTCCCACAGAAACACTGCAAGTGCCCGGTGAAAATACTGGAGGACCAAGATGGCTCACTTCTGCAGCAGCAGCCCTGAGGTCATTGCAGCAGCTGCAGGAGCAGAGTGCAGCAAGCCCTCTCCGGAGAGCTGGGAGCACAGCACTGCCATGAGCTGCTCTCCACGGACAGCCATCTGCAGCCCAAGCGTCTGGCCCAGCAGGGCCACCATGGGCAGCTTGAGCCACTGGGGACGGGCAGTGGGACAGCAGACCCTACCCACCAGCAAAGGCAGCTTAGTGCCCACAGTCCCAGCTATTATGATAACAGGGCCGACAGGCTTTTCCAGGCCATCCCGGGGAAGGACACAACCTGGAAGGAGATCCAAACCGAGCTCCATGATGCTTAACACTCTCTGATGTGAATGAAGTTCATTCCTGCACAGCGTGTTGTGCTGGAACCAGAGAGCCCAGATCCCAGAGCTACTCCTGAGCCAGTCCTCGGACTGAGAAATGCTGTGTACCCGCTGCTGTACAAACTCCCTTACCAACATAGCACAGTGACTGGCATCGCATTGAAACCTCATACAGAGAGAGAGCAGATGATGAGAAAAAGACAGCATCAGAAAATATGTCTTCCCAACAGCCAGGGACAGTAAACCATGCTGTAATCTCCCACAGAAGCAAATAACCTCCTTTCTTGGGATATCTGGGATGAAGAGTAAGTATCAATGTGACAAGTGAGGCTGGGAAAATTCTTACTGGATCTTTTAATTGACTCGGTTCTTGGATTTGGAGCTACACTGCAAAGGCATTACACCACAGAACGACTCAAGTAAATGCATTTAAGATGACGCATTAATGTTAGGACTCTTTAGTATCAGAAAAGTCCCCAAAAGAATGAAAGGAATTCAGAGAACAGTTCATACTTATTAGTTAATCTGAAGTGGCTGATGGAAGGAAAGATTAGTAAAACAAATATTAAAACACAACAATTACTTTACGGTATCACTACAGTGTTGCACAGTTACAAAGACAGACAATTAATTTATGGTTATTAGTAAAACTAAATCAATGCTCCTCCACACCCTTTTTAATGCAACATATTAACTGGAAAAGAGCTCATATTGAAATGTAATTTTAAGCAGGAAAACAGAAATAAGAATATTTGCAGGCTGGAAAATTTGTCTTTGTATGTGTTCATACAACACATAGCATACTGACGCTGCAATCACAAATGAGAACCTAGGTATTGCCATAAATACATATCAGTATCTCTGACAATTATGAATCCATAAGCCAGCATAACCAATTAAGTTTGCTGCAAAGCTAGAGGACAAATTAGTGAGGTCCCTTGGACTCAATCACCAACAGCAAGCGTGCACTCTTCCGTCCCATATTTCATTCAGTACTGGAGCAGCCATTAGCTCTGCCTCCCTGCCAGAGAAACCCCCAGGATCACGGCCAGCTCTGCAGGAGTCCAGACAAGCCTACTTACACCAAATGTACACAGCCCCCATCCCAAAACCATGCAGAATCTCAGCTCTTGTTTGATTCTTCACTAAGCACAAACATGAGCCAGCAGCAGGGACTAAAAAGCACACACCCACTTGTATTTAACCCGTTCCCAGGGGTTGCAGTGACCTGTCCTGTTTTCCTTCCCAGCAGGACTCCCTTGACTGCTGGCACAGGTGGGTTGCATCCCTCCCCCAGGGCCAAGCCATCACAGGCTTATCAGCCCACCAGCCAGCCACACCTCCCATTCCAGCCACTGTCACAGGGTCACTGCATGCCTCGTTCCTCATCCTACAGGTAATTGATTGACCAAACCCAGTGAAATTAAAGATAAAATTTCACTTTGTGAATGGCCGAGAAAGGAATACTGCTCTGAGGCAAAGCCAATGGTACACGCTGTCCCTGGGACCAATGGCATGCAACATCATGTAATACCAAATCTTTATAAACTGCTAGTGAACTGAAAGCTAAACTGAAAACAATGCCAAAAACTTTTTACTATGTAGTTTGCAAAATGTAAGTTCATGGATCTAATTCCATTGACTTTTTGAAAGAAGAAATGAATAGGCTGGAGATGAAGCAGGAGAATCACTCATATCAAAGAGATGCTTTTTCTCAAACATGCTTATGCGTTCTGCTGGGCTTCTATTCAGAGAAACAAGCAGCTAAATGCATGGTCACAATACTAAGAGGTCCCATTATCGGTAGAGAATGCGGGTGGGCAGCAGGACAAGCTTTGAAATTTTGTATATATAAGCTAATTTGGAAATTAAAAGTATAAAGTGGAGACCGAGATTTCTGCATCAGAAAGTTCATCCAAGTGAGTAACTTGGATGCAGAATACTGCCAGGCAAAAAACTCAGCTTCGTGTAGCTGAAAGAAAAAAAAAATGTAAATGCAAGATATATTCTAAAACTGTGCTCTGTTACCTGTTTTGTAACTGCACTGCTGACTTTGTAATCTGGGATTTAACTTTTTTTTTTCCTAGCGTAAAGCTCATTTTCACTCTGAGCTTGCCTATCGTGTAAAGTGGATTTGGGCGAAGCAGAACCATGCTATTCTTTCATGAGTGGTGACTCCCCATAAACCATGTTGAGAACAAATCCTCTGGGGCCTCTACAAATCTAGGAGCTGAGGAATCGGGGAATGCTTGCTGTCAAGGTACAGAGATCACCTGAGCTGGCCCATGGTCTCGGGGCTGCAGAAGACGTCATGGGAGACGTGGGACCACTGAAGAATGGGCAGTCGGTATGCCCTGGGTGTGCACAGGCACCCTCCCAGCAGCAATAACTAATGAACAAATGGGATTTTCACACTTAAAACTCACTCACAGGTTGATCTCCGCAGCTCTTGCCACATCCCAGCCAGATGCCATAGGCCAAGGTGAGGAAAGACATCTCCCCAAAGGCTTGCTACCCCATGCTCTTCTGCTCTTCTGCTCTTCATGCACTATCATTGCCATCTACGGCTGTATGACTGCCCAGGTATAAAGCAAGAGGTACTGTCTACTGTCAACTCAGCTGGTACAGCTAAAGAAATCAGACAGGGTTTCAGGCCCACCACTCATGCCTCAGGTTGGGAGAGCTTTGTCTGCTTTTTCCAGATATTTAGTATGTCTGACAAAGGATAGTGCTGCTCCACAACCCTCTCCTGTCTCTGACAAGAAGCAGAGAGTAGACAAGTGGCCCAAAGTTCTGAAAAAAAAGCCCATGCTGCCATAAAAATATCTGGGACAAGACATAATGAGAGATGGGAAAAAAGGAGGGAATCCACTGCAGACCCTGCTCCTATGGGATATTTGGCGAGTCCAAGTTTGAACATCTTCAGATTTGCAATTACTTACAACCTACTGCCAAACTCTCACCTTTGATGTAACCTGACCCACTACAGCAAGGACCTTCACACAGTTGGCTCGTGCAGCCCATCCATCCACACACGCATGCACAACATTGCAAGTTTTTAAAAATATACTCTCTAACTAAATGCATAAAGAACTTCCTGACACAGCTAGAGACAGTCAGAGTGGTGCTAGGCAGTGAACTCATCTCCAGAGCTGTACACAACATGCACTCCAATTCCTCCCTCTTAAAGCCTTTTTCTGTTAATTTCTTGTACTGTGTTTGGTCCCTGCGTGACACTAAGAAAGAAATAATTTCAGTTATGTTTCTTCAGCACTTGTGTAGATATTCATTTTTAAGGTATGATGTGATTCACAAACTCTAACCACAGGCTGAGAAATGCTAGGGACAGCAAAAAAAACAATTTAAAGCCAGAGATGCATGCTGAATAGCGCGGCAGGGCGGTGAATTTGGACCAAGCCCAGAGACAGCCCCTCTCTGCATGTACAGGTCCCAGCCTTCCTCCAAAACCCAGGGAGAAAACAACATGAGTCACCTCACCCATGCTTGATAAAACTGTAGTCTGAAAACGAACAGCATGCTCTAATGTATTACATTGAGTCTCTGTGAAACGTGGGCAACAAAGAACTCTAACAGCATGTACTTTATGAAAGGTTACCTCGTAAATATATTATTACAATTCAATTAACTTACTGAGGGAGGGGATGAACAGCACAGAGGGAGCTGAGGCTGTGCCGTGGGGTGAGCTGAACCTGGCGCAAGCGAAGCGATCCCCCCTATCCCTCCCACAAGTGCAGCATTTGCAGACGATGAGTGGGATCAGGGAACTGGTCCAACAGTAACGAACCCCAGAGCCCCCATCACTCCAGACATATGCTCAGATAAACCCAGAAGTAATCCATTAGCAGATCAGATCCATAGTCATCAACAGCCACCACCAAGCCATTAGCAGAGAAAAGCCCTAAGTGTGAAAGCGCATCAGGAAATTTTTCAGACTTAATTTAAAAATTCAGGGATGCTCCTGAGATCCCTGCAGGCACCATGTGGGCGCTGAGGAGCCCCAGCCACGCTGAAGCACGTGTTAGCCATGCAAGGCAGGGGCAGGACCGGAGCTGCAGTCCTGGCCCCACCAGCTGACTGGGAGCACCACGTTCCCAGGCGCCACTGGGTGGTTGCACCTCAAAGGGCTGCATGGTACGGGGGCAACAGCCGGTTCCTCCTTAGAGCCACCAGAAAGACACCACACAGGATTCGAGGACAGAGCCAGCACCCTGATGGCCAGACAAGGGCAAGGACAGTCGGCAGACTTCATCGTGAGCATGCACCCTCCAGCCAGCCCCGTGGTAGGGAGTCACTGAGACCTGCTCGCAGGTACGGAGACCATGCCCAGCTCACCACTGGCAGCCTGCAGCAGGACGCTGGGTGCCCTGGAGCAGACATCCATCACATTACAGCACATTGGTACTGGCCCACCAAGGCTGTATCTAGACAAGCTGTTATTCCCACAGCACATGGCGCAGCCAGCCCTGACCTCCTTCCTCCACAGCACTGGCATGGGATGCCCTTCCAAAACCCACTGCTGTCAGGATGCACCAACTTCAGCCCTTACTTGTGCATCAGTTCACACCAATTTCACTAAGAGACTACGTCTTAGACCAAAGTATCAAACGGGATGGCACATGCAGCTCCTGCGAGTGCAGACGCTGGGTATGTACCAACGCTGGTCCGGCGAGATGCTTCCACCTTCGTTACCATGCCTACACGGGGGAACACATCTCAGCATGAATATACCCCACTGAGGAGCGGGTGGTCCTGCTACCCGATGGCACTGGCTCAGTGGCAGCCACTGAGCACCATGTGCCCACACCGGCCAGCAGGACGGAGCCAGGCTGCTCAGTGGCACAAGCAGGGCTCAGCTCTTGGGTCGCTGGCTGGGCTGCCACGGGAAGGAGGGGGCATGACGCATGGGGAGGGGTCTGCCCGCCTGCCTGTCCCATGGACATGGGATGCTACCAGCAAGGAGGGCCTGCGCTCTTTGTAGTGGGGTGCTTTTCTCCCAGCCCCACAGTGTCGTAACAAAGCCCTACGGGTAAAGATGCTCCTTCCTCTGCTCACACTTCCAGATCTGCCATCGCACGTTTTGCTTGCATGCAAATAGAGTTGGCGGAGGTTTTGTGAAGAAGTGGGTCTGCAGCACTGTTCATTTTAACTGTAACTTTCCAGTAATTTATGTGGTTTTTTTCACCTAAGGTTTCATATCCACCTTTTTTTTGAAATGCTGATAAATAACGTTGGACATTTATTTCAATCTGGGCATCTTCAGCACATCGGGTGGCATGTCACAGCACTGCCGGGCACTGGAATGCCAACATCTCGGCAGCTGGAGACAGCAGGAAGCCTCTTTTTGGGCTGATCCACAGAGAACCATACATTAAAAATGAAGCTAATCTCAGAATTTTCCACCAACCCAGATTTTAATAAAAATAATCTCCCCTGGAGATAGCAGTAATATAAAGCTCCAATACTGCTTCTCATACTGTGGCCCATGCTTTCTTTCCAGTAACTGTGAATTATGGCTCAATTATGTTCACTTTGCCCTCTAAGCACAGGCAAGGAAAGAGCAGGAGGGCTACCCTCATGTCTTCTTTCCGAAAAAAAATTAAGTGCATAGCACAAGCTTGTGCCTGCTCCTGAGCTCCTCATCGCATGCACAAGCAGGACCTTACACTTATGGTGCAGTACGTTTTGCAAGTACTTTCCCTCCAAGGATCTGTGAAATCCACCCTGCACTGTCCCTGTCAGCCACAAACAAACCTTCAGCTCCTGGAGTGGATCAACAGTTGAACCTTCAAGCTACAAAACCTCTGGCAACTACAGGTCTGCAACTGCTTAGGGGACAGAGCTCAGAAAGACAAAAGAAATGCCCATTTTGACAATTTAGCCCGAGCAGTGCCCAATACCGCTTTTGGCGCCCGCCCTTAAACAGTGAAGGGCACTTCCTAAACATTAGGGTGAGGTAACTGCTATTGTCCCACTTCACAGACAAGCTCTCTGTGAGGCTGAGCAGCATCACTGAAAACAGAAATGACGTGTGAACGCTCAGCTCCAGGAAAACATTTCACCCCTGCTCCCACACCCTCTCCCAGCAAAACACAACATACAGGGTGTCGCGATGACCTGCAATGCTCTGCATTGATCGACAGCGGAGCGAGGGGAGCTCCAACCACCCACCTTTACCCCCTCCTCCTCGGCCCTGCCGCACTCCCACCATCTCACCCAGACTGCCCGTGCATTAGCCCAACACACTTGTGATGGTGGTGCCAGCAACCCCCCACGCCATTCCCGCATGGGAGTCCCACTCTGTCCAAAGGGAAGGATGCAAACTCAGAACAAATGTACAAGATGGAGGCATGCATCTCATTAGTCAGTGTCATGTTCAAATCTTCTCAGATCAATTCTACAAGGAAGCAATTAACTGGAGAGCAAGACGGGCTCAGAGCAGTGCCCACCTGCGCAGCAGGGACGGTGCCGGGGAGCCACCTGATCGGTCCCCAGGACCCACAGGCTCCTCCCGAGCTGTCTTGGACACCCCGAGGAAGGGTCCTCAGCTCCCGACTGCCCCAGGACTAGACAGACCCCACTGCCAGAGACAGCCTGTCCTTTTTCAGCCCCTAAACCAGCGGAAGGTTTGGGCACTTGCAGCTGCACCCCCAGTTCAGGCATTCCCGCTCCAAGGACCAAGCCCAGCCAGCCCTCGCCATATGCGAATGGCCACACCAGCCATCCCACTACCGGGGACAAAATGCAGGAAACCTGGCATCATGCCACACAGTGAGGTCCTCCTGGCCTCCCTGTGGAGAGGACCCAGCTGCAGGAGCCAGCCTGTGCACTGCAGCCACCAGCCTTTGCAATAATTAGGGGCCGGCAACTAACTGCCCTCAGAGCCTTGCATACCCACTCTGCTCTGCAGAAGGAGTCCTCTTTCCCCACCCAGTCTCCATCAGGGCTGTGAAATGCTTGCAGAGGAGGACCTAGGCAGAGCTGACTGTCTTGCCCTGTTGATAAGCAGAGGGCTGAATCCACTATGCTAGCGCACACATGCATATTTACGTGGCTTTAAATCAAGTTTGAACAGTTTTATGCAAATAAATTGCATTTATTCAAAACAACTCATTAAGTAATTCACCCACAATGTCCCAAAGGATGTTGCACAACACTTGGCAGCTAAACTTCACAGTCCCCCAAATAATCAACCACAGCCACAGATCTAATGCAGTGACCCGCAACTCTCCTGCTTCAGGCAAAAGCCTCGCTCCATGCACATAATAAAGCAAAATGGATTGATTTAAGTCAAAGTGATCACCAATTTTAACCATGATAAATCAGCTGGCAGAAAATCTGGATATAAATAATTGAGTCTGATGTTGTTTTGCATTGGAAGTCCTTAGCTATTTTCCTAAAGAAAGGCTGAGTCGGATCAATTCATAACCATTGCATTCGATTAATTTGCAATTTAATATAGACTTTACAACCAAAAGTGCTTTCTCCTAAGTAGATACACTGTAACTGTATGCATCTATTTAAGCACTGAAAATGTAAAATATATATTCAATTTTTTTAACTTTACCCAAACATTTTAGAACAGAGTGAGTAGCGTATTTCTTACTTAACAGAGGATGAGTAGATTTTGACTTGTGATTTAAGTCAAAGTGGACTAAGATAAAAATTGGCATTAAAATATATTAATTTAGCATGTTAAAGTACTTCTCAGTACTAACAAATTAAATACAACTACTCTAAGCTACGTGCGCTGGATTTATAGGAAATGTGTAAGCAACCAAAATACCTCTTGCACCTACAAGCAACAGACATAAAAAGGGACTTTTATCGATAGTTACTTAAATTAACTGTTTCTTCACGGCCATCAAGATCTTAGAACTGGTGGGTGTCACCCTCTTGAAATTGCCTTTTGTGGCTGAAAAGGAAAGCGCGTTCTCTGCAGCTTTCTCAGCCTCCACCTGGCTCCTCACTTCTGGAGCTGCTCACCTGTGACCTGAACTGGCTGAAATGAAGTAAAAACACTGATCTATGGTTAAAAGTTGGATTAATATCTGAACTACTTTCATACACTTAACCAAGGCATTCTCTGAGATCACTCATTCGATTTCCACTGATTGACTACCCTGTGGGTCGCAGCACCCCGAGCCAGCACCATGGGGCTGCTCCGCAAGTCCCTCCTGCCGGCTGTGCCTGCTCAGGACCCTCCAGCTGAGGTCACTGGGGGGAAGATGAACTACTTCTAACGCAGCCCATCCCTGCAGTCCAGGGCACAACTCACCCGACAGACGCGCTGCAGGTAGGAACGGGCAGCGTTACATGGGCGAGGGCAGGGAGAGGCAGAACACCCTGGTCCCTCACTGCCCTGGCCGCTCGAGGCGGCGGCGCGGCCTTTGGTCCCCATGCCAGACTTTGGGGCTGCCAGCTCCGGATCTGCCACCCAGACGCCCCACGGCAAGGAGTCCCGCATGCCCGGCGAGCCTGGTGAGCTGTGCTAGTAGTGGCTGTTGGCACGTGGCCCAGAGTTTGTGCCAGTCTTTGGTGGTCCACGGACAACGGGCAGTGCCAAAGCCAGCAGAAAGCCCGGGGCTGCAGAGCCTGCCGGTATGGCCCACTCCACGCCTGAACGCTGGACCAGAGCTTTGCATCTTGTGACCGGGCACGGCACCCCCAGCCTGCCCCTCACTGGGGCTCCTCCGAGGGCCCCGTGCTGCAGCCCCCTTGCGCGGGCCATGCAGCTCTCCCATGGCCAGGCACGACCACCCCACCACATCCCACAGGCTCCAACACCTCAGGCAAAGCAGGGGCGGCCTTGGGGAGCAGGGGCCGAGCTGTGCCCTGCTCCCCATGCAGGCTTCGGGGGTAAACTCCAGCAACCCTGGCCAACGGGTTTAGCATCAACTGTTAAACTGCTGCCTAAACTGCAGCGCTTTTAATGACTGGCATGCAAACGTCGGCCGCCACCTCTCTGCTCCTCACCTCCCTTTGTGCAAGCGGCAAACTGACGCGCTGCTGCAGGTGGGCTCCTCGGCTCGCACTAGCTCCACACCTGGGTGCTGTGCTGGGCAGGTGCTACACTGCAGCTAACCCCAACCTACTAGGCTTGGTGTAAGGGACACGGGGCAAAATGTAATGGTTTGTTATACTGAGGATCTTGGTCCCCCCTTCTACAGATCCTACTGTCTTGATGCTGATAGAGTGCTCAAACGTTTGCGTTAAGAAAACAGACACAAAAAAAGCTACAAAGGGACTTTAAAATATGTCATGCCTGGTGCCGAATTCAACAGCGTACAGTAATGAAGCATGGGGCTGCACGGTGAATAAGAAAGATAAAAAAAAGCGGAACAGCTGCCTCATTCATTGAGCACTATTAATCTGATCTGAAAGAGGCTGGGTTCCTATGGAAAAACAATGTGCGGCTTGTAATCAAAAAGCATCTCAAAGCATGTGCATAAGTGGTTTGATTCTCCCCTAAAAGGGGTGAAAAATCCAATACAACTGTCGACAGCTAGAGATTTTTATATCAGCAGAAAGCAGATGCTTTGGCCAAGGATGAAAGTTTCCAGCACAGGTTTAGGCCATTCCAGAGGTCAGTTCCCGACCTCCAGATCTTCCCTTTGCAGCAATGAGGTTCTCCTGATTTTCTTTTCTTTTTTCACGGCTCACATAGCTGAGACAGAACAGAGCACGGAAAAAGGAATTTTAGGATCTACATGGTACTGGGAAACCAGTGAGAGGCAAAGCCCAGGACAGAGGAGGGGAGCCTGCATGCCCAGGAGCGGAGGGCTGGCACCACGGACGGCAGCCACGCTCCTGCCCCTTAGGAAGCCGCCATGCCGGCAGAGCCACGGCGCAAGCCCCGCTCTCCTCACCCCTCTCTTTTCTGTCGGGCTCCCTTCCCTCTCCAGGCACAGAAAACAGCTGGCTGCGCAGGCTGGCTCCTGCCTCTTCCTCCTCCTGAAGGAAGCCGCGGCATTCCCGCACAGCCTCAGGACACAGGGCAGTGTCCTCCTCGGCCCTTGGGGAAAGGCCTTTGTGGTAAAGCAAGGCCTTTCCATTCCTCGAGTTAAAGACTGCCTCGGAGAGGATCAAATGTGAGAACATGATTTTGAGCTTTTTATTCCTCCTCTGTGATAGCGGATAAGGACCCAAGTAAAGCGCAGTGTGGGTGGGTGTATACTTAAATAGCGGGCACCATTCCGGGCCGCCGGGAGCTCACAGCACATCCCTGGTGTCAGTCAGTGTAAACACCTGGAATAAAGCTAGACACTACCTCTCTCGGCCTCCCCAGATCCACCCCGCAGCGCCGGGGCAGCACCAGCATTGGCTCCGCACGGGGCAGGAACCGGCAGTCACTGTTTCTGCCAGCAGTGACATCTGTGGTTGCCATTTTACACCAGATCCAGCTGAACACAGTCCAGAAGAGGAGAAAGGCCTGTGTTCCCCATGAAGGAGACAGTTGATGGACACGTTAGGCTGATGCTGCCGAAGGGGGCCCGTCCCCTCCCTGGGCTCCACAAGCGCACGCTGACCCAGAGCAGGGAGCTGCCGCAGGTTAAAGCTAACAGGGAAAAATGTTATTTTAACCTACAGCAGCTCCTTGGTCTGGCTTTAACATGATTTAAAAGGGAAAAGAAAAAGAGTTGCCAGCACACAATGGAGAAGAAAAGCCCTTGGAAATCTCCGGGAGGAAGTCTCATCAGCTGTACATCACTGTTCCTCTAGATCTTTCCAAGCTATTTCAATAAGCTCCAGCTCTCCGATAGTTAGCAGCTTCCTAAGTACCACTCGTCTGCAAGAGGCTCTTATCTCTCTATGTATACATTTTTTATGCGATGTGCTGAGCCGTGATTCCTTGGAACAAGTTTTCCCTGCTTCCAGTGAAAAAGTAAATAGAAAACCTGTGCCTCGTTGCTCCATCATTATAACTATGGTGGCAACTGGCCATGTGGAGGGCAGCCAGTGCTGCCCACCGGCTGCTGCAGAAAGCGTTTTCCCACGGGATATATCCCAGGTTTGGTCAGACACCTTGCAGGATTTCAGTGCCAGCACATGCTGCAGACAGAGAGGACTCTGATGACTGCTGGAGGCACTTTTGCGCTCTCCTAGGATTACTTCTGTATTGCCACCTTTTCTTACCAGCGGGCCCCAAATGAGGTTGCGACTTGTAGGGTTCGGCGTTCGGAAGATCTCGCGATGTCACGGAAAGTTAGAGGGTTAGTCGCAGCCTTATGATGTGTCTGTAATCCCACCTACCCTTGTTACTATAAAAGGAATTGACTGCGCAATAAAAGGCGGAAGTTGGCGCTCACACTGTGTGTGTTATCTGTCTCTTTCCCTGGTCTGGGGGGTGATCAGTGATCTAATCGTGGCACCTTGATATGCGGCGAACGCTACACGACTCACTTCCAAAGCGTTCCTGCCGCAGGACTTTAGGAATCAGTTTTCAAATGTGTTTTAATGACACAGACCCACAATTCATAACTATTTCAGAGAAACAAGCCTTAGCTTGGGCATGTTTCTGTCTCCTTAAAAAACAGACTATAATCTCATAAATCTTGTGGGTGTTTTGGATAATTTTATCCTGGGTCTCCACCACCCCCTCCCACAGAGCAACGCACAACCAAAAGCTGAGCTGAAATGGCTCTTCCCGGAGGATAACCAGCTGCAGGCCGAATGAAGGAGCAGGCAGGCAAGATAGAGAAGCTCCACTAGCATTAGGAAGGATCCTTGGGGCCTTGCACATTGGCCTCCTCTTTCCTTTGCCCAGGCTTATACTCCCTCCCTGTGCAAGGGCCAGCATCAGTGTGCACCAGCAGTTCACGCAGACCAGGGTTAAAGGAGGAGCGAAGGTTCCCAGGTTATCAAACTCCAAATAAATTGCTATCTTAGGAGTTGCTACAGAGCCCAGGCTGTCAAAATAAATCCATTCCCTGCCCTACAGCCATGCTACGGAATGGGTCTGTGGTGCAAAACACCAGCACAACACTGTCAGCGGGCACGTGGAGCTCCACACTGGACACCACTGCCACCAGCGACAAGCCCAGTTCCCACACTGGTGCTTTCCCAGCACAGCTGAGCAGGGAGCGGGACGGTGGCTGGAGGCTTGCACTGGGACTGGTGAAACACTTGGGCTCTCCATGCCATGCTGCCAGCACACCGGACCCTGGGCTGCAGCCCCTCTCTCCCGCAGGGGTCTGCTCAGCCCTGTTCAGTTACAGCACACTGCTGGCCCCTGCCCACCCACTCTGTTTGCACAGCCCATCAACCAGGGTTACTCCCCAAATTCAGCTCTGCAGTGCACTGACACACACAAGGGCAGCCAGAAGCATCCAGGCTTCACCAGCAAGTGTTAGGTCCTGCTGGAGATGATCCGTGGAGCCAGAGAGGAGAGTGGCACTTGCCAGCCACACTGTCTGCAGGCAGTTGCTGAATACGGAGCACACTGGCTCTGCCCCCTTGTGAGCTCAGCACCACGCACCCCTTAATTACACCATCACACACCGCTGCTCAAAGACTACACCGCCGACCAGACAATTTTTCCTTCTCCTTTGATATGACAGCAGCCTCTTATATTTTTTCTGTGCAGCAACGGCTGATGGTGAGGAGGGATTTTGTGCAATTGAGTGGTCCCCTGTGTTGATTAATATCATAGTGTATATAGGGCAGATCTACCCAAAGTCTGCATGTTAACTACATCAGCCCTGGTGCCAGGGGTCCTGTGGGGAGCCGGGATGCCCTGGAGCGCAGGGCCGCCCCAGGGCTCTGCCACCTCGACCCCAGGAAGCCTTTCCTGTTCTGCCAACACCTGAAGCCATCCCGGGAGCAACATGGATTTGGGATAGCAATTTATATAAAGCATACGTGACAGCAGATTTTCACTACGATTTTTACTATAGGATTTTTAACCCACAACAAACGTTAAATATAGTTTCATTCATCTTTTTCATATCAATTACTTCCATGAGCTCAGCATTTCTGTCTGCTGAGGTGTCCACAGTCAGCACCATGTTACTTAGCACATGGCAATCTGCACAGCCGTGCAGAATAAAACTCTCTGTAGCTGCAGGGAAGCAGCCAGTGTAAGGGACTGCACCCTGTCCAGGAAGCCAGACCGGGCTGCGGGCAGGTCTGCTGCCATGCCTGCCAGCGCTGTGCTGCAGTGGCCCTGCCAGCTGCTTCACAGGAGCTGCTGAGCGTCTGCAGCTGCCAAGCCAGTACAGGCAAAGCGACTGCACCTCTTCACATACTCTTCATAGTTAAAGTCCATCCTGTGTTGTGGGCAAACACCAGGGGACAGAGCACACTGCAGCAGAGCAAGAGTTGTTGCAGAGCAAGTTGCCAGCAAGTTGGCACTCCCTGGCTCAGAAGAGAGGTGTCCACTGGCATTCCCTACGTTCCCCTGTCTTTTCTCTGCTTTTCTTTTAGGGAGAGGAAACAGCGCAGCAGGTAGTATGCTTTACAGAAAGGGCCTTTTATTTAGAGACACAACAGCCCTCCTTTCCAAACTGCCTGGTCAGAACCAGTGTCCCTTGTCGCACAGCTCCTCTGCAGCACCCAGAGCCACGTCGGCAAAGGCGCCGCAGCCCCCTCCCCACCCGCCCTGCGCCCACCGCACCTCCCCTCCAGCCGCAGGCAAAGCTGTGTGCGGTCCCCATGCCTCTGTCATCCCCATGCCTCTGTCGTCGGTGGGCAGCTCGCTCTGCCATGGCTTATGGCCACCGCATCCGGGCCTCACCAGGCTGCAGAGACGCAGCATTGGTACTGCTTGCAGGATGGACTGCAGCCGCGCTCATGGGCTTGTGGCACAGTGAATTCAAATCAAATCCCAAATGAATGGCAAGCCACACCGTCTCTTAGCAGCCTGCCTTCCCACCATCAGTCCTGGCTAAGCAGAAGTTCAGGAAAACTTCTCCTATCTCTCTTTTATAATATGAAAATTTATTTCTTCACTTCCCTTGGCTTAACAGAAGAATCAATGCTTTGTGCACTGGTTGTCAGGCTCTTCTTTCATTTGCATTAAAGAGATAACAAGCCAGAATATTAACCTGAAGTATCAGGTGACTGAGAAGGGGGATGAGGGCAGAGTCTTTTCTGCAGCCACAGAGGGAAATGAGCAGCTCCATCCTGCAGCAAAGGGAGGCCCTGGCCTCAGCGGAGACCTCAAAGAGCCTCTCACAAATGGAGCTGGGTGGTCCCACACCTCCAAGGTCCTTGGTCATAAGACATGGCTTTGCAGGTCCCCAACACATCACCAAAGCCCTGCATGTGGGAGGAGCCCTCCCACGGGACGGATGCCAGCAGAGGAAAGACATGCCAGACCCCGCTGCCTGGACACCACAGGACATCCTTCCACAGGATGCAGATCCTTCAGCATCACCCAGGCTTTCCCGGCTGCGACACATCTAACGGGCCATGTTTCAGCATGATCCCCTTTGCAGATGAGACCACATTCTCCCCAGGGCTGCAAATCCACCTTACTGACAGTAATCCTGCCAGTTTGGGAACCGATGACCTGGCCTGAAACCGCCAAGGCTGTCGCCCCAGGGCTGCACCCAAACAGATGCCATGAGAGACAGCGGCTCCCACTCGGCACTGCCCACTCTGCCACTGCTGGTGAGAAGCAGAGCCCACGTTCCCAGCATCGCCATGCAGCCATGCTCACACACCTCCCATAGATGGATGGTCTCTTCAGACGGCATCCTTGCATGCCCGGCTTCCCTGTGCAGCCCAGACTCAGCTCACATGCTCCCGAATGGCACCACCATAAGAAACCCATCCACAGCTCCGTGCATCTCCAATACAAACAGCTTTCTGTCTCTCCTCCCAAATTAGCATCTGCCTCTCGAAGGGTCTCTTTGCTCTCAATATCACTCTTCCCCTCCACTACAGCACGAATTGTCGTTCCTCCTCCTGCCGGGCCACAAACATGACCTGCCCCGACTTCACTCCACCTTGGGGCTGCCAGCAGACTGGCCACCCCCTTGCACCTGCCATCCCCCAAAACCTGCTTGCAGGAGCACAGCACCAACAGTCTGGTTGGGAGGAGCAGGAGCTGGGGTCCCATCGCGGTGGACCCCACAGCAGGCTGGGCAGGCCCAGGCACCTCCCAAAAAGCTCAGCCCCCAGACACACGGGACACTGCTACTTAAGAATCCTTCAGAAACTGCTAGTGGGAAGGGAGGGGAGGAGAGGAGGCAAGGACCCTTTCCCCAAACACTTGCCTGGAGTGCCTCAGCTGCCACACAGAGCTCCCAGAATAGAGGACAGCAAATTTTGGGCACCATGAAAAATATCCAGCTAAGTAGTGGAGTCGCCTACCAGGGGCCGTGCAGGACAAAGGACTCTTCAGGCTGTAGGGCATCGTGTGGCTCCTGACCATGGTCCCAGGCACTCCCCAGCACAGGAGCAGAGTGTGTCAGCATGTGCCAAGCACTGCTCATCTCCCATAGCCCCAGCCTCTGCCCCTGCCCAGAAGAGTCCATAGCCCCCATCGCCTGCAAGGCTGTCCCATGCCCATAGGCTTTGGGAACCGTGCAACTCGCTGGGGCAACTCTGCCTGTCAGAAAGGAGGGCCATTTGCAAGCTGTGTCAGTCAGTACTCTGAGGGGTTTATAGCCTGTTTTTGTCCCCAGAAGAGCTCTTCACCTCCACAGCAGGAATGCCAGCAGCTACTTCTACATTGTGAGAAAGGGAGTCTCCTTTTGGTAATTAAGATGTGCCCAGTTCCCATCCAAGCACACCCCTCCCCAGTTTCTGCACTGCAGAAGGGCCCGTCCTTCTGTCCTGTCTCCACCTGCATCTCTGTGTCTCAGGTGTCTGTGCAGAGTAGGAGACATGTCCTATTCCTCCTGCACTCCAGGTTCCATTTCTCAAGCTGTTTGTATGGGTGTAGAGCAGCTTAGCCTCTCTCCCCTGAGCTCAGAGTCGGTGCAGGTTGCTCAGACTATTTAACCTGAAAGTGCTGGCCCATCATTAGGATATAAACAGTGATGTGCCTGAAGAGACTGCCTTTTCAGAGACAAGGTCACAGCCTGGGGTGGAGATTTGATCCTAACAATGGAAACCGCTAAGAGTGAATTCAAAGGCTTTCAGCTGAATAAACACAGTGATGGAGAGTTGCCAAGGAACCTAAAAGAGGCTTGAGACAACTCCAAGAGAGCTGGGAAACTTGACTTGAAAAGTCAGCTGCTTCACAGTCTAAAAACCCACCTGGGGGCTCCAACGTGAACTTGAACAAACTGAGCTTTGGCCTAGCTGAAGTCCTGATCTCTGAAACGCTGGCAGCTAATGGATCCTGACTTGTTACTGAAAAGCTACCTGTCCACCCTGTGCCTGAAGATCCCAAGAGACAATCCCACCTTCTAGCAGAGCTTGCTATAGCAAAGCCCGTGGCACATCAGCCATGTCCTGCAGCTGCCAAGCCAGACCCAGAGCCCCAAAGACACCCGTGGGAGGAGGGAACAGGGTTACTTCAGACTGGGGAAGGGCTGGAGTTCAGTGAGCAAAACCCCTTCGGCACATCAGCCCCTTGCTGGCACCACACAGTCCTGTAGAGACCAGCGATCCCTGTTGGGGTCCTATTCCTTCTCCTTATGTTTTTGCTCTTCCTAGAGCAAGTAGGGAAGAAAGCTTCTTCTCTTGGATGACCTCTGATGCATGTGCCCCATTGCTCAGAGCAACTCAACCTCTGGACAGGTCCAGGAAGGAGAGCAGAGCCACGTCAGGGGAGGTGAGGAGTGCTCTCATTACAAGGCAGGCATTTGACTGCCTCTTTTGCAAGGACCTGTCCCTTATTCCCGCCTACAGGACATCCTTCCCTTTCCTCAGCCCACCTGAGTCCCAGTCTGCACCTGCAGGCTGAGATTCCTCCCAGGGTGCAGACACTAAGCCTGGCCTGGGGCGAGACCACCACACAGACCCACAGAGCAGCCAAAGTGTCAGCCTCCCTGCTGGTTGTCCATCAGGGAGGGCCACTGCCACAGCAAAGCCAGACGAGCAGAGCAGCAAAAGCAGGGGAAAGACACCTCCGGGAAGATGCCTGTGGTTCAGGGTCTTCCCTGCCCTGCGGATGCAGACTCGGGGAACAACAGCTCGACGGCAGCTCCTCTGAAGCCTATCCCAGCCCAGGGAAAAGGGTCTGAGCAGCAGGAGACCACCACGCCAGGAGAGGGGTCCCCACCTGGCCTGAGGGACAGTGTGCTGCAGTCCTGCTAAGCCACAGCAGCCCTGAGAAGGACAGCTGGGCTCCAGTCAGACAGGTGCCAGCTCAACACCCACTAACTGCAGAGAGGAGCACGATCTGTACGGGCCAGGAGCTGGAGCAGGGAAGAGGTCTAGGATCCTTGCTGCTCTTCACCTGGGTGAGACCAAGGAACCCATGCCCTGTAAGAGGGGAGGAGGAGGCAGGGAACACACACAGCTCTAGAGCATCTATCCTGCGAGCTTCTCCGAAACACAGCAAACATCTTCCAACACATCCCAGAGTGCATCACGGAGGAGATGGGAGTGTGGCAGCAAGCCCAGCAGTGGCAGATGGGACAGGCTCAATCGCTCATTTTCCCCTTGTCCCCCTTCACACTGGTCAGGCCACCATCCGCTTGGATGTCACCTTGCAGATGGGGACCAAGCCTGCCTGCTCAAGGCATGAGGAATGAACACTGCGAGTGCCCAGATCAGAGAGCTGATGCATGGGGATGATGCACAGGAGCCTAGAGAAGTTCAGGGCCAGTCACAGGACACCATACAGCTCTTAGGGATGCATACTGTTAAGCCAGCTGGGTTTTTCCTGCCTCCCTTTATTTAAGTGAAGGTACCTCAGCTAGCACAGAAGAGGAGTTTGCAAAACAGGCAGTTTCTATTTGGGAAGTCAGCGCCCACCTGAATCATAAATGCAACAGCCCTCTGCAGGCACTGCCTTGGTCTGAAAGAAAGGGATGCCCTTGACAGCAGCCTGAGCATGGCTGCGTGCTGGTGACAGCACAGGAGTACTGTGCAGGGAGCCACACCGGGTGTCTGGCTGCTCTGACTCTCCTCGCCCAGCCCACAGGGCAGCAGAGGGTCTGACAGCACAGCCATCACACCATCCTGCTGCCCACAGCTACCCAGGGCAGCCGTGCTGCGCAGGGCCGGTCCCTGCTCTGCAGGGAGCCTGCACCCAAATCTGCTTTCATCCTCCCTCTCTCTGCCCAGGGGAGCAGGTGCCACAGCACAGCCTCCGACTCCCATCCGCAGCCCATAAAATCCAGTGCACGCTGCCCCATGGGATGGGCAGCAGGGACAGGGCTGGTCGGGCAGCCCTGCCCCTCCATGACCACCACGCACGACCTGCAAGCTCCTGCTACTCACACTGCAAAGCCCGAGCCCTGAGCTGCGACTGCAGTGAATTCCTCTGCACATCAACCAGGCTGGCGGTGCGCAGGCTGCGCTTGCCAGGATGCGAGCACTGTGGTGCTCTTAGCTGCACCCAGCAGCACTGCCCCACGTCCCCAGCGCTCCCCACCGCACCTCCACCAGCACCCCAACTGCCTGCCCGCCCCACTCGGCCGTCCGAGGGGAGCAATGCCACCAGTCCCCAGCCCCAGGCAGCCTGCGGGTCTCCCCAGGGGTTCCTGCTCTGCTAGCTCCCACCCCCAGCCCACGGGAGGTTGCACCAGAAACATTTCCACTCTTCAGCTCTCTGATATGCATCTGCCCCTTGGGCAAGGGAGATCTGGGAGGGAAATTCCTACTTTATACATGCAAAGATGCTCTGCTTTGCTTGAAGTGCCCCATTCCCTCCACTGCCCCGGGTGATCTTCGGTCTGGCATGGCTGAGCAGCTCCACTCGGACTCTGGGACTATCCCCTGGTTGCAGCCGTCCACCCCCTGGAAGACTCGAAGGGGGTGGGGGGGTCTCCAGCATAGCTGCTTCCTCCAATGCCCACGCATACTCACAAAACAAAGACAGGGAAGGGAAGTGCAGAGCAGTGCCCAAGGAACAGCAAAGCAGAGAGGTGGATACCATGGTAATGTGCAGAGCAAGGGCCCTCACTGACAGTCCGTGGGCCCCCGTGCTGCATCACACAATGGGATCTGGGGTGAGGGCTGGAGCAGGATGACACCCAGGTCTGGGCATCAGCTCGGGATGGAGGAGGAGCTGATGTGCTGGGGCTAATACAGCAGTGAAGGGAAAGAGCAGACACTGTGTCCCCGACAGCCTTGCTCACAACCTCAGCAGGGGCTGGGGCAGGAGAGAGCAGGTGTAAAGCCCTTCCTGCAGCACAAGGTCAGTCCGCGCCAGAGCAGAGTGTCTGTCCGATTCTTCGACAGCAAAGGCAGCGCTGCCTCGCCTGCCTCTGCCGCTCCCCAGCGCTTGGCAGCTGAGCCTGCAGAGCTGTGCCTGTGAGCATGCCAGCACCTCAGCCCCAAGCACTCAGCCCTCAGCCCCAGCACCACTGTCCTCTAGCAAGCTTTCTGGCCCCAGCCACTACCCCTCTGTCACTGAGCAGGACCCCCAGGCCAGTCTCCAAAAGACAGCTCTTTCCCCACCGGGAGATTTAGTCCCCTCCACCCCCAGCAATGCTCTGCTCGCCCCCAGTCTCACTGTCTCCTCATCTCCCCCCACCCCTCATCTCCAAGGGGCACCTCCTCTCCTGCCTGCAACACCTTGTCCCAGAGCAGAGGCTCTGTGAGCCCACACGTCCCCAGGCAAGCCACTGCTCCCACCACTCCACCTCTAACAAGCACTCTTCACCAGGGCCACAGTTACTGCAGCCCTTCAGTGAACTTTTTCCCTGCGCTGACCAGGCTCAGTCTCCAAGCAGTCGCTCCCCGCAAGCAGCCAGTGCCCCAGGTGACCCCCAGCACTGCTCCGGTCTGTAACAGCCACCCCTCAACCTCCACGGTCCACTGCACCCTGCCAGACAGCTGCTGTGCCCAGGGGTAACCACCTGCCATGCCACCCTCTGCCCCTCCGTGCCACACGTGCTGCCCCACATCACAGCCACCCCCGGCTGACATACCATGATGCCCATGCCCTCCCGCATCACACCTCGGCTCCCCGCAGGTCACACCTGCACGTCCCGCCTGTGGTACCGGCACCATGGCCTGGCACAGCACACCTCGCCATACCGCCGTCCGGTGCAGTGGTGCACCAAGCAGACACCGCAACCTGCTGCGTTGCACCCGGGCCTGACACCTGGAACCCGCTGAGGTCACCTCGGCGTCCACGCACAGCCCACGCACACCCGGCTCGGTCTTGCCCGCCCACGCGGCCAGCAAGCAGGCGGCTGTTGGTTCCCAGTGCTGCGCTGCGGCTCCGTGTTCCCGCAGCCCAGCCCAGCCGGTACCGGTGCCGGAGCTGATCCCAGTGCCGGTGGAGTACTGGTACCGGTACCGTACCGGTACCATGCCGGTGCTGGAGCCTCCCGAGCCGTGCCCACTCCCCACACCCAGCCCCGCTGTCCCCCGCGCTCGGGGCAGCCGGCAGAGTGCAGCCCGGTCCCGGGCCGGTGCGGGCCCCGGGAGCGGCCCTGGGCTGCAGCCGCACCGGAGGCCCCGGAGCGCCCCGGCCAGGCTGCGCCCCGGGAAGGCAGCGCCGCAGCCGGGGCTGCCCGGCCCGCTCCACCCGCGTCCCCGCCGGGCTCTGCGGGGAAGAGGGGAGCCGGGGCAATGGGGAAGCGGGGCAATGGGGAGCCGGGGCACCAGGGCAATGAGGAGCGGGGCAATGGGGAGCCGGGGCACCAGGGCAATGGGGAGCGGGGCAATGGGGTGCCGGGGCAATGGGAAGCCGGGGCACCGGGGAGCCAAGGCAGCGGGGAGCCGTCCCGCCGGGCCCGCGGCCGGCCGCCCCCCGCCCGCGGCAGTGCGAAGTTTGCCGGGTGGTACCGGGGCGGCAGCTGTCTCGGAGCGGGGCTGGGGCTGGGGCGGGGGCCGGGGCCGGGGCCGGGGCGGGCACTCACCGTCTGCTGGAGGTCGGGGATGCCGATGCGGACGACGATGGCGCCGGGCGCGGGCTCCTCCATGCGCCCCGGGGCCGCCAGCTTGGGGGAGCGGGGCCCGCCGGGGCCCCGGGCCGGGTCGAGCCGCGTCTCCTCCCGCAGGCCGGCGCCCGGCTCCCCGGCGGCGGCGGCGCGGGGCTGTCGCTCCGGCGGCGGCGGCGGCTCTGGCGGCGGCGACTCCGGGCTCTCATGTTTGCTGCCGGCGGGGCTCAGAGGCATGCTCCGTGCGGCGCGGCGGGGCGGCCGGCACCGGCACCGGGGGCCGCGCTCACAGCCCGCCCGGGGGCCCTGCGGGGTGAGGAGAGGCGGTGAGCGCGGCTGCCGCGACCCGCGGGGGCACCCCGGCTGGGACCCCGCGGGGGGACCCCGGCAGGGACCGTGCCCCGCCAGGGGCCCGGGAGAGGACCCCCACACTGCACACGGGCATCCGCGCAGGGACCCCGCGGTCCGGTCCCGTTCCCCCCCCCGGCCCCGGCAGGGACCTTCCTCGGTGGAGGACCTCCATACTGCACACGGGCACCCCCACAGGGACCCCACAGGGGGACCCCGGCAAGGACCATCTCCTGGCTGGGACCCAGCAGAGGACACCCAACCTCCACTCGGGGACCTGGTGAAGACCCCCAGCAGGGGCCCGGTGGAGGACCCCCCCACTCCACCCAGGCCACCCCCCCAGGGACCTTGTACAGGACCCCTGACTGCCCCACACAGAGATTCCCATCTCGGGGCCCTTACCCAGGAACCCCTAACCAACCACGCAGGAATCTCGCAGAGGCACCCCCACAGGGTTCCCCGTGGCAGGGACCCTGTGTGGACACCCCCCTCCCAGGGGTCCTCCTGTTGAGGGCCTTGCAGGGGACCACCCCCACCGTACATGGGAATCCCCATATCAGGGACCTCACCAAGGAGCCCCACACCATGTGGGGATCCCCACAAGTGCCCCCCCCCCGCAAGGGCCAACTGCCACTGCATGCCCTCCCCAGCCCCCACAGTGGGCACAGCCCCCATTGCAGTGACTCCCACCAGCTGCGCCAAAGGGACCCTTCCTCTTCCTGGCAGCAAAGCATGGACCTGCCCTGGGTTTTACCGCATCCCAGGCACATGGACACCCAGAGCCTCTGCTCACCCAGGGAGGGCTCAGAGCACAGTGCACGCACCACAGCCAGCACAGGGGATCTGGACACAGTGCCCTGGGGCAGAGGACAGGTTGTTTCAGCTTCTGGGGCCTGCTCTGCTTTGATCAACTGTCTCTCACACCACCACCACCAATGCCTGCAGTTCATCCCAGTGGCTCTGTCCCCTGTCTGCAACCATGATCCTCCAACTCCACAGCTGCACCAGCATATCTGGAGGGCCTGCCTGGCTCCTTCCCCATCTGCCAGGGGGGACTCATGAGGGAGGCTGGACATCAGCAGGACAAGCAGGTGTGACTTGGAAGGGCTCAAGCACCCTGCCTGTCTCTGGGTTTTACAGGGAAAGGTCTTGGTTCTGGCCCTGTAAACTGTTTATCCTGCAGTTGTTGGAGTGCTGCCCACTGTTCCCCGACACCCCTGCTCGGAGGCGGTCACCACACAGCACGTGTCTGTGCACACTCACAAACAGTCAGACTGGCCCCTGGGCTGCAGGCTCCAGCAGTGCGTCTACCAGCCCATCGGGTGAGGAGCTGGGGCTGTCTGCCAGGGGTTTCCCAAACTGGCTCCTACTTGGACAACAGGATGCAGCAGTGCCCTTGTGCCAAAGTTTTGGGAGTGGAAGGATGGCTGACCTGTTTCCACCCCAGAGACTTGTCTCAGTCAGAGAAGCCACGTGCACACACACTGGAGTGGTGGCAGGCACAGCTACCGTTAGCTCCAGCATAGAGCAGAGATGCCAGCAGCCGCCACCACAGGCTGCTATTTCTGCCAGTCCCCCCAACAGCGAGGGCTAATTAAAGCCAGGAGGACCCTGCCTGCCCAGCAGGTCAAGCCCTTGCTCCCAGGCAGGGACAGGCCAGCAACTGCTCTGCCAAGAGCAGATGGGATTCTGGGCTGAGCCCTGCAGGACTGTGCATGGGAGTGTGTCCGGTCCATCACTGGCTGGGATTCAAGGCTTTAATCTACGTGACAATCCTTAAACAGAAATAGCCCCCAAACCACTGAGAGCTGGAGAGATTTACAGTATGGCCTGGATGTGTCCAGGAAATGACTAATGGCTCTTCCTTCAGCCCTCCCACCCTGAGGCCGAGGGACTGCACAAGGCAGGCATCAGTGAGAGCCTGACTCTGCCAGGGCAGCTAGCCCCAAGCAACTCTTCCAGCTGGAGCAGCATCTACTGCAAATGCCTTGCACTGGCAGGACAGGCGGAGAAGGCTACATCCACAGACCTGGAAGTTCAGGGTCACGGGGGGGGGGGGGGGTCTAACAGGTCCTGGAGCATGAGAACTGCAACTCCATGGCACTAGCCCCAGAACAGAAATCATGGCTTGATCATGACAAACAATGAGATCAGCCCAGGAGCAACCAGCCGGTCTCTGGGCTCCTTTCCTTCAATCCACATCCACACCCCCGCACTGGAGAGCCGCAGGTCCTCTCTGTCTGCTGCTGCTTCACCGATGCAAGGACCAGGGAGTATCCAGCTTCCCCTGCACTCCTGTTGCCCCTCGTCTCTCAGTGCCACCCTGGCATGGGTCCGGACAGGAGGACACAGTGCCATGACAGTTTCAGTCATCCCCAACCAGTCCCTTTTTAAGGTATGAGAAAACATTCTTACCCAGCAGCAAAGCAAGCCAAAACCATGCCTTTCCAGGGTGCCCATCCCACAGCAGCTCTCCTGCTGTTTCTCCCCAGGCTCTGAGAACAGCTCTCTAGCAGGGCACTGGGGCAAGAGGAGACAAGACCAGCAGCGTTGGAAAGCCTCCTGCTCCACAGAGCACACAGCATACCCCATCATGCGGCTCTCCAGGCCCCAGGCAGAGGTGGATCAGAACTGCAGCTCCGCAGAGCAGAGCACATGCTGGGGCTGAGCAGCTCGCAGGTCTCAGGTGAAGGGATGCAGGCTTTGAAGCAGACAAGGCCACCCGGCAAATGTGAGGGCTGCAGGGAATAGGCTGGGCTCTGTGGCTTTGAGTCAGGGATACCAGGGACAAGGTGGGGCTGGTGAGGGAACAAGCAGCTGAAATGACCACGAGACACAAACGGCCGAGAAGGAGCCGCCGTCTGAGGTCTCTCACAGCACAAAAGACAAAGGAGTAAGAGTGGTCAGGAAGGGAGCAGGCAAAAATATCTGTCAAACAAAGGGCCAGAGAGGGGAGCACGGAAAGACTGAACTGGGAATCCAGCAGGCGGAATCACACTGAACAGCTCGAGGCCAAGAGAAGAAACCTGCAGCCACGTGAGCACAGGTCCACAGGGCCTCTCCCAATCTGCCACCAGCAGCATGCCGGGGTCCCAGGGAACGGGTGAGGTTGGCACAGCATTCAGGGAGGCTGTCCCGTCCTCGCATGCACACTGAGACACAGCATGACCAGGAGGCACAGCGTACAGCCGGGTCCGAGGAGCGCCCAGCACCCTGTGGCGAGGGGCTGAGGGCAGGACAGGACCACGCAGACCCTTGGCAGGACCCGTCACGACCCACACATGACCCTGAGAGCCTGTAGTCTCAAATCTCAACAGCTGATGCCCTGGCAGAGGAAGCGGAGCTGAGGGAAGCCAGGTCTGTCCAGAGGACGCTGTGTGCATGCCAGCTGCCTGGCAAGGCCAGGAGATGGGCAAACGAAGGGCCCATGTCAGAACTCCCTGGCCTGGGATTGCTCCCCGAGGCTGGCAGCTGCCATGGGACAGGCAGAGCCTCGCCAGACATGCCATCGTGGGAGACTGGCTCTGCCTGGCTCTTGGTCAGGTCTGAAAGTAGCCCAAGGCTAGATGCAAAACAAGCTGTCACCACTGCTGTTCAGCTACTGCCCCACGCTCGGGGCAAGGACTGGGTCTGGGCCAGGCTTGTGACTAATTTTTTTTTCTACTAGTGACTTGGAAGAAGGGATCAAACAGCACCTTAATGAAATGTGGTGTGAAACTGGGAGTAGGCAAGTGAAAAGGCCCTAAAGAGATTAGAAACAAGAGCAGGAGGAACACAAAGTTCTGCTTGGAAAAACGCACGTAGTAAGGAGATAAATCATCAGAAATACAAGCAACACGTGGTCTGACTGCATCCCGTGGGCATGCATGCACACAGAGGCGGGCAGACCCTGGAACAGATGGGACAATGGCAATGCACACTTTTGTACACCCTCGCAAGCAGCAGAGCAGGAAGACCTCCTGCAGCTGGGGCACATGTGTACACCTGCACCTTCACGGAGCTGGCGAGGATCCATGAGCTGCAGAAAGCCTAGAGCCAACACAGAGGAATACTTTGGATGCAGATCCATCTGCCCAAAGGCGTTGGGGAAGGATCCCAAGCTCTGCCCATCACCTCTCTGGAGCCGTGCCCATGGAGGGGCACACCTTGCTGACAGCAAGCACTGTTCTGCACAAGACACCCCCCCCCCAAATGCTACAGCTCTCGTCTGAACGTGCGCTGCCGCAGAAGGGCCTGGCTCCCACCCGCTGCCTTCCCCCCTCTGACACACTGCCGCACAGGGAATTAAGCGAGAGCAATGCCACAACCGTCCCTTCACATTGCCTCAGCTAGCACAACTCCAGCCACCCTCAGATACCACCCTGCGGCAACAAGCCGAGCAGGCCAGGATCTACGCCCTAAATCAGCCCTGCAACCAGGGTGTCTCAGTGGGCAGAGGTGGCTCTGGCTCGTGGCCTCTTGGGGGCAAATCTCCCTCTGCTCAGCCAGGCAGCAGCACCCATCTGAGCCTGTGCCTCTGGTCTTCTGCCTGTAGTTCCGTTCAACTATTGCTGTTCATTGGTTTTATTTCTTTCCTTTTTTTCTGTCTTGTTATTTCACTAGGGGGAAAAATTAAATGCTCCAGATGGTAATTGTCAGGATTATTCTTGCTTTTTTTCCCAATCTTCTGGTACCTCATTAGTTCCCAATAATGTTTAAGACACAACTGTGAATGGCTGGAAAAATGCACTGGCCACCCCCACCCCCGAACCCCATTACAGACTTGCAGAGTCATTCACATTCATTTTCTCTTATTAAATCAACTTCTCTGCTGAGGAAAAAAATCATTTATCTTGAAAAAAGATACAAGTTGAATATCTTAGAAATTATAATCCAATGAGTCTTATTCTAACACCAGGAAAAACGGATGAAAAGTCATCAAAGAGAGTTATAGAATCTTTCAAGAAGATTTTATAGTGACAGGAACAAATCAGTAATGCTTCCATCAAAGAAAGTCACGCCTCACTAGTCTAGCAGAGCTCCCTGCATGTGCCACCAGGAGCACCAATAAGTGAAACCCAGATTAGAGCAGTTCATTTGGATTTCCAAATACTCTTTGCAATAGCCCTCACAAGAGGTTATAAAGTTTAGCCACCTTTACCTCTTACGCTGTGAGAAACAGCATTCCCCGATGGCCTGCCCCACTCTCCACCATTTTCAGTGTTAAAGTCTAAACCACCTTCCCTGCCATCTCTCACAAATCCCTCCATCAAGGGCAGCCATGCCATGGGGATCATCCCATGCTACACCGCTGAACACTGCTCTGGCATCTTTGGAGTTCTCCATCGGGGCTCCAGGTCCCTGCGGGGTTAGAGGTAATGCAGAACCATGGCCGTCACTTGGTGTATCACTGAATTACTCCTCCTCTGGAGGGAAGGCATCCAGCTGGGATAATCCTGGGAAATGTGCAGTGCTAGCACTGTGGTGGTGGGACCTAGAAAGGTGCAACAGGTAAGATCTGAGGAAGACAAGCAGCCCCAGGGCATGATAAGAGCAGGAAGAAGAAACCAAGACACTCCCCACGGCAAGCTGGCACCTCCCCTGGGAGGAGGGAAGGAAGGTGCTGCCACTCCGTCCTGTGGCAGGGCGAAGAGCCGGTTGGTGCAGCCGAAGGGAGCCCAGAGAGGGCTGCAAAGACCTGCGGCTGTTGTCAGCATTGGCACCAGGTCCTGCAGCCTGGGATGAGAGCCCAGCGCTGTGTGGAGCCAGAGCCGGCCAGCACGAGGCTGTGGGAGGGTGGGAGGTTGCTCTTTCCATCCTCAGGGACAGGGCTGCTGGCACCCCAGGTGCCAAGTCTGAAATCCTCTCACCAAACTCCTTCCTCCAGGTCTCCTCTCATGCTCTCTCCTCTTCCTGGAAAGCTGTTTCAGACCCTTCTTTGCTGTGATGGTTAGAAATGGCCTAATTTCTAGCCCACTCATTCACGGCTAGTTTACCCTACTCTTGCGTCAGCATTGTCTGTTAGCCTGTGCAGCTCCTCTCTCCTCCTTTGTTTATGTAAGTATTTATATACATATCACAGGCAGCAATTAGATCCAAACTCAGACTTCACTTTGCAGGCTAAACAAATGCCACTTACGTGATCTCTGCTTGTATGGCAGACCCCTTCCCCCAGGGACACACTTGGATGGACCGACAGACTCAGGAGGGGCCCCGGTCACAGAGACCGGTAGCAGGTTGGATTCATACTTAAGGACACAAAATAATGCACTTCAAAAGGAGTCCTGTGCATGGCTCATGCCTTTTCAGGCTTCAAAACCCTTGTCACCCAGAGTGCCCATCGCAGGGAGGTCTCAGCTCTCACCCCAGCAGCAGTCCCACAGATGCTAACAGTCTGCTAGGGAGCATTGGAAACAAAAGGATAATAGCAGCTGACACCTGAACAGCAACAGGCACAATCTTTCCAGAATCAAGGGAGATCTTACAAGTCTTACCCTGGGGGCAAAGCAGAACCGCACACCTTCTGCATCTTCCTCTGCAGGGGCTGTTGGCCACCCAGGCATTGTGGCCACAAACACCTGAGTGGGTTAACCTGCACCCAGCCACGCTGTCTTGCAGAAACCTCCAAGCAGCAATCTACTACAGCAAACAATGCAGCCTGCCTGGGACTGGCAGTTTTCCCTGGCTGAATCAGGGTTAAATTTCCTCACCTTTCCAGCACCTGCTTTCCCATGCAAATCGAGCCTGCTGGTGCACTGCCTCGGGCTTCGCCTCGCCACTCACATGCCCAGTGACTCTACGACTCCCGAAAGGCCTGGCCCTTTGAGGAACCGGGTCCCCGACATGCAATGGGAGCATCTGGCTCACCACATCCCCAGGTGAGCCTGCACAGCAAGGGCTGGTGCTTTGAGCATGGTACAGGAGGCTGCAGGCAGCTGCTCTCTAGCACCAGTGCTGCTTTCCTGGGAGACACAGCAGGGAGCGATAGCTAGTGCAGCACCGACTCGGTGGAGACCAGGTACTTGGGCCAGGCTGACGTGTGGGAGAAGCACACACAGCCCAGCTCTCCCCCATGGCTGCACGCTGGCAGGACACAAAGCTGCACCAGGTCCCTGTGCTCCGGGGCTCTTCGCGCCACACCAGGGTTGTGGGTGGATAAGCAGCATCACAAGTGGGGGCCAAGAGGAGATGCGGCATCCTGCTGGGGTGTTGCTGCCGGGGTGGGTGCAAAGAGCAGCACACAGGGCTGTCGCTACTGGGATCACTGGGAATGGGCCCCATGCACTGGGGCCGTTGCGGTTGCAGCAGGAAGAGCTGTTGGGGTACTGCCTCTGCCTCGCTGCTAGTGAAAGGACCAACTAGGACAGACTTCACCTGACTTACTCCAGATCGGCACCAAGGCAGCTGCTCTGGGACAGGGCAGCATGTCCACCCACCTGCACCGGCATCAACCCTGCCCTGCCAGACCCTGCAGATGTGACCACGGAGCCCAGGCAATGCCTGCCCCTCCAGAGACCGGACCCGACGCTTGCTCCAGCGGCTCCCACCCCAGGCTCCGCTCCTGCAGCAGCACCGAGCCTGGCCGCAGCTCTGCATGCAGGTGCTGTGCAAGCTCCTCATCACTCCCGAGTCCTTCCAGGACCAGGGAGCCCTGGGTCATGTTTAACAGCCCTGCTCGGGGCCCCCAGCCCTCCCGCGCCACTGCAGGGAATCAAGCCCTCACCTCAAAGGATTGGGGAGCGTCCGCTTTCGCTTGGCTGGCAATGCCCATGGGACAAGCAGAGTTGTCCTCTCACACAGGCCAGACGTTACTGATTTACCAGGGGCGGCTGCAGCTGCAGCTGGAACACACGGTCGATGGTTACAGGCACTGTGGAAGGCACGGTGGCCTCCGCGGGGGGGACAGGGAGCGGGAGGGACTGTGCTGCTCTGCCCCCACCATGAGGCCTGAGCTCAGTGCCCCGCGCGGGGTGTCGGGAGTCTGGGGCTCCCACAGGGAGCCTTCCCACTGACCCAGGGCTGGTCCTCAGTATCCTGCCAGCTCCATGCCTGTGGCTACCAGGCAGGGCCCTGCCCAGAGCCAGGGCTCCGCAATGCTGGAGTCGTCCCTCTTGCTTATCTGGGCACAAGCAGGTCAGTCAGCCCTGCTGTTTGCCATGGCTCCGTCCCAGCCCCATGTGACAGGTAGCACAAAGCGGTCCGTACCAGCCCAATCTTGTCCTTTGCCACTGCTGCCCATGTCCTCCAGAACTGACCCATGCAGGCAGAGGCAGGGGCAAGCACAGGACTGTGCTTACTGTGGCCCCAGACCGAGCATCAGGATGCACAGAGCTAACGAGGAAAGGGAGAGGGAGCAGTGCTCATTGATCAGCCTGTGTGTGGCCGCAGTGTCCTACAGCGCCTGATGGGTAATGCTCCTGCCAATTGATTTTCCCTCTCTCCGTTTGCCAGGGTTAGTGGGTCACTGGGGATGGGTGGATGATTAAAGGGCAAGTCCCACAATGCACTGCTCCTGGAAGCAAACCTGCTGCAGTGCTGACCCCAGTGAGGGGCAGCAGGATAAGGAGCAGCATCCTATGCCCACACAGTGCAGGCCTGGGAACACTGGGGCTCCTTTGTGTCCAGCAAAGGGGCAGGGGCATCCCTGGGGCAACAGTCTTAGGCACAGGGATTCCTGAGAGTTGTCCTTAAAAGCTGTCCTGCAGTCCCACAGCCTTTCACCATGTGCCCACGTCTGCTGTGGGAGAGGAGTGCAGTGTTTGGCCACCAGCGAGCACAGCACCGCAAAACCACAGGAGCCAATTCCCCGCTGGCCTAGCCCCGGGGCAGCCCCGCTTGGCCAAAGCAAAGGCTTTCTGCTCACTCCTGCCACTGTCCCAACTGGAGCTGACTCTGCAGGTCAACAGGACAGACGGTGGTAATCCCTGGCCCAAAACATGCGTACTTCCAGCTGGTCACAGCCCTGCACACAGTCCTGGCTGCCTACCTCCCACAGGGTCATGTATCCCCAGCTCCAGGACACGTCATCCACACCACCTGCCCCATCACCCCACAGGGGACACAGGACTGCCCCCCTTGTGGGAAGGAGCCAGACCCCTCGGAGGTGACCCGATGCGCAGCAGAGCTCCCTGCCAGCCTGCGCAGGGCAGAGAAGGAGCCAACAGCCCCAGCCAAGCCCCTCGGCCACCATGGTGGAGGAGCAGCACCCACTGGCTGGTCCCAGCCAGGAGGAAGGAGCACAGGCCAGCAAACCCTCTCTCTGTCCCTGCGGTCCCCACATGGAGTACAGTGCTATCTGGTGCCAGGCACTGGCCACACAGCCCTGAGAGTGGCTTCTTGGGGCAGCACAGCCACTGCCAGGCTCAGCCCTGCCTGCTGCCTGGCCACATGCCCCCTTCCCTTGGCGAGCTGGGCAGGTAGCACAGTGGCCTGGTGAGCAGGACAGCACGTGCATGCTGAGGCTGTACCACACAGGCCTTTCAGCGGCAATGTTGGGACACAGTGGTTTGGTCCTTGCCCCCATCCCTGTGCACTCACTACCACCCCTGGGCTGGACATGCAGTCACACAGGCAACCCACGCTGCCAGCTGGCCCAGGGAGCTGGCCCAGGTTAAAACCAAGCCCATTTTGTCCTGATGGCTTTTAGCAGGAGCAGCTCACAGCTCTAGCTGTTCCTGTAAAGCAGAAGTGGCGATGAACAGTGACACAAGAGCAGGAATGAGGGGCTGGGGTGGAAAGTCTGTAACCCAGCCCTATCAGACTGCACACACAACCCTGGCCATATGTGTGGCCTCTTAAATCCAGGTTTCTGTCACACACCCACCTCCCTGGGGTCTGTTGCTTGCACTCTAGCTGTTCCCCACCCTCTTTGAACCAGCCAGCTCCTGGTCTTGCACAGGAACTGCTAACTCTCAGGCAATTTTGGGTTTGTAGCATCCCTGCCTCATTCCTTGGGCTCTGTGCATCCTTGGTTGCCCTCAGGGAGAAAGCCTCTGTGTGGGGCTCCAGGCTCTCACAGCAGCAGCAAGATGCAAGCAGCTGCCCTGGCCATGGTCAGCACCACCGGGACACTGCTCATGCGAGGACAGTCCCTCGAGCCTCCTCCCAGCCTGGGCTCACTCCAATACAAATTCAGAGTAGAGAACCACTTCCCAGACAAACCCTTTCCCTCTCTGACTGACCCACGTCTCAGCTCTCCCCAACCTCTTCTCCATCAGAGATGAGGCAAGTCCCCGTTGCTTACTGCCCTGCAGCCCCGTCTCGTATCTGTGCCGGTTCGCGGTGAAGCATCAGTGACCACAGTCCTTCCTCCTGGGCTGCCCTCACCCTTCCCTGCGCAGCATGCGCTCGGAGTCAGCCCCATGGGCCATGCAGCACCCCAGCCTGTCCCCACAGGACCCCATCTCAAGGTGGATCTGGCTGAAGGGAGGAACAGAGCCTAGGGAAAGGCAGAGGTGGCTGAAGACTTTGAAGCTTGCAGGACCTATTCCCCTGCGATGCAGCTGAGATCCACGGGCTCCATGTGCCATGAGGAGCTGGCACCACTAATGCGGGGCTCCAGGGATGTGGTGACTGCTGCTCTAGTGGGGAGGGTGTCCCCAGAGCCCCATCACCACGCAGGGCCTGCCCCAAGCCTGTCCCAACACAGCTGTCTGCAAACCGCAGGTCCTTCCTTGCCGGTCATGGAAACCCAGGCAGGGACAGCGAATGGCCACTCCAGCCCCGGACCCTCGGGGTGTGCAGAGTCCAGTAGAGCACACGGCCCGTGGGGCAGCTCAGCACCGAGAGCTGCCCATGCAGCCTCTCCCACCCCAGAAAGGTGTCTCCAGAGCAGGAGCCAGGGGATGGCTGCAATGAGAACAGCCTCACTGGGAGGCACCGGGGATCCTGGGGGCTTCGTACACCCCCCCCGCAGTAACTCTGAGCACGAGCAGTGCGTAGCCATAGGAACATCACTTAACACAGTCACCTTGGTAACCACAGCTACAAGCTCTCACAGAGCACATGCTAGGCCCTGTGCATCCCCGGTTGGGGTCCCCCCGAGTTGCACCCTGCTGCCTGCCCAGTCAGCAGGTCACACTGCCATGCGGGACCAGCAGGGACAGGGACAGACCTTTCCTCACTGGCAGCACTGCACCATCCACAGTACCACGAGAGCCACTGGAAATCACCACCAAGACCGGAGCAGGGAGTCAGACCCTTCCACAGTCCCGTGGACCAGCCTGGCCACAGACACCTCTGCCCAGAGGTGTGCACTGGGTGGACTGGCATCTATTCTGGTCCCACAAGTCACTGAACCCCCATCAGCTCCGCATGTGGAGCCAGAGCATTAGGACCCTCACACACACACTCCCGGTCCACCAGTGCAGGAGAGCAGCATGCCTGGGTGAGGACACAGCCAGGAGGAACAGGACCCCGGAGCCTGCCCCACCATGGACAGGCTGGCAGAAAGCACATCTGCTCCCTCCATCTTCCCACACCACCGCTGGGCACAGCTGCAGGGAAGCACAGCCCAGGAAGGTGGTACAGCCCAAGGACAAGTAAATCCAAGCATTAGGTTCCCACACCTCCCACCCTCATCTCAGCAAGCACCTCTGTGTCCCTGCACAGTGGGCAGCAGACACAGACCCACGGCAGCACAGCCAGGTGAACACCCAGCTCCCCAATGTGTGGGCGATGCCATGGCCCAGGCTGACCCAGCTTGCCATCCTGCACAGCTGTAGGGCTGCACAGACTTCAGGACTGCCTTGTACCTGTTGCAATCCTGCACCATTCCTCCACCCTCCCGGCTCCAGCTTCGGAGGAGCACAACACAGCAAGAAGCAAGAAACTTGAGGACCTCTAGGAATTACACAATCCGCGAGGCGACCTGGACAGCCCTGCTGCTGCCAGGACCTACTGCCCCCAGGACCTACTGCCCCCTCATCATCGCCACCAGCGAGGTCCTATCACCATCCCCTCGCTCAGCCTCACCTGCAATGGCCTTGGCCCTGCCCCTGCACAGCCCCTGCACCATCCCAGCACCCCAACCTTGCAGACGCCATGGCCTCCCTGCCAAAGCCCCAGGCCCCAGCAGCAGAGTGCAGGGTCCAGGGCTGCCAGTGACGACCCCTTGTCTAGGAGTGTATATCTGACCTGTTCCCAGGGACTCGGTGCTGCCCAGGTGCAGACACTATCCAGAGCTGGTGCTGGGGTGGCTGACACCCCAGAAAAACATCCTGCTGCTGCAGGAGCCCAGAGCACCCACTGATCAGCCAGCCTGAACACACCGCCCAGCTTCTCCTGCTTAGCCCTTAGGTAATAGGATAAGGCCACCTCCATCTGTTTGTCTGGACTGAGACGCTAATCGCCTCTCTGTCATCCCTCCCCTCTCTGCACCCCTGCCCAGCCCTGCCACCAGCCCCGTCCCACCTCGCAGAGGCAGCACAAGGCAGAGCTGCTGCACTGGCAGGAGTCGAGGAAGAGGTTCCAGGCAGCAGCCGGCCAGGCAGCCACAGCGGGGACAGAGCGGGGCAGGACTGAGCCAGGCTCCTGACTCAGCCACAGCCTCCTGCAGACGCTGAGAAGCCTCTCTGTGTCCCACAGATTTGGGCTCCTGCTGTAGCAGGGAAGGATGGTCCTTCCCCTTCAGGGCTAGGAACAAAGCCCTGCAACAGGGATTGCCTTTGCCAAGCCCAGCTCCATGGGCCCCACTCCCACTGGGGTCTGCTGTTCTGCTGCAGAATGAGGAGGACCAGATCAGAGCACTGTCTTCTGTGGATTGATCTGCTGCAAGTGTTCAGAAATTATGCTGCCACAGCAATCAGATTTGGGCCCCTCAAGTCACGGATATGCTCTGGGACCAGGCAGGACTGACTTCATCGAGGAACACACAAGCCAGTAGAAGAATAGCTTGGATAAATGCCCACATCTCCATACAAATACAATTCATCCCCACCGCACATATTCCAACACTGCACCTGCCCTGCATTGGCAGCCATGCCTAGACAACTGGCACAGCCCTGCGGGGAAGCACCCCTCACAGCACAGCAGCTCCCCAGCCCTGAACCACCTGGCACGGCACAGCGACTCCCCTGTATGGAAACACGCAGCATAGCCCACGCAGCGCAGCCCACACAGCGCAGCCAGCCCCTGCACGGAAACACGCAGCACAGCTCGCACAGCTCGGCCCACGCAGCACAGCCAGCCCTGCACGGGCAGCCTGAATTATCTGGACGATTCACAAGGTGAAGTGGCAACACATTTCAGGGGTCCTGGAATGAAGCTGCAGGCTCAGAAAAGAGCCTGCTGAAGCCAGAAAAAGCACCCACCATTCTTGTGCATTAGCATTTTATGTTTCCTTTGTGTCATCCTCTGGTTTCCAAGCCTGCACCCTGAAGCTTGACATACACAGCTTGCTGCACACCACAGCTCAGCCTGCTTAGTGCACAGGGAGAAGGGGCTGGGTGAGGCTGGGACTTTATGAGCCCCAGCCCCACAGAGGTGTCCATATGGTGTGCACGTGCACGGGGGTCCCTCGCTTCTCAGCTCGTCCCTGCCCTGGCATGGGACATGGCAAACGACTGCAGTGAAGGAGGTTGGCAGGTCACAGCCTGGGGATGGGGGCAGAAGCTGGAGTCCTGCTCCCCCGCAAGCCCCAGCACTGGTTGCACTGGTGCACAGCGAGCAGTAGGTGGGAACACACCCTTGGGGACACACTCCAGGTGTGCACATCTGGAGTGGGAATAGCATCTGCCAGACCCTCCATTGCCAGGAACCAGCCGGTACTGTGCCAGGTAGGGGCTGGGGTCCTTGCAGGGCACCAAGAAACCCCTGTGAAGAGGGAAGAGAGAAGGCTGTGCAGAGGCCAGGGCAGTGCATGATTCAGAGCAGGAGACTGGGCCTACCACCAAGCAAAGAACGTAAGGCAGGTAGGGGACAGACCAGCCCCAGGCCATGGGCAGACGTTTGTTATTTCTCCACCTCCCACTCCCATGGGACATCTCTCCCCTACCTTTCCCCAGCTGTGTCTTACAGCTCAAGCTGCTTCTCCACCAGCTGTAGGCAGCAGCTTCCCCGCTCCCCTCTCCCGTGTTGTCCCTCATGCTTCCCTGTCCCCAGTATAGCTCTGGCTGCCCTTCCCTCCCTCTGTGCCAGGCTCTGGCCCTACCACAGTCACAGCAAGCAGCTGCTGCATCCCTCGCTGCCCATATCCATTCGGTGCCCTGGGAGGAAGCATGCACCGCCCCTGCCCTTGGCCTGGCATCCTGGGGTAGGGGCACCCACCATTGCTTTGCTTCCCTTTGTGGGACATGAGCTCTGGCACCTGCCAGCAACAGTGCTGCAGGTTCACTGTGCACACACGGAGCTGGCTGGCCTCACACCATGGCACTGCAACTCCCCTCATGCCAGCCTGACAGCAGCCACAGAGGCAGCACCAAAAGCCTAAATGACTCAGTGGGGGTGAAGAAATTGCCTTCCACAACATGCTGCACAACCGCATCCAGCTCCCATCAAGACCTTGCCCTGGTCTGTAGAGCACCGTGCATGCAGCACCCAGTCCATGAGCACAGCTGTGGGGTGACACGATCACCAGCCACACCAGTGCTGCGGATGGGCAGCACTTGCAAAGGGTCCGGTGTCCTCAGGCAGGGCAGGAAGAAGCCCCACTGCATGAGGCAGCACCTGAGTAGCCAGGGCTGGAAGAAGCACCCACACCAGTGTGATGTCCAGGAACCCTCCTGTCCTCTGAGACTGGTGGTACTTGTCCCAGACAGACAGTGGTACTGATCCCAGCTGGATAGGCCTGGAGGGATCCCATCAGAGAGGGCACCTTGGATCCCAGCTGGATGGGCCCAGGCAGACCTGGCTAACAGTATCCCCCCAGACCTTTCCTCTTGATGCCTCCTCAAAGCACGTCACGCAGTAATGACCTACCCCTGACTCCTATCTGCTTCTGCATCGCTTGCAGTCTGCCTGAACGCATCCTGTCCCCTCCAACCTGAGCCCTGCCATCCTTTGCCAGCCCTCACAAGCCCCGTTTCTGCCCTCAGCTCTCCACGTGGCTGCCCCTGAGCACCACAGCCGGTTCCCCGTCCCCACTGCCCCAGACAGTCCATTCCCTCCCAGGACAAGGCTGCAGGGCTCTCACCAGCCTGAGCCCTCTCCCTATCACCTCCTGTCAGGAGGCCCAGGTTGTTTCTGAAGGCAGAAAGGGAAGGACAGAACAGTGCTTACCTGAAATGACTGTCACAGGCACAGGGTCACAGCACTCCTTCTTCATCAACCTGCGGACAACAGAGAGCGAGGACACATCAGTGCAGCACACCGTACTGCACGCATGGCCCCCAGGCACACTGCACCCATGCAGACAGCAGGTTCAGCCTCAGGACAGCAGGGAGGTGTGGAACCCGCAGGGCTGGGAACAAGAACATCCCCAGAGCAAAACTCCTATAAGACACCAGGGAGAGAGGCAAGGTCACCTACAGCTTGCGCCAACACCTGCCACCCTGCCACAGCAGAGCATCCCTGGCCTCCCCACGTAAGCAGAAGCGCTGCGCCCCAAGCCCTGCTGCCCACATGAGCCCACCCTCACCCTGTAGACAGGCACGTCTGCTGCGACCCTTGCCCAGGCAGGCTGGAGGACTGGCAGCCTCCTGCCTCTGCTGGCCCCGCAGCACAACTCGGTGAGACCACGTGCGAGGGCAACGCAGCTTCCCAAGGGAACAGCCTGGGCTCGAGCACCAGGGAAGGCGGACGCAGCCACCCTGGGTCGGCGGGGTCCTCGAGCACCTCTCCCACCCTGGGTCGGTGGGGGTCCTCGAGCACCTCTCCCACCCTGGGTCATCTGCTCCCAGGCAGAGCTCTGGGCGGGATGCAGCCTGAGAGCAGAGGCAGGCTCAAGCTGAAATGCCAGCAATGCTAAGGGGCAGTTCCTTCACAGGGTCAACCCTCTTGTTTTCTTGTTCGGGATGAGTGACAGGGGACCAGGGCCCAGCTGAGCCCACCTCCAGAAAACAACATGGCAAGTGCCCCAGGCTAAATTCAGGAACAACTACGGGCAGCCAGGAAAAGAAGAAAGTGTATCCATAATGTCTTTGCTTTCTTATGTGCTGGAAATATGCATGCTCTCTCTCCTCGCTTCTCATTAAAGATCGTTTCTGGGTGAGCGGCTGAAATGGCTGCTCTGTTGTAGAAAATTAAAAATGTATGACTTGGGATTTCTTGGAGCATGCCTGTTGTGCTGCAGCTGGTGTCAGCAAGTGCAAGGTGCTGCGGGGGGAAGGGGCCATGGCAAGGATCCCGTTTTTGGAAAGAGCTCGTGGTGTGCCATGTGGGCAGCTGGGGTGCCACCAGGCTTTAAACATTTTATAACATATACTCCAGCCTCCACTGGCAGAGGGATCACAGGCACTGCGATGCACCTGGAAAACTTAGTGGCTATTGTGTGCCTCTGTAAAATGATGCTGCTGAGGTCCCAGTGGGGCTGTAGCACGATGCTCCGGACACAGCTGCCACTGCCCCATTGACTCCTCTCTTGAGAAAAGCTCACAGGACACCTGTGCCAGGAAAACAGAGAAAATCTACCACAGCTGTTTATGTAGGACCTAAACAAAACAGCACAGGGCATGCGTGTGACCTTCTTGGACATTTAGTGACCACAGTGAACTGAGTCTCTCTCCTGTCCCTTACCACCAGGAATACCAAGACTAAACAGGGCAGGCGGTGGGGCAGGATGTTGCTGTGCCTGCAAGGACATCAAATCTCAACGAGCACAGCCTTGCAGGGCTTAGGGCTGTGGGGTAACACCCCTGGCTGGGACACAGGCTGGGACACCTACACAACCTCTCTCCCATCCATGCACCATCCAAAATCCCTTGCTGCAGCACAGAACATGGTCCGAAGCCAGCCAAGGGCATAGACCAGCCCCAGCCCTCCCACCCTATCATGGTCAGTGATGCCAGGAGACTTGTTTGCTGCAATTAGGAGGCTCAGCTGGCGGGGGGGGGTGCCGCAGAGCAGGAACTCCTCATCCACCAAAGGTGTCTGCGGCAGCCCGTGCTCCGAGCTCACCCCGCCACCTCCGGGCAGCCTCAGCCCAGGGACATGGTGGGTTTGGACTGGAGCTATGCAGCATGGCTACAGCCACATGGCACCCAAGGCAGCATAACCCAATCACCCCATCATGCCTGGTGGCCTGACTCCACACCCTCTGGGCCTCTGCATGGACATCAGACGGACAGCTAACCGAACCACACACATGCAGCAGTCATCTGGAACGTGGGAGCCTTCCCCCGATACACAGCAAGGCCCCAGGTTGTGACAGCTGCTGGCACAGCTGTGGGACAATCCCGGGAGGCTGAACTGCGAGCTCCCAGCAGCACCTTGTCCTGACCCAGCCAAACACCAGCTGCACTTTACCACCATCCCCCCAGGTATGGGACGGCTGGGGCAGCACAGGCAGCACCGGGAGCAAAATGGGCAACAGAGGATGTGGGAATAGGTGCCTGCACAGCCATCATCCTGGGCAGAGCCCCACGTGTCTAATGGGTGCAGAACTGGGCACCAGGGCTCCCCAGGAAAATGCAAAACCAAGGGGACTCAGAAACAGGAGGCAAGAATGACCAAAGGACAAGAAAAACTGTCATAAGAAGAGAAAGGAAAGAGCGGAGATTGCTGCCTTAGAAGGAGGCAAATAAGAAGGGACACAGATAAAAGGCTGTAACATCCTGAACAGTCTGCAGAAAGGAGACAACATTTCTGCTCTTTTCATCTCACAGCATGAGGGCATCGGAAAACATCGTGGGATCTCGCACTAAGAAAAGGAAATGCTTCTCCACATCGCCCGTAACTAGGTGGTGTAGCTCACTGCCACAGGAAGCCCTTGAGGCCCAGAACAGTGCAAGTTCCCAGCCAGGTCTAGAGGCTTCTGTGGATGAGGATACCAACCAAAGTTACCAGCAGCAGCAATCTGACGAGGCTGTGCAGCTCCCTCCTGCAGGCTCGGTTGCAGCCTGCTGACAGCAGGATCACCCCTCAGCACAGGCAGCTGGTCCCCAACTCCCCAGGGCAGTGCCAGAGGTGGGCAAGGGCAGCGAGACAGTCCCAAAGGGTGGCTCTGAACTGCAGAGTGGCTCCCAGCACCACAGCAGCCTTGCTTAATCTCTAGCAGGATAGCTCTTCCTCCTGGCTCTCGTCCGCACTGTCTCCATCCCACCCTGACCTCCAGAGCAGACCTGGGCCAGCACGACAACCTCCTGGGCTCCTCCTGAGCTGGGCCCCTTGAGCACCATCTTTTCCATCCTCAGGTGACAAGGGCCCAGTGGAACGCTGACCATGGAAATTTACATCCAGTAACGTCAAAGGCACTGATCTGCATGGGAGGCAGCTCAGGAGATAAATTAAATGCTTATAATATGAGCATCTTCTTAATATGAGCATCTTCTCCCAACCCTGATAACAGGCAAAGGAGATTTATGAGTTTATTATTGGACCTGATAAATTAAACTCTTCACAGAAGAATAAATTATGCAGATGATCTGCGATGTATTTAGACTGCAGCTTGCACACCGCCAGGATCCTAGCCCTCACAGTCTCCAAGGATCCTGCTGTCTGTGGAGCCAGAGGGGCCTTGTTCAGACTAGCAGGGATTGCTTCAGGGAGACTGTTACTCCTTTTGCTCATGAATGGCAATTCTGCCTTTTGCTTGTCTAAGTCTGACTCTTTTATCACAAATGTCCAGATTCCCTGCTTTTCGTTCAGCTTCTTCCCTTTCCGGGATAAGAGGCAAGGACTGCAGACTCGCAGTAACCACAGCAGCTGGTCCCCAGCAGTCTAACAAACACAACATGATCAGAAATGACAAGTCAGTGGAAGTAAAACTGTCCCCAAGACAGAACTGGGAGCTGGGAAGCATCTGGAGACTGCTGTCTCAGGAGGGTTGTGGGAATGCCTCTCTGCACAGAGAGACATCCATGGGGTTACGATATGGCATGTGGGACACACACAGATGCTGTGATCAGGGTTCATACAGAGGGGACGTGCCCATTTCTGCCTCCTGAGGTCTCCTGGGGTCCTGACCCTGCAGACAGACAATGCCACTTGGTCCTTCTCACAAGCATCATCAAGGAAACCATCCCAACTGCTCCAGACAAGAAATGCAGACAGAGCCTTCCCTGGCAATAGGGCAGCCACAAACCCGGGTCAAGGGCTGCGGTGCCACAGGCAGACACCGCTGCACACCTCTGTGCCAGACCAAGCTCAGCCACTGGTCTGGCCACACTGCAGCCACATTGCCACCGTAGCAAAGCACTGCCTGGCACAGCCTGGTCAGGCACAGCTGCTCCACATGGCCCCCATGGGCCTGTGGGACTCAGGCTGGAGGTTAGCAGTCAGTCAGGGTGAGCTCAAGTATGGCCATCATGTCCCAGCAGGCTCCTGTCACAGCTTCAGGGATCTGCGACCCTGCAGAGGAGTAGGAGTCATCGAGGAAGAGTACAGCCTGCAGCCCCTGAGCCCCAGCATGTAATGTCCTGCATCCCCACGCATGCCGGGAGCTGTAGTACCTTTCTACCAAAGCCAGGAAACATTACATCATGCTGTAAGGACATGGCTGAGCCTCCGCTGAGCCTCCTCCAGGCAGGGGAAGGTCCCCCAGGCAGCCCTGCCTGTGGCCAGCTTCCGTCAGTGCTGAACAATAGCATCCAGGGCTGAGCACTTGCGAGGCCACTGCGTTTCCTGCCATTCTTTGCACTCCCCTGAGGATGTCTATAAAAAGCAGAAGAATCCAGACCTGGAAGTCTAAACCACTCCTTAAGTAAGCCAGGAATGCCAGCATCTCCCAGGGGAGGGAGCCTCGCAGTCCCCAAGGAGGGGGAGCAGCTGTAGGGCTGTGGGACACAGCCCAGGACCCATTGGTTCTGTCCTGGGGAGAAGCACAGCCCTGAACCAAATTGCGCCCTCGGGTTTCTCAGTTCAAACAAGGCTAAGCCAACCACCAAACCCACCACTCCCGACTGAGGTCTCTCTACTGTTCTGGAGCTTGCAAAGTCATCCACCTTGGCATGAAAGAGCAACCCAAAGAACCAGCTCCTTCCAAACGAGCAGCCGCTTAAAGCAGCGGCTGGGCTGGAGCACAATCACCTGGCCCTGCCACAGAAGGCTCGTGGCAAATCGAGGCTGCAGGAGGCCATTTGTGGGGCGCAGATCCTGCATACGTCCTGGGGGCACAGCTCTGCTTGGGGAGGGGCTCACTGTGGTGAGAAGCTGGCACTGATGGTCCCCTGCACTGTCACAGGCTCCACACAGCCCTGCTCCCACCCAAAGTCACCCGAGCAGTCACAGCTGAGTCCATACAACATCCAGAACCACAAACTCACAGAGCTGCTGTCAGTGAGGGGAGAACACGTTGCTGCCAGAGAAGATCTTTCAATATTTAATGTTAGAAGAGTCTCCTGGTCGACCTGCTTCTCGGGTTACAAAAGTCCCCATTTGTTCTGCTCCCCATGACGGAGAGGACAGCCTGACTGCTGGCAGTGGCACAGACACCCCATCCCCTGAAAGTTTGGGCTGATCCCTGAAAGACTGCCACAAAGCCAGCGCTGCCTCCCCTTCCCACGCTGCCAACAGGAGCCAAGACACTCATGAACCAGAGCTTTTGCCTGTTGTCACAGTTACAGCAGCTCAGCTGCATTTAGGAGTGGGATGGCAATTTACTCTTTGTGCTCATTTTAGCTGCACGGCCTCCCCCTGCTCCAGGTCTGCCATGGCAGAGGGCATTCCCACCCCACAGCACTGCCAGTCCCACAAGGCTGCCGAGCCCCCACTGCACCCCACAGCTCCTGCTCCTTGTGTCCCTGGTGCCGAGGGCAGAGCTACACCACCAGATCCCACCTCCTGGGCTAGTGGTCGGCGCCAGGCTGGGGAAGGAGGCAGGCAAAGAAGGCTGGACCGGGGCAGGGCACGGCTGGTCCCCCTTGCTGCCTGGGAAAGGGACCCCTATCCCTGCACCACGGCTCTGCTCCCTCACCTTGGTCCAGCTCCCCTCTCAGCCCCTCCTTGTCTTCTGCACAAAGGGAGAGTGGGACAGGAGCCAGGAGCACTGCCGGGTGGCTGTCCCTCCTGACACGACCTCCTGGCTGTGGCCCATCCCTGGAATGCCCCTCAGCCCCGAAGGCAGCTGCCAGGAGCAGCTCTGCTCCCACATCCCCACCGCACGCGTGCCCCTGCCCCAGCTCTCACAGGCGAGCTCTCAGCTCTACCCCAGACACCATCGCCAGCGTCTGGCCCAGCTCTGCGAAGCCCCACTGCAGCCACGCGCTCTGTGCTGTGCTCCAGGGCAGGACCTGCTGCCAGCACCCCTGGGCTCCTGCAGTGCCTCCATCAGGGAGCCTCACCCCACCGGGATGCCCCAGCTTCGCACATGCTTTAACCTGCTCTGTAAGACAGGAAGGGGAGCCCAGCCTGGCACCCAGGACCCCTCCCCACCCCCCACCGCGCAGACCCATACTCCGTTCCTCGCAGCTTGCACGCACGCACGTGCCTCACCATTTGCATATGCACTTACGCACTCCTGTGCGGAGGCAGCAGGAAGAATTTTTAGCTAGTGGAAATCTCAACAGAATATTCTGTAGTGGGCTGCTTGTGTGTCTGTGCGCACCTCCAGAACACAACAGTGGTTTAAGTGAACAATGCAGTACAAAACACAAACAGTACAGATATGCATTATTCATATCTTAATACTAACAATATTAAGAATACTTAGGTGTTAGATTAATATTTAGGTGTTACATGCTGTACAACAAAAAAAACCCCAACGGTTATTACCTGAAAAAAGGACCTTGTAATAGTCTCCTTTGTGCCCTTTTTTGCCCTCAGCTCCTTCTGCCACATACCTTGCAAGTTTGGCATAGCGAGCAAAATCTCTACAGAGGGCTACTGTGCAGGTGCAAAATGCACAAAGAACTTTGTAATGCATTTAAGTGTTAGTATAAAAAGAAATTATGGAAAGTTGTTATGTGTTGTCTCCATTACCCATGTGTCACTATTGAGACAGAATGACAAGGAAAGTTTTTAGTGAAGTTAAAGTTCTGGGGCACGAGGTTTGGGGGGGGGGGGGGGCGGGGCAGTGGAAAGACCCTACCGTGCCCCAGGCAGGAGCCATCCCTGCCCCCACACTGGCAAGTCGCGCCCCAAGCCTCCTCACCTGCACACAAGCAACGGACACACCATGCACTGCGCCTCAGGCACAGTTCCACAGTCCCAAGGTCTCTAGCTCCCACTCACACTCTCAGAGCATGGGGTCTTGTGCAACGTCCACATCTGCAAGGGCTGCAGCAAGCGTCACTTGGCCAGCCCAGCAGACACTGACCAAGAGCAATTGCACATCCTGGGCAAAGGCACCCTCCGGGACCTGGACCAAGAGAAGACCAGACCCCTGCAGAGGTTGGTGCCCAAGTCCTCGGCTCCTCTCCTTACAACGCAAGACTGGCACAAACACACCACAGCTAAAAGAACACCTTGTATGCTAACACGGCAAGACGTCTTCCTACCATGTCTTGCTACAGGTACAGTCGCAAAGCTAGCCTCATGTCTGATTATGTTTCTCAGAGATGTCTGACAGATGTAACCCTTACATGACTGAAGGCTTTGAGGATCCCTGTTCATAGACATCAAGGCAAGAAACAGCAGGTATGGTTCCTGTTTAAATCCTATTTGCTTAACTCCATTTCTCCCTTCATGCTAGCATCCTGATTTACACAAGCATCCACAGGCACTCATGGGCACCAGTACCTGTGCAGTCAAACCCAGCTCTGGAGTCTCCTGCTTCCTTGACCCAGTTTTGGAAGAGTAGGAGAGTGGCAGACTCACTTTTCCAGGAGTTCCCCAAGACATCAGGAGCAGGCAAAATTGCAAGCTGAGGCCCTGACACAAGAACACAACCACACAAATCCCATACACAGGACTGTCCAGCACATCCGGAGCCCAGAGAACAGCTCATTATCCATGACAGCCTGGGGCAGAGATGACTTACTACACAAGTTGTGCTTACACACAGACAACACAGCACACAGAAAAATGGTGTGCTGAGCATCATGCATAGGTATGTGCAAAGCCCTGATGGTAGATATACCCAATTATGCACAGGTACACAAGGACCACAAACAAACAGTAAGTTACAAAAAGCAATGCCATGCCTTCACCAGAAGTCCCCCTGCCTGCCTAAATGCTTCTGGGCCATAATGCAGGTGTCATGCTCCCCATCCTCTGATGCGCGCTCTGCCTGCATGCATGCTACCAAAAAGCAGGGCTCCTGTTCCCCAGCGCATACCCCCAACCACAAACCGTGGCCCTTACTTCCCAGCACGTACATGTCGCTGCAAACCATGGCATCTATCCCCAGGCACATTCAGCTCGCTGCATATCTCAGCCCTTATCCCCCAAAATAGACTCCCACTACAGCCACAGCCCCTACTCTCCAGTCCACATGCCCCAAAGCACATCACAGCCCTTAGGCCGCAGCACAGGCACCCCAGTCCCAACCAGAGCTCCCGTCCTGAAGTGCTGACATCCCACTGCGAGCCACAGCCCCTATCCCGCAAGACATCCCACTGCAAACCACAGCTACGGCCACCCCACACATACGTCCCAATGCAAGCCACAGCCCCGTTCCCCGAAACACATATCCAGCCGCTCACCACAGCCCCCAACTCCCAGGATGGGCACCCAACCACAAACCACGGCCCAAATTCCCCAGCACAAACCCGCCGGCCTGCACCCCACAGCCCTATGCCCAGCGCACACGCCCCACCGCAAGCCACAGCCCCCGCCTTGTAGCACACCAGTGCGAACCACAGCCTCTGCTCCCTTGCACGCCCCGCGGCCCCCCACCGCCCAGCGCTGCTACCCCCCCCCGCTTCCCACGGCCCCCGCCCACCCGGGCACCCCCCACACGGCAGCCCACAGCCCCCAGCCCCCGCCGGCCAGCCCGCCGCGGCTCCGCCCGCACGCAGGGCTGCTGCAGCCGCCTCTTCCCCCCCGCCCCGGCCGTGGCACCAGCCCCCGGCAGCCCCGGGTCCAGCCCGCCGGCGGGCAGAGCCCTCCCGCCCGTGCCCCGGCGAGCCGCCGTCCCTCCGCCCGAAGGCGCACCTGCGCGCCCGCAGCCGGAGCCGGGCCCGCAGCCGGACCCGGACCCGGACCCTCCGCGGGAGCCCGGGGGCGAGCCCCGGCGGCAGCGCCCGCCGCCCGCTCCCCCGCGCGGGGCTGACCCCGCCGCCCCGGGCGTCCGGCTGCGCTCCGCGCTCCCCCGCCCCGGCCCCGCCGCCACCCCCGCCGCCGGCCCTGCCCCGGGGGCCGCTCGTTACCTGCGGGGCGGCGGGCGGCGGGGCCCGAGCCACCATAGCCGCGGCGCGGCCGGGGGCAGCGGCGGCCGCCGGCAGCGGGAGGGGAGCGGAGGGGAGCGGAGAGGCGCGGCGGGCGGGGGCGGCGGGGCCGGGGCGGGGAGCGGCGTGCGCGGCGGATCCTCCGCGAACTCGGCCCCCGCCGCCGGCAGCGGGTGTTAGTTTAAGGAGTTGTCATGGCAACGCGGAGCCGCTGCGCGCGGGAAGGGGCGGGCGGAGGGAAACTTCAGAGGCGGCTGCTCCGGCCCCGACACCCGCACCGGCCGCCGCCGCCGCCCCCCCCCCCTTCCTCCCCGGGGGTCTCCGCCCCGCAGCCGCCACCGGCACCCCGGGGCTCTCCGCTCCCCCGCTGCCCGGCGCCCCGGAGCGCCCCCGCTGCTCCCCGAGTCCCCGGCGGTCCGGCCCACCCCCCCGGGCTCCCCCCGCTCCCTGGTGCCCTCCGGCACCTTCCGCCCGCCCCGGCCCGCGGGGACGCGCTCGGCCTTCCCCCGCCGGCGGCGGCAGCAGCCGCGGGCAAGAGCCGGTGGCCGGGGGCCGGGCACAGTGCCGGGCCCCCCCGCATGGGGCACCCCACGGCCGCGCGGGTGGGCCCCGCGCTCCCAGGACCGGGCCGCGTCAGAGCAGAGCAGGGCTCCTCAGCCTGGGGTCCCGGCCCAGCCCCACCGCCCACAGACCTCCCCCATGGCGTAGCCTCAGCCAAGACCCCCGGCCCAGCCCCGTGCTGCCGGTCCAGCCCCACCGAGCCCGCAGCCGAGCACCGGCGGCAGCCCACCCCGCTGACCCCAGGCCAAGGTTGCCCGAGCTGCCTCAGCCCTGCTGGCCCCGCCGGCGGTACCGGGCTGCCCTTCCCAGGGGCGTCCCGGCTGCACGGCCCCGGCAGCGAGCAGACGAGCCCCTGCCCCGCGCTGCTCGGGGCGGCCGGGCTCCCACAGCCCAGCCCGGGTGCCGTTACCTGCCGCGGGCCGGCGTGCTCCTGCCCAGGCCGCTCTGGCTCCTGGCGCCCGCGGAGCCTACAGGAAACCTGCGGCCGCCAGCTCAGCCCCTTTCCTGCCAGGAAGGGGACACCCCCGGCCCCTGCCAGGCTACCGCCCAGCTCCGCGCCCTGCGTCCTGCCGCAGCCGGGCCGAGGCAGTGGCCCGGGACACGCGGATGTCGTGGGTCAGGACCTGGCCGCGGGGTCCTGCATGCACACACGTGGCTGCATGTGCACGTATTTGGGGTGCTGCGGGGTGCTGTGCATCGCAGGGGGTCTGCAGCATGCACGGCCCTGGGGTCTGCGCGCATCTGCGGGGGTCAGGATGTGCCTCCGCATCCTATCTGGGGAGCCAGGAAACACCTTGCCAGAGCAAAGATTCTCCCTTCCTGTGGGATCACCGCAAGGCCGGGAGGAAACCCCGCCGCGAGGCTGAGCGCAGAGCACCGGCAGCACTGGCCGCAGCAATGCCGGATGGACAGACGGACGGACAGACGGCGCCCTGGCCTGGGGCGCTGGCTGGGGCACACAGTCCACCCTGGCCAGCCGTGGGTGGGACGAGCTCAGGCAGGGCCAGAGCAGCTGAGGCAGGCTGCAGGGCCAACCCAGCCAGCGAGCACAGGCCCAGGTCACGGTGGCGCATTGCTCCACGGCAGCACCCTTGGCATGGCTGTGGCGGAAAGGAGGGACCCTGCCCTGCCCAGCTGCATCTGCGCACCCAGTGGGGACACTCCCTCCCACCCCACTGCTCTCCCCGGCATGCCCCCATACTCCCTCTGGCTGCCCAGCCTGGCGTGCCCCTCGCCCCCGCTCTGCTCTGCTCCGCAGTCTCCATGCGTGCAGCAGCAGCATGCCTCCATGGTGCAGAGCAGGGACGTGTGTCTGAGTGGGCTCGGCTGGAAGGAGGTCAGGCATGCCTTCAGCGGCCTGACAGCCGCAGAGGGACTCATGCCTGGCAGCTGCAGGGCTCCACGTGCCAGCTCTCCTGAATGCCACATCCCCCTCCAGGAACAGGCTGCTGCCTCATCCCAGGCAGCAGCTCTGTCCCTGTCTGACAATCATCCCACCTTTGGGCAGTGGCAGTCACCCTGCAGCAGTCACACCTGGCTCGGGGGAGCCGCAGGAGGGATGAACCTGTCCAGCCGGCTGCTGGACCTCGCGAGGCTCTTCTTCCCATCCATGGGACAGCTTTCCAGCATCCCCTGGGACCTGCGCTGGCCATAGCTCCTACACATCCCTCCTCTGCTCTCCGAGGCGAGCTGCAGCCACCAAGAGATGTCTTCCTACTACTTTCCAGGTCAGCGTTGCCACCTCAGAGGCTTGGCAATAGCGTCCAGGCTCTGTTGGTGCCTTTGGCCTGGTTTTGATCATGAGATGTTTAATTGTGATTCTTTGGGTATTTTTTAGCTCATGGAGGGAAACTTCCCGGGTTTCCTTCACGAGCCTGGAGAGCCGAGAATGTGCTGTTGCCATAAAGCTGACACATTCCCTCAGTCCCATGACTCCAAGCGTTTTTGAGTACTGCAGTGCTCACACCAGCAGTTCAGAGCTGGTGCTGTGACAATGTCTGCAGCCCCACGGTGTTAGGAACAAGCCCCAGCTGCACCCGAGGGAAACAGGTCCCGGGGTCATAGGAATGGGACCAGAACCTAGACACAGGGGAGTGGGATGGGTACTGGACTCACAGACCTAAGAACCCCTCCTAGGCAAAATGACACATGAACAGGTCCTGGCAGAGGCCAAGCAAGCAGATCCTGGCTGCACGGCACACGGAGCAATTAAACTGCGAGGGACAGGTCTCAGTGGGCTGGTGTGGGGCAGAACCTCTTCCTTTTGGCCAGCAGCCCCACGGAAGGCAGAGTGGGAGACCCTTTCCCAGGTCTCCTTGAGCTGTGGTGGGGCAGCCCACTCCTGAGCTCCTTTGCATCACAGCCCAGGCACAGGGCAGCTCGATACGAGCAGCCTCTGAGATATTGAATGTGACAGCTCCCCTTGAGACCAACCAAGTGTGAAATAGAGCCAGTATGAGCTGGGAGAAGAGACATCGCTCAGGGAAGACAGGCAAAGGTATGCTCAGCTCAGGGAATCTCTGCAGCAGTCAGCACGTGTAGTGCGGACAATGAGGAATGCCATGCCAATGTCTGTACGAGCAACTGACCCACAACATGCACACAGCCGAAGGAGATGAGCACCTCTGAGCCAGGGCAAGCCCAAGGAATGAGAAGCCATCCCTCCTTCTGCCCCTTAGGGAAGTCCCGGCGCAGTCCTGTCTAGTGGACCCATGTTTGTGTCCATGCAGAGATGAGAAGCTTATGAACACAGCCTTGAACGACCACGGGCCGTGCCGTTCCTGGCTGAGCCTCAGCCTCCAAAGAGATACATAGGTATGACACCACATGTGCCAGCGCATAAGGCAGGTCAGTCTGTTGGCATGCAGTCCAGGAGGCTGAACCGGCACACAAACAGACAGGCTCTGGCTCAGTGAAGTGGGAGTCCCAAATGGGGGACTCTGCAATGAGGCAGGTCAATGGTGGTGCACACACTCCTGGGGGATATGGGCACATCAGCCCCAGGGAGCAAGCAGAGGGCTCAACAGGGCTGGGGGGGGGCCCATCTGGGACCGGCACAGGGCAGGGACTGCAGACAAGTGCTGTGCCTTGGAGCACGGGGCCTCAGCGTGCAGAACGGAGCTCGCCACCTGCGTTGCTTTCTCCAAAGGTCAGAGAACAAGTGCAATGCAAATGCTGGCGAGTGGGAAGCAGCAGGAAGCCGTGTCTCCCAGACAGGAGTGCAGAGCCAGGCGGAGGCAGGGCCCATCTGGTCCCTCCAGTCTGGCAGCCGGGAGGATAGCAGACACCATGCAGGGGACCCAGGGGAGGCAGGGGAAGGGGGCAGCCGCGGAGGACAGCCAGAGCTGCCCAGCTCTGGCAGCGTTTGCTCCCAGGGATGCCAGGGCACCCCACAGTGCAGGGCTGGGAAACCAAGTCCAGCAAAGGAGCCAAGGAGACTCCACAGGGACTTGTCCTCTGGGTGGTGACGTACACCCCACAAGGGAGTAGCTTGGATGATGACCATGGAAAGGCCAGAGGACCAGAGAGCCAGGCAGACCTCGGGGGCTGTGGCGGGGATCCAGGTGGCTCAGCTTCCTGCCCACCGTCGAGCGGACTTGGCTGCTGTGGCTCCACGTGGGGATGCTACGCAATGCCCAAGGTACAGGTCTCACTGCAGGGAAGCTGTGCTGGAGCAGAGAACTACCTTCCCCACGTTCAGACTTCTGTAAGTGCACTTTGCTGAGATCCTGCAGGCCCTGACAGGCAAGTAATGGGGCAGCAGGGCCCAGCATCAGAGGGTCAGCTCAGCTCCCCTTCCTCCTTTGAGCCTCCCTACTTCACACTTGCTCTTCCCATCACTAATTGGCCCAAGGCACAACATGGGATGGCAGGGAGGTGGGGGGCTGGCTGAAGCCCCCTCTGTTGCTGCCCTTTAGACAGAAGGACGCGGCAGCAGAGGCTGCTCCTATGCTCCGGTGCGCTGCGCAGTGAAGGAGATCTGCACACGAAAGCAGAGGGGCCAGGCTGGAGCCAGCTGGGGTCGGAGCTGGGCTGGCGGTTGCCACAGGGCTGGGAGCGTGCCCAGCACTCCTGGTGGCACAGAGGGGATCATGCCTGGCCATGCCAGCTCCTTCAGCCTCCATCCAAGTCCAGTCTCCAGGAAGGCCAGGACACGGGCAGGGAACTTCTTGGGCAACTCTGGAAGAGGCTTTTGTTCTGGCATTGGTTAGAGTCAAAACACAGCTGTGGATGCCCCATCCCTGGAAGTGTTCAAGGTCAGGTTGGATGGGGCTCTGAGCAACCTGGTCTAGTAAAAGATGTCCCTGGCCATGGCAGGGGGATTGGACTGGATGATCTTTAAAGGTCCCTTCCAACACAAACCATTCTGTGATTCTTTGTGCCAGCAAAACGCCTCTCTCTATACAGTGACACCACTTCTCCCAAGGCACTCTCAGTGCTTAGGGACTGGCTCCAAGGAGAGGAGCAACTGGATCCAGCTGAGCACAGGCAAGGACAGGGCTAATGCCTTGGGCAGAGTGTGCCAACAAGCCTGTGCACTGGACAGCACTCCAGCTGTGGGTTCACCACTGCTCTCTGCAGCCCTTGGTGAGGGTGATTCCTGCTGAACTAAATGCTCAGAGCTTTGTTAGAGTCATGCTGCTGAAAGCTCTGGCTGGAGATGATGCATCACCCACCACCTGTGACGACACAAAAACATCGCAATGTGGCTCCTCAGCAGCACTGGCTACCTCAGGCAAAGTCTCAGGTCTCTGCTGGGCTCCAAGTCCAACAAACTGGCGAGCCAAGTTCAAGGCCTGGGTCCTTATCTGCAGGGTGCACCATAGCCCCATCCAGCACAAGGAGCCTGAAGCTCTGGGCTTAGGCCATGACTGACCACATTGCTCCTCGGGCACAGCGACACTGTCCCCAGCCAGGGTGAGCCATGTCAGTTTAGGGCCAGCTTGCTGAGAACTCTCCAGGCTCCCCTCCTAGCCTCACTGCCTCCTCCTCCGAGCACCACCGCTCCTCACTTGGCCATCTCTGTGACCATGGGTGCAGAGCAGCCCAGACACTGACAGAAGGCATACAGCATTTACCCCCCACATTGCCCTTCCCAAGGTGAGTCCCCAGCGCCTGCGCTCGCCCACCAGTACTGCTGGTGCATGTACAATAGTTGCATTTGGGGCTCTGCTTGGACCCAGAATCTCTGGGCTGCCTTCTGCCCCTGCACTGAGTCCTACCTGGCTGCTCACAGAATAAACTAGATATTTTCCAGGACTCCTTCTCTGTGCCGTGTCCCATATGCTGGATCCCATTCTGTCCCCTTCATGGCCATTCCTGGATGTTTGGCACAAAGCTGGTGGTCCAAGAACAGCTCTAAAAGGTGGACAAATGTGGGACGAGGTCTTGTGGTTTCCCACTCTTGATGATAGCAGAAGGTGCAGCTGTCTCTTTTCCCTGAGCTCATGGTGTAGGAGCAGCTGCTGTGGGACTCTGAAATGTCAGATCTTCCTAGCTGACACAGATAAGCCTTGGGCTCAGCCAGCAGCAGCCTCTAAGCGTGCCGTTAAGGGCACCCCATGCTCAGCCCTCTGCTTCCTGCAGCAGAGGCTTTGATGAGTGCATGTATCCCACTGTGCATCTGCCTGATTCAGGCTGTAATCTACCTGGGCAGACAGCACAGGCATATGGTGAGGGGGAGTGAGGTGGCAGTCCTAGGCCACTGGCTGCAGCCCATGCTTTCTCAAAAACTATGTCATGCAGCACTACTGCGTCGTAGTTGCATATAAGGCATCTCATATCTTACCACACTTCGTGCCCTCGCCACTTGTACTGTGCTGGGAGGCAGCTCTGGATTTCCAGAGCATTATTCTGCTCTGGAAGCCTCCTGTGCTGAGGTTTGGACACAGTCCCTGTAGTCCTGCTGCTAAAGAGTCTCTGGCTAGCACTTGTTGGTGAAAATGCCCCTTCTTGTACCAACGTCCTGTTACCAGCTCCTTCTCTAGCCCATCCTGCTGCATGACAAACACCTTGTCTCTTGGACACCTGACTGTGCTGCAGTGTGCTGCTCTCAGCACTCACCTGTTGAATGCGAAGTCTTGGCATGTGCCTCAGATAACCCTCAACACAGGACAAACATTATTGCAAGAATGCTTTTACTAGGATGCAACCATCAACAATGCTGTGCCTAGGATCAGGCAGGTAAGTGACATAAAAAGCTTTACTTACACCTCCCTGTGCTGTAAGGCAATCATCTTTCTCCCTCTAACCAGATCACACCCATCAGGATGCTGATACAGCCTTTGGCCACAGTCCTTACTCCAAACCTCCACCCTAGCTTTTGTTTTCCTGTAGCGGAATTTGCTTTGGTGCTACAGACTCCACGTACTGAACTCTCCCTTGGTTTCTTTTCAGGTTCACACTTTGACTCTTTCTCTGAATGCCAACCTTTGTGCTTCTCCCAAGAACTGCAGACCACCTTACCTAGTGTGCAGAAATGCTGCAGGCCCCTGAGCATGGCAACATGCAGCTGTCTTGTGCCCAGAGTTTATGCGGAGCCTCTCAGCTTCCCTGGTGCTTCACAAAGTACAGTTAACCTCACGTGGTAGAAGACTTTATTCCACCCCACTGAGCATGGCCCAGCCCTTTCCGTGCTCAGCCTTCTGAGCCTATTTTTCATATAAACACATTTTCAAAGTATTCTCTCTACCAGCTTGCAAAGAACCCCGAATGCAAGTCCTAACCAGCCTTACACCAAGAAACAACTGCATCTCCTCTGGGGTGGCATCGCCAGCCCCAAGGAGTACAATTTGTGTACTCCCAGGATTCACAAACAAGCCAAACTTTTGCAGTCCCCACTGGGAAAACAGATGCTGGTCTCCCAGATCATACCAGCCAGCTTCTCTGCCTGCGGATTGGGGCCACATGGAACTGAGCCCTGTCTACGCACTGCCCACAGTTGGCAGTACCCACCCCATCTGGTGCAGGCCAGCGAGGCTAGGCTGAGGCAGGGCTCAGCCTGAACGAAGTACAGACACCTGGTACCTGACCGTGGTCCTTCTGCAGGTGGCTCCGAACTCTTTTGGTCACTCCTGATCCCGAGGCTTGGTGTGCCACCATGCACTGTATGGGCATCCAGGCCACCAGCCAGCCTAAGGACCATCTGCACTTGACTCTGCATCATATTCGAAAAGTCATGGCGGTCAGGCAAAGTCCTCAGCGACTGGAAAAAAGGAAACATCATGCTCATTTTTAAAAAGGGTAAGAAGGAGGACCCCAGGAACTACCGACCAGTCAGCCTCACGTCTGTGCCTGGTAAAATCATGGAGCAGATCCTCCTGGAAGACATGTTGAAACATACGGAAGACAGGGAGGTGATTAGAGACAGACATCATGGCTTCACCAAGGGCAAATCATGCCTAACTAATCTAGTGGCCTTCTACAATGGAGTGACTGCATCAGTGGACAAGGGAAGAGCTACGTGTGTCATCTACCTAGACTTCTGTAAGGCCTTTAATACGGTCCCTCACAACATTTTTGCCACTAAATTGGAGATATGGGTTTGATGGATGGACTGTTAGATGGATCAGGAATTGTCCGGATGGCTGCGTCCAAAGAGTTACAGTCAGCAGCCAGCAGGTCGAGGGAGGTGATTCTCCCCCTCTACTCTGCTCTCATGAGACCCCAGCTGGAGTACTGCATCCAGCTCTGGGGTCCCCAGTACAAGAAAGACAGGGACCTGTTGGAGCGGGTCCAGAGGGGGCCATGGAAATGACCATGTGGCTGGAACACCTCTCCTATGAAGAAAGGCTGAGAGAGTTGGGGTTGTTCCACTTGGAGAAGAGAAGGCTCTGGGGACACCTTCTTACAGCCTTGTCCCAAGGCCTTGCCCTCTGTCACAGTCACCGTAGGAGCGCTGCTGCCTCCTGTAAGCCCTCTTCCTTTGCTGAGGAGTGCAGCAGCACCAGGCCAGCATGGCCCAGGCACTTTGACCTTCATCCCCTCCCTACAGGTCCCACTGCACAGGCTGGAGTGGCCACAGTCCCTGTGGGGGGTACCCATTCCTGCACCCGACCAGGCCACCCTCTGCTGAAGGGTGTTGCTCAGGGGCCAGCATTTGATTGCATCCCCACTTGTGTCCACAGGCAGGTCCTGGGCAGAGCCTCGCTGGAGGTGGCCATCCTGGCAGCTCTGGGCTGGAGGCCGCTGTGTCCTGCCAAATCCCCAGAAGAGCTTATGCCAACCTTGGGGAAGGGGAATAGGAAGAGGAAGGGGAAGGGGAAGGGGAAGGGAGCCTCGCAGCACCTGGCCACACATGCTGCCGTAGTCTGGCCTCCCCAGAGAATTAACTTCTGCAGGGAGCATGTGGCACAGGCCCTTCTGGACGTTTAGTTAACCAAGTCTCACAGCAACCAGCATCTATCCTGGATATTGTCTAAGATGCAATTGTGCGTGCTTGGCCCTGTTTCAGCACCACAAATTCCCTGGGGTCTTCTCACAGCAGCATCTCCTGGCAGCACAGCAGGGTGGGTGAGCCATCCTCCACGTGCCATGCCATAGTCCCTGTGGGGAGCTACCCTGTCCCCCACGTGCTGTGCCACGGGCCTCCTCCAACCCAATATCACCGAGCCAGCAAATCCTCCTGAGGACAGGCTTGCAAATGGAAGCCATCTGCCCTTGGAAGGGGGAGCTTGTAGGGAGCTGGGTAGAGCAAGATGTTCAGGGCAGGACTGGCTCAGGGTGGAGTGGGGAGACAAGGAGGCTGGCAGAGGAGGTCGGTGTCAGACCTGGATGTGTCAGACACACTCCTTGCCCTGCGACAGGAATGAGCGCTTGCTGCCTTCCTCCCTGGGGTTCTGCTGGCAGCACCTGCCCCTTCCCGCTGCTTAATCACCATTCTCTATGATAATGAGGCGACAGCTCCTTGAGGAAAACACGCCTGCTAATTAAGCCCTTAATTTGGTGACACTGCACATTTCCAGAGGCTGCCTCTCTGCCTGCCTGCCTGCAAGGACATCCTGCCCCAGCCTGGTCATGGCACAGCCCTCTGCCCTCATGCCCTGGCACTGCTAGAGCCACGGGCCCCCACTGCCACAGGCTCTCACCACAGAGGGTGACGAAAAGCAGCCACTTTCACACACCCACACCCCAGCCATCATGATGCTGGCGAGTGGGATGCACTGTCTGCAGAGCAAGGACGTGCAGGGCCATATGCATGCACGCACAGGGAGGGCTCATCCGGACCATGCACACACGCCGGCGGTGCTCACTGCAGGCAGCATTCACTGTGGGCAGCACTCACCATGGGCCATGCACACACACACAGGCAGTGCTAACCACATGCTACATGCAGTTGTGGACACTGCTTGTTTGGACAGTGTGTCTTTTCACTGTTCACTCTGGTATGTGTGTCACTGGTTCATGTTAAGCCTTGCTCTGCTTGGCAAGGACTGGCTGATGTCTCTGGTGTGTGTTTCATTAGCCTCAGGGCTGTGGTGGCTGGGGCCAGGTAAGGAAAGAGCTGGCTGGCCAGCAGAGAGTGCATCAGTGCCACGACGTACCATGAGGGCTGCCTGCCAGTGGTGAGAAGAGGCAGCAGCTTCAGACCGGCTGCAGCTAGGCCATCACTTTATGGCAGGTCTGTGGGAACGATAGGAGTGCTGAGGTCTACAGGCTGAGGTGGTGGGGGTCCCTGCCCCCTCAGATGGTGGGGTTAACAGATGCAGGCAGTGGTGGTTCACTGCACCCCACGAGGGCTTTGGACAGGCAGCACTCAGCCTGTCCCTCTTGGCGCTCAGGAGGGAGTACATAGGATGGCACAGGCACAGATCGTGGCAGAAATTTCCGCTCCCAGGTCCTTGCTCTGTCACACTTGGCCATGGCAGAAGGGCCTCCTGCTCCCTTTGGGTCCATGAAACTGAATGCAGTGAGGCTGGGGAGGCACCATCTCTGCCACCTGGCACTGACGGTACCGGAGGATACTTCTGCAGGGACTGGCTTTGGCCAGGATAACCGTAGTTCGTCACTTCTGTGCTGCACCAAAACACTCTGCATCGCTGGTGCAGGCTGGAAGAGACCAGCAGGTAGACAAGGGGCTGCATGTGAGCCAGCAGGTTTGCCAACAAAGGGACCAGGACCATCACCTTCGGGTGCCCACCTGCATCACACAGGGCCAAGCAGGGCATGGCTGCTGCCCAAAGCACAGACAGCTGGGGACCTCACAGCGGAACAGGAGTCACTGCAAGATGCGGGGACAATTTCCCAGCTGCAGCTGGGCTGTGGGGTAGGAGGGTCCCCACTGGGGTGGTGGGTCAGGGACTACACACGTGCTGTCTGGCAGCATGTGTGGGGCCCGTGGAGCAGGGGCAGTTGGTAACTCCACTCGTGTCCTGACAGGACAAAGGGTCGTTGCCTCTCCCCACAGCAGAGCATGGCCTGGGAGAGGGATGGGACCTGCTGCATAAAGCTGACAGCAGCCTCTCCCCTCCCAGCAGTGTGCTAATTAGTGAGGTGCTAAGCCCTGAATATTATTCATTGCTGTGATTACACATTCAGATAAGCACGAGTCGTGCAGTTATTGCCATGTGATTACAGCTCACTCTGGGATTAATCAGGTATCTCTCTCCCTCAAAACCCCTGCAAGTCAGTTGCAGCAATCTGCAGGAGTAGCCAGCAGGTGGGAAGGGAGCTGCTGGGATGGAGACAGAGGTGGGGATAGGTGTGGGACCGTGCTGGTGACAGAGATGGGAACCATGATCAAGACAGGGATAGGGATGGTGCTGAGGTGGGGATGGTGACGGGACTGGGAATGGCTCTTGGGCTGGGGACAGGGATAGAGATGGTAATTTTGGAAAGAGTAGGTGAGTGGGGCAGGCAGGGAGATAAATCAGGGGAGGCCAAGCACAGTTTGGCTGCAGGGGATGATTTCACAGGGACATATTAACACAGCAGGCTGCTATGAGACCACAGCAGGGTTTGCTCAGCATGCTAGTGCTCAGTTCAGGGCATGGCTCTGCAGCTCTGTGGCCCCCAGAGCAGGGCAGGCACCTTTCCTGGACACAGAGGAGCCCTTCTGAGCCAGCAGAGAGGGACCCTCTGCAGACCACACCAGAGACAGCAGTTTTCCTACAGTCAAGGGAGGAGCACGTGGTGGGTGCTCGGGACATGCTTGGAGGCAACTGCCTGGAGCAGGGCAAGGGCTGCATCTCATCCATGCAAGCACTTGGTAAGTGGCATACCTGGGCACACCAGCGCTGTGGACATGAGAGGCAGGATCCTCAGCATCCCTCCCTGGAGGCCAGAGGACCCTGCCTGCTGGGGTGCACTGCCAGGGGGCAGCAGGGCACAAGGCAGGCAGCTGGGGAGCAGGCATGGCTCATGCCAGAAGATGAGCAGTTGCCCCAGACCCTGCTGGCGCAAAGGCACTGCCTTACCTCTGTAGGCCTGTGCAGGGAGGATGCAGCTGCTGCAGTCATAAGTGCAGGGCATGAAGTGCCCCAGGAACCAAAGCTCTTCTGAGCTGCGGGACAGGGGCCACAGCTGTCTACCTCAGGGTAACAGCCATGGAGAGAATGTGTGCAAGGGAGGTGCTCAGTTTCCCCAAGAAACAGAGACTGCAGAAAAAGGGCAACGTGCCACAGCATTGCTGAACATGGTGTAACTGCCCAATATCTGCTTGGACTGAGCTCCAGGGACAGAGTGCGCACCAGTGTCTCCTGTACGTACATCAGATTGCATCTGGGCACAGTGTTCCCCTCCTCACCAACTCTGGTGTAGGCACATTCTGGCATGCTCAAATGGATACTGAGTACAAAGGAGACACAAATGGGGCATGCTGCCAAGCCTGCCTGCCCAGCTTCCTAACCCAACAACACTGGGCAATCATGCCTCCCCCAGTCTCTGCTACAACTAAAGCTCTACGTGGCACCTGCTTCCAGTAAGACATAGGCAAACCCATGGCACCACCAGGCAGAGCAGCCAGTCAGCACAACCCTGTGCCACGGGACTGTCCTGTACACAGGACAAACCCACAAAACAATTGGGAACACAATCCTAATGCACAGCACTCGCAGACGAAGCAGGACCCTGAGCCCAAGGCACCATGATTGCACACTGTGCACTCGCACCAGCCCAACCCTGGCATCATGACACAGTGACAATATTATGATACTCAAAAAGCATGCACTACCACAGGCAGCTCACACCAAGCTTCCTTGTCCCCATCCATTCCCATGAACTGGTTCCTCAGGAACTACTCTAGTAACTTCAAGGTCTCATCTTTGTCTCACATACAATGTGTTACATGGGCCAAAACCCTGCTTGTGATGACTCTTGCCAACATACTTCACCTTTGGCACCAAGGGCATCTGTTCAGCAGTAAATCTTATAGGCAAGGCTCCCCCAGGGCTGTTGTACCCATTCCTGTGGGAGCTGAGGTCACTCCACACTACATCACTGCCTGCTCCAGGTACAGGCACATTATAAACTGCCTTTGCAGTAATGTCCACGGAAGAGCAGGAACATGAGGAGAAAACCAGACCCTGGAAAAGTCACACACTGCTGCACTGCACGGAGGACCACCCTCACAGCAGGCACAAGGGCACGAGCCACACACAGTGATCCTGTCACCCAGCTCCTGGCCAGTGGGTCTCAGTCACCACAGAGGGTGGCATGGGTCCAGTGCTGAGTGAAGGGAGTGGCTTGGACATGGAAGCTAGACTGTTGAGCACTCCATGGACTGTGCCCCAGGGAACCTCACAGGACCAAGTTGCACAGGATGGCGCTTTGAAGCACGTTCCAGCTGCACACTTGCTCTTGTAATTTTCGTACCTGCTTGTTCCCAAACAATACATAAACAGGCACTTTCTTCTTCTGGCTCCCGGTCTTTCACTGGGTGATCAGGTAAATCAGGCTGCAGCCACTGGCTGCAGAGATCTGCCTCCACAGGACACTGATCAGGGTGAAGGGATACATGCTGCCCACCATGGGACGGCAGCCAGCACACATGCAGCAAGCCCCACAGCCACTGATCTGCGTTGCAGCTAGTACCCACGTGCTGAGCACAGCAAAGCAGCCCTGAAGCCCCACAGACCCCATGCCACAGCACACGCCAGTCCCAGCACAGGGGCAGGCCACCCCACCACAGCCACCCTCGCCCCACACCATGCCCATATCGTGGGCATGGCCCAGCATGGGAGATGCAGGACTTCTGCTGTGGTTGCAGCTATTCCTCACCCGTCCAGGATGGCTGGGCAAGATTAAATCCCCAGCCCTCTGCTTCTGCTCATTGGGGAGCTCCGAGACTGCAGCATTGGGTATGCTGGGCCACTCCTGCAGGCCTGGGAAACAACAGGGGAGCAAAGAGAATCTCAGGGCTTGGCAGCAGCAGGTGCTTGCAGCTCAGGCCCATGGAGGAAGAGGGACTTTGCACCCCAGAAGGAAAAGACTTGCATGCACGGGTCTGGTTCCCATTGCAGTTCAGAGCGCAGATGAGAAATGTGGGTCTTTCACACCCCAGACCCTTCTTGCATGGGGCCATGTTCTCAGAGGCAGGCCCTGCAGTCACGTCCAAGAGTCCAGAGGTCTTGATGAAGCCACGGTGGGCCTGCCTAGTCAGGAAAGCCAACTGACGGGTTGCAAACCAGCTCAGCAGCTGTGGGCAGGTGCTCAGTGCAGGACGGCATCATGGGCTGAGGACAGGGTGTCACTGTGCAGCGAGTGTCACAGGCTGCCTGGAGCTGCTCCCAGCCTGCAGCTCCCCACCCTGCCAGTGCAAGCCCACCAGCAGAATGCCAGGCCCTCATTCCCAGCCAGCACAGACAAGCTCCAGTGTCTACTCTACTGCTGAGAAGAGTCAGACATCAGAGAGGCAGAAAGAGCTCACAGTGCAGAGATAACCTGCCATCCATGCAAAAGGTGTCATGGAGCAGATCCCCCAGCATTCCTTGCCCTTTGCTAAATCCTCTCCCGCAGCATGCCTCTCCCCATGCCCAGGTTGATGGACCAGCACTCACTGTGATACATGGGGTTATTACACTGAACACCGAGGCATTAAATATTGAGCAGCAGTTAAATGCTCATTAGATAGATTTAAACATTGAGACCCAAAGAGCCATTAAATATGCAGTGTGCAGGGTGGGGGGATCTGAAGATTGATTGCACACCATCTCCTTTGTGCAGAGCTGCTACAAGCTTCCCAGCCCGTTTGAAGTCTCTCTGCTATGGACATGTCTGCTCCATCTTCTGAAATGTTATCTCACAGCGGCCTCTCACAGCTGCAAGAGGTAGGGGAGAGACAAGCTCTGGGTGTGGAAGAGCAGCTCAGCACAATGAAGAAAAGAGTAGCTCTGGCACAGGATGGACACAAGCAGAGAACAATCTCCTAGCATATGGCTGGCCTCACTGCAGCCAGCTGTGGTGGCCTCAGCGGCAGTGCCGGAGCTCTGCAGGCAGCTGTGGGACTGTGCAGGACCAGAGCTTTCCCCTTGTGCCAGTCCTGGGGGCACAGCATGGCACAGGGCAGGTGGACTTCTGCGTTCCAGGGCACCCTGCAAGTTTTCCTCTCTCGCCACCCCACCTTGCTCTGCCCATAAGAGCACCCTGCCCTTCCCACTCCCAGTGCCCCCCTGCACAATCCTCAGCACCCCAAATGCACTCCAACAGTCATAAAAGCTCTGCCTCCACTGCACAGCCACTGCCTCAGCACCCCGGTCCAGGCATCAGCTGCCCCAGCCCTGACCCCCAAGAACACAGGGGCTTCCGCAGCCTATTCCCTGGGAGCCTGCTCCAGGGAGCAAGGCAGAGGGCTTTCTGGATGTCCCTGACTGCAGCCCTGGAGCTGTTTGAGGCCTTACATGTCCCCAAACCCACGGCAGGATGCACTGTCTGGGGGCACAGCTCACCCTCCTACTCCAGGCAGAGCAACAAGCAGCATCAAGCAGCATCCCCAGTCCCACCATCAAGCCTGGAGAGTGGCTAGGAGAGGGCCTTGCATGGCCTGGCCAGCTTGGGGGCTGGCTGCAGATGGGGGGGGCATCAGTGGATTTTGGAGAGGGTGGTTAGCAAAGGAAAAAAGCTGGGCTGACGGAGGAAGTTTCTTCCCCTGTAACACCTTTGCCTGAATGCACTGTCGTTCACCCTGCTATATCCAAGGCCTTCTCAGTCTGCCACACTTCTCAAGCCCATTCCTCTCCCCTCAATCTGTTCTCTCCCCTCCTCACTGCCCAGATTACCCACCTGGCATAACCTCAGCCCTCGGCCCAGAGGGCTCCAATTGCCTCCTGCAGCACAAAACTGCACTTTTGACTCCCATTTGGGAAAAATACCAATTATTTCCCACGTTACTTTGGCTGGCACTGAGAATATCCCGCTCTGTTCCTGACAGGCCATGGCACAGCATTGGTGCTGTGAGCAGCCAGCATCGTCCTGTGGTCTGCTTCCTCCCTCTGCTTCTACTCACTCAGTGGCACTCCTAGTCTGCTTTGCAGGAAAAGTATCTTCTTGCATGATATGCAACCTGCTTTATTTAAAGACCAGTCACAGATTATTTCTGCCAGCGCCCTAGTCCCAGCCCGTGCCTGCACTTTGTGTTCAAAGGCCTGCCTGCAGCATATCTTCCCCATGGCCTGGCAACAGGACCGCTTATTCCAAGGAGCAACTGGCAGCATAGAGCTCCACGGGTGCAGGCAGGGTGGCAGGACAGTGTAAGGAGGGATTGTGGGACAGCAGCTGAGCTTGGTTTGAACAGCCACAAGAATGCCACGCACACCTGGTGGCAGACCCCTTCACCCTACCATAGCCATCCCCACATTGCTCTGCAGCCTGGGATAACCACAGCCAGCTGCACCCCACTTGTCAGCTGTGGCAGGTACCAGCTCCCCTGAAACAGCTTATGCACAAACTCAGCCATGAAATGGGTGCAGATGGCAGAGGTGGGTGCCAGGTGGCAGGGAAGGATGGGACAGCATGGGTTTACGAAGGGGAAATTGTGCTTAACCAGTCTGATAGCCTACTAGGATAAGATGACTGGCTTGGTGGATGAGGGGGGGGAGCAGCGGATGTTGTTCACATCAACTTTAGTAATGCTTTTCAGACTGTCTCCTGGAACATCCTCATAGGCAAGCTGATAAACTATGGATTAGGTAAGCGAACAGTGAGGTGGGCTGAAAATTCGCTGAATGGCTGGGTCCAGAGGGTTGTGACCAGTGGTACAAAGTCCAGATGGAGGCCAGTCACTAGTGGAGTACCCCGGGGTCAATACTGGGGCCAATATTGTTCCAACATCTTCATTAATAACTTCCCATTTTTAAAAAGGGAAGAAAGGAAGACCCTGGGAACTAGCAAGCAGTCAGCCTCACCTCTGTGCCTGGCAAGATCATGGAGCGGATCATCCTGGAAACTATGCTAAGCTACATGGAAAATAAGGAGGTGATGGGTGACAGCCAACATAGCTTCACTAAGGGCAAATCATGCCTGACAAATTTGGTGGTCTTCTACGACGGGGTTACAGCGTTGGTAGATAATGGAAGAGCAACAGACATCATCTACCGGGACTTGTGCAAAGCATTTGACACTGTCCCGCATTACATCCTTGTCTCTAAATTGGAGAGACATGGATTTGATGGATGGACCACTCGGTGGAGAAGGAATTGGCTGGATGGTCACACTCAAAGAGTTGCAGTCAACAGCTCCATGTCCAAGTGGAAAGCAGTGATGAGTGGTGTTCCTCAGCTGTCAGTATTGGGACCAGCACTGTTTAACATCTTTGTCGGTGACAGGGGCAGTGGGATTGAGTCCACCCTCAGCAAGTTCTGCCAAGAAGGACCTGGGGGTTCTGGCTGACACCAAGCTCACTGTACACAAGCAATGTGCCCTTGTGGCAAAGAAAGCCAACAGTATCCTGGGCAGGGGTGTTGCCAGGACGAAAGTGATCTTTCCTCTCTACTCAGCACTGGTGAGACCACATCTGGAGTTATTCGTCCAGTTCTGGGCTCCCTTGTACAAGGAAGACATGGACACACTAGAGAGAGTCCACCAAAGGGCCATTCTGATGGTTAAGTGACTGGAGCATCCCTCATATGCGGAGAGGCTGAGGGAGTTGGGACTGCTGAGCTTACAGAAGGGAAGGCTTGGGGGGGGGATGTCATCAGTGTGTATCAGTATCTGATGGGAGGGAATGAAGAGGGAGACAGATTCTTCTCAGTGCTGTCCAGTGACAGAACAAGAGGCAATGGGCACAAATTAAAAAACATGAAATGCCACCTGAACACAGGAAAACACTTTTGTTACTGTGAGGGTGACTGAGCACTGGAACAGGTTGCACAGAGAGGTTGTGGAGTCTCCATCCTTGGAGATATTTGAAATCTGACTGGTCATGGTCTTGGGCAACCTGCTGTAGCTGACCCTGCTTGAGCAGGGGATTGGACCTCCAGAGGTCCCTTCCAACCTCAACCACCTTGTGATCCTCCGACAGTTCCTCACAGCACACTTGGCCAGCACTTCCTTCCTGCACAAGCTGAGCCAGCCACCCCCATGACTCCTGGTGTCTCACATTCCCATCCTCCACCACACAGACCATCTCTGCCATCCCCTGGCACCCAGCCTGCAGCCTAAGCATGCAGATGGAAAGCAGCAGACATGGCCTATGGAAAATAATGTGAGGAACAGGACTGGAGAGAGCCTGTCAGGAGACTCCAGCTGGCATGTGAGGGGTGGTACTGGGCTGCAGAGGGACATCCCAGATCCATCTGCCACCTGGAAGCTGCGGGACGTCTGCCCAGAACCGCCCCCAGCACAGGAACACCAAGGCCTTCTGTTGGGGGCAATCCCCTGCGGCACCGCCACACTGGGATGGCAGGGCCTTGGTCTGGGACCATGTCTTCCCACGTCAGGAAGCATCAGTGACTCTGACCCTTCTCCTGGAAGGGAGACAGACTCTCTCCTGCAACTTCAGCCCCCCTTCCATGCCGCCTGCCGATAGCCCCTCCATGCCTGCACCTCCCTGCTGTGACACTGCATCCCTGTTGCTCAGGCAGCCATTGTTTACATGCCCTGGTCTTGCACACCAGGCTACGGCTGCATGTGCTGCTGGCACATTGGTCCCTCTCCTGGGGACACCCTAAGCTTCACACTTCTCTCCAGGGCCTGGCCCCATGGGGACAAAAACCTTTGCTTGCTTCTAGCTCTCCCTATCATCACTGGGTTGTTGCAGTGCTCTGTATAACCAGCACACCAAGACAACACATGTGAGCTCTCCGAACACCCAGAGCTAGCCAATGTCCCTGGGATCCCATTTTACAGCACCGACCCCTGTGCTAGTTGCAGCACCTCGAACACTACCCCAGCCTACAAACACCCCTGCATCCCATCCACCACCCCACAGCATCCTCTCCTTGCTGCTCTGCCCCACCAGCAAAAGACCCCTAAACTCACACTGACAGGCTGCTGTGAGCACAAAGCAGAGACCAGGCTGCTATGCAAGAAATTTGGTAGTGCCTGCTTGAGGAGTGTGTCCCTCCATTGGACCTCCAGAGGTCCCTTCCAACCTCAACCACCTTGTGATCCTCCGACAGTTCCTCACAGCACACTTGGCCAGCACTTCCTTCCTGCACAAGCTGAGCCAGCCACCTCCATGACTTCACAACAGAAGTCAGCTTCACAACAGTGCCACACAGATGCCACTGCTTGGAGTGGAGAAGGGTCCAGAGCCTGCCCTTGGTGCAGCAGCTGCCCTGCAGCCACCCTGTGGATGCCCACACTCCCCCTGTGCCCTGCAGCTCTGCCCTGCAGACCCTTGTCCTTGTGGTTTGCAGCCCTCCAACTCCAGGGTCAGCTTTTCCCCTGGAGTCTCAGCCCTCCTCAGCCCTCACAGCCTCGGGGGCACGCTCCCCTCCCCTCTGCGCCCAGTGTCGTCCTGGAAATGCCACCTGTGCCATCAGGGCAGCGTGGGTGAGACCCCGCTACCACGGGAGAGCACAGAGCTGGCTCAGGGACAGTTTTGTGCAGAGGGAGGCACAGGCAGGGGGCGAAACAGCCTGGGCAGCCTCTGCACAGCCCTGCTCTGGCTGCAGGGCCCAGCTCCCAGCCCGGGTGGGTGGAGGACGAGGGAGATGCAAGGACGCTGCTCCTCGGGGGACAACCCCAGCTCCGGGGGTGCTCCCCTGCACGCGTGGAACGGGTGCTCTGCCCTCACCCCACATCGACCTCCCCACTCTTCCATGCCTGCCACCTCCTCCCACTGCAAGCTCCTTCCTTCTCTGCCAGCCCTCCTCTGCCTTCTCCTTAGCAGCCGCAGATCCCGGGAGGCAGGATTATTGGAACCGGGGTGTCCAGAGCTCCTTCGGTGGTCACGCTGCCCTGGAGCCGGGGGGGGTGTTCGGGGAGCGGGCAGGCAGCTCCCGCAGGCAGCCCTTGCCTCCGCCCTGCCCTCAGCCCCTCCGGCCCGGCCCGACGAAGCTGCCGGCGGGTCCGCGGGCCCGGAGCGCGGTGCTGGTCGAGCGGCGAAGCGGCGGCCCGGGACCGCCGCTCGGACCTCGCCGCTCCCGCCAGTGCCGCGGCCTCTCCCGGGGCCCCGGGCCGCGGCCGGCCCAGCCATCGCGACCCGCGTTGGCCGCGACCCGCCCCGGCCGGCCGGCTCCCGCAGAGCTCCGCACGCCCGGACCGCCGGGGGCGGCCCCAGCCCGGCGGCCGGCCGGGACCCGGCAGGGCCACGGGGAGCCCGGCAAGACAGAGCCCCGGCCGGGCCCGGGCCCCTGGCGACGGGCGGCGGCGCCTCCTGGCGGCGGCGGTGGGGAACGGCACGGGGGGGCGGAGAGGGCGGACCACGGAGACAGCGACACACAACACACCAACACACTCCCACACCCACCCACCCCGACTGCACCCTCACCCCCACAGCACACCAACACCCCCACACACATCCCCCGACTGCACACCGACACGCACCCCGACTGCACATCAACACCCACACATAGCGGCTGCACACCAACGCACACCCCTACCACACCAACACACCCACCCACCCCAACTGCACGCCAACACACACATACCACCAACGCCCACCCACGACCCCCACTGACTGCACACCAAAACACACACACCAACACCCCGACACACCCACACTAACCACACCAATAGACACACCTTCCCACACCCCCACAGACTGCACACTGACCCCCCCACACACACTGACTGCACACCAACATACACCCAAACATCCACCCACACCCCCACACACTAACTGCACACTAACACACGTGCATACACACACACAGGCTATACACAAACAAAGCATACCAACACACTACACATGAACACACCAAGTAATGCACACACAGTGCACACGCGCGCCATACACAGAGTGGAAGGCATGCACACTCAGCACATGCACACACTCACACAAAGTGCATGTACAAACAGCCTGCCTGCATACAGACAAAATGCCCACACACACTGCACACGGTCTACCCTGTGAACACGTACATGCAGTGTGCACACTCACAAGCTCACCTATACCACACTGCATGTGTACTGTGCGCATCCACAGTGTGTGTACATAGATGTAGTGTGCACCCACGCATAGTGCACATGCAGAGTGCACCATGCAATTGACATGGCAGCATGTGTGCACCCAGAAGTGGCATACCTAGTGTGCACCATGTGGGTATAATGGACTCTTCCCACTTGCACGTCACTGCTTGCCTGCCGCGGCTGTAACCAGATTGGCTCTTCAACACCCAAACACGTGCATACTGCCTGGAGTAGTTATGTTCTCTGGTGTATGTTTTTGGGGAAGGAGCTGGTGGCAAACGGCTGCAGAGAGCAGGGTGGCAGTGAACTATGATGCCACACTCGTGTTTTTCCTGCTAGCTGTTAGCAGGCAGCGCTCAGAGTCAGGCGCTGCTGCCTGCCCCAGGGCCTGCACCCCCTCAACCCGCAAGCAGAGCATTCAGCGAGGGTCCCTCGGGGGTGTCCGATCCCAGCTTCTGCCTCCCCTCCTGCTTGGAACCCCCATGCTGCCTCCCCCTGCCCGTGCCCAGCACTCGGAACCAGCGACTCTGTGACATCAGCACTGGGGCCAAGGGTACCGCGGGCAACGTGAGCACCGCGGGCACTACTGGTAGCAACAAGCCCTCGGTTCTTGCAGCTGCCACGTGCCGCTGGCAGCGATGAATTTGCTCCCCCTCCTCGTCCTGCTGGCCGTGTGCCGGCCTGCGCACGGCACGTGGGACAACTGTGGGTAAGTGGGCCGAGGCTCTGGGACGGAGCTTGGGCAACCCTTGTGGGGTTCACTGGAGGGTGTCCGCTTGTCCCCCGTGGCCACACCGCAGCTTCCCGAACCCCACGTGGGAGCCTCAGTTCCTTGCCAGCACCCAGGCTGCTGGCTCAACTCGTCTATGCGGCTAAAGCAGAAACGGGGGTGGACGGACGCACGCCCCACGGCGTTCCCTGGCCCTGCTGCCCATGCAGCGCCTTGTGGGGAGGGAAGGCGGCTGACCTTCAGCCTGGACAGCAGCAAGCCATCGAGCAGGACAGTAATGAGTTTCTGGTTACAGCGGGACCTGCGGGCTCCGGCCCATGGCTTCTCACTACGGCATGTCGCGCGTCGTGGGTGGCACAGATGCCCAGCCGGGGGCCTGGCCCTGGATCGTCAGCATCCAGGATCCCTGGAAAATAGGCACGGGGCATATATGCGGAGGGTCCCTCATCAGCCCGCAGTGGGTCCTCACGGCAGCTCACTGCTTCATTGAGGCCAGGTAAGGAGGACCAGGGAACGGGGATATCCCCACAACACCGGCAGGTGCCCTGTCCGCAGCACCCCGTGCTACTCCCGTCCCGTTTCCCTGCAGTACGCCCGCTGCCTGGGCACTGCAGAGCCCAGCTGAGAGACTGCTCAGGAGAAGGCTGGGCTCGTGCCGCTGCTTCCTAGCAGCGTCCGGCTCGAAATTCCTTGTGCCTAAGGCATGCTAGGGCTGTCACACCCTCTGTGGCACTGCTTTCCTCTCTCCCTTGTGAAGCAGAAGGCAGGGAACTGCCAGGCTGCTGCAGCACATGGCTCCGCTCCCTCTGACCCCTCTCTCCGTCTGCCTTCCAGCTATGTCACGATGTGGCGCGTGGTGATCGGAGCCACCCAGCTGACTCAGCTGGGCCCTGAGGCCCAAGTGCGCAATATTAAGCGGCTGCTGGTTCACGAACGCTATAGTAACATCTCGGAGAGGAACGACATTGCGTTGCTGGAATTGGACCAGCCTGTCCAGTGCAGCTACTACATACAGCTTGCCTGTGTGCCCGACGCCTCGCTGAGAGTGTCAGAGCTGACCACCTGCTACGTCAGTGGCTGGGGTTCCACGACCGCCAGATGTGAGTTCCCCAAAAGTACTCGTGTCCCGAGCGTGAGCTCGGCACGCTGGGGAGAGGGCTTGGGCTTCCTGACAGCAGAGGCGAAAGCCAGAGCCAGGCTGCGGGGGCGTATGCCTGTCTATAGAGAGATGGGCCTGACCCGTTACCCAAAGCACGACCGAAGGGAAACACCGGTGCAACACCATCAAGGTGCAAAGCCAAGCCCTAGGGAAGGGGTTCACCCAGCCAGGGGAGCAGAACTGGTGACAAGCTGCTGGGTGTTAATTCCTTTCTCTGCCCACAGCTGGAAGATCAGCTGATGTCCTGCAGGAGGCCAAGGTCCACCTCATTGACATCAACCTCTGTAACAGCACCCGGTGGTATAGAGGGGCCATCCACACCCACAACTTGTGCGCTGGCTATCCGCAGGGTGGCATCGACACCTGCCAGGTAGGAGCGTGCTACAAGTCAACCCCCAGCAGCACAGGCAGCCCTGTCACAACCGCCCAAACATACCCCGGCGCGTGCTTTGCCTGGCAAGTCACCCTCCCGCTGTTGGGGCTTACCTCCCCTTCCCCATCTGCAGGTCCTTGCCCAGTGCCCCCTTGTCCCAGAGGCCTGGGACTCTGCCCAGAAAGCCCGTCCAGTGCTCTTGGCAGCCCACAGGTCCAGATCCCAATGCGGGAACATCCGTCTTCCACACATCCAGGATCACTGTGCAGAGATGAGAGACAGCCCTGCCTTACAGGCCCACGACCCCCCCCCAGACAAGGGTCTGTAGGCTCCAGCACCTGAGCAGAGCCTTTCTGTGCAGTGAATACAGCTCTGGCAGGTGCTGTGAGAGAGAAGGAGACAGCCACAGTGCTGACAGAGGCCACCCAACAACACCTTAACCCTCTCTCCTCTGCTGCAGGGCGACAGCGGTGGCCCTCTCGTGTGCAAAGATAACACCTATGACTACTTCTGGCTTGTTGGAGTGACCAGCTGGGGGAAAGGCTGTGCAAGAGCAAAACGGCCCGGAGTCTACACCTCCACTCAGCACTTTTACGACTGGATCCTGGTACAGATGGGACTGCGCCCAGCAGTAAGGGCTACTCCAACATCACGGGCATGGAGTCATTTTCTCACCGCCTCAACCCCCTTTCAGAGGCCAAAGCCAATACCAACGCAATCGGGCAGGTTTCCGCCCTGCCCATTTCCACTCCAGAAGCTGGTGGAATTCTTTACTCGGGTGCAGGAGCTCCTGCAGGTCCTAAGGGGAAAAAAGGCTTGAGCAGCAGGGTGAACAGGATCCAGTGCAGGCTGCAGTGTACCACGACCTTTTCCTTCTGCCGCAATGCCTGCTGATCCAATGGCAGCCGCAGTGTCAAAGGCCTGCTCTGTGCTGCCCACGCTCCTCTGAGTGCACGCAAATGGTGAAGTTGACTTAGTTCTTGAAATAAAGTTGCCAATTTTCACAGTTAACCATGTTCCAGTCCAGTTCAAGTCTCCTGTGCAAGGCCAGGACGTCCATGCCCGGCACTTGCAAAACAAGGCTGCAGGCAGACAAGTAGGGCACAAAGGGGAAGCGACACTCAAAAGGGCTGAAACCGTGCCTGGTCAGAGAGTAGGGTGCTCAGAGCCACCATGGGATGGAAAAGACTAGCACATCGAGGCTAGAAAGAGAATAGGAAAAAATGATGTTACATGCAGACAACTTTGGGGATATGCAGTAAGGCACACAAGGTGATGATTAGGACCTGTCGTAAGCCTTAGCTAACTGAAGAGACCGTGGGAAACTCCTGAGCATGACAAGAGAAATTGCTGACCATAGCAAACAGAGTGAGAAGCTGACAGGAGTTACAGTGCCGTGAGGAATATCCAGATTTCACGGGTAGTTAAGGCGGATTGATGTGAGAGGTGGCCACACTTCACAGATAATTGAGGGAAGAGTTGGGGTCATTTTGGGGAGAGGAATCTGGCAGGGACAGCAGTACCCAGGAAACCGCATCGGTAATGCCATGGAAGTCCAAGGTGACCGAGCACCCGAAACACCAAATCTGCCCACAGATGTAGCAAGCCTGGGAGCAAGGGGGAAAAAATAACCCGGGGGTAGGTCCCTTGACTGGGAGGAGACAAGGGTGGAGAAAGGGGGAGTCAAGGAGGATGAGGGGGATGTCCAAGCACGGGAACTGGAGAGAAGGGGGATCAAGGAGCTAGTCACACAGAAGCAAACTGCTGGCTGGTTTGTTTGTTTGACCGAGCCCTGCACCTAGTCACCACAGTACGTCCTACCTTCTTTTTGAGAGTGATTCCAAACCCTTTTCTGTGTGGCCCCACTCTGTACCCGGTGGGGGAGTGGGTCCAGAGGCCTGGCTGCTAGCAACGGCAGAAGGGAACACAGGTCCTAGGGACCCAGCAGCTGGAAACACCGAGCGTCCAGGGCCAGCTTCGGGTGGGAGCACTGTGTGCGTGTGCAGTTCACTAGTGAACTGGAAGCTGGACTAGCTCACGAGCAAGAGGAGATACAGATCTGGAAAGACCCAAGGTCTGTGCGCATTACTGGCTAATTAGTTTGACACCCAGTCTCAGATTTTAATTGAACTTAATTCTCATGGTAATGTTTAAGGGACCCATGAACATGCTGTACTTGCGAATCTAGGGAGTGATGCATTAGTATGTTTCACTCCTGAACATCTGTCCTGATCAGCTGGAGAGGAAGACAAGGACTCGGTTGCGCTTTTTTTGTTAAGTGGGTGCTGGTAAAGGTACTGCTCTATTTATGTTTATCTGTTTTCCGTTCATGCCAGTGAAGTATGAGTGCATGTTCTTGAATGAGATCTCGCTCTTTGGAACACAAACTAAGTCTCTTGTAACTGCACCTGTGAACAGCAGTCACATCCTTTGGACTGAGACAGGAGAATGACACTCTCCTGGGAATGAGAGTCCTCCCAATTCAGCTCCAGTTCTTCTGCAAGGAGACATTCTCTGGGAGGAATATGGGCTAGTTACAGCATGCACAGAGTGCACGCACAAAAATGCTGTGCGCACAGACACTGCATTCACACACAAGGTGCATGTGTGTGCACACAGACACAGTGGAGACACCCATGGGGTACAAACAGAAACTGCAATGCACACCCAGAATGTGTGCACACCCATACTTCAAAACACATCTTGAACACAAAGTGCAGTGTGCAGTGTTCATGTACACACAGAGTGCATGCATATGCATAACTGGCTGGTGCATGCATGCGCGCACACACACACACATTGTGCGCACGCACACACAAAACGTACACACACAGGCAGTGCATGCACACCCTACAGTATGCACACATGCAGAATGCACCCACCCCCACATGCATGCACGGAGTGCACACCCACCCACCTGCCCACATGCATGCTCACAGCATACATGCAGTGATGCATGCACACATAGAATGCTCAGTGTGTCCTCCCACAGCACTGCAGCAGTCAATTTCAGTGTGTCCTCCCACAGCACTGCAGCAGTCACTTGGGCCTCTCCTTCCACACCAGGCCATGTGGGCACTGTTCATCTGTGTGTCCTACCTGTGCCAGCTGGCGCCTGTGCAGGTTGGGGCAGTAATGCCATGCCTTGCTCAGTTTCCTGCAGCTGAGTTACCTGCACACAGCGCACATGGTCCCACACCTCCTGCCCTGTTCCTTGACTGGTCTCTGAAACTCTGTCCCCATACCGTGCCCCCCCCCGAGCTCAGACCCCAGCTGTTCTCCTCTCAGTGTCCTGACTTCCAGCCCCCAGCGCCCCCGATCCGTGTGGCCAGGCACTGGGTGGCAAGCACCACTATGCCCAATGAGCAAAGCGGGCTCCATGTAAATCCAGGATGGGATGGATGGTCCTGGCAGCTTCAGAGGCAGGACCTTGTGCAGCTAGTGCAGAGTGGACATGCCTAGGTGGGAAGCAGCTCTGGGTATGCAAGCTCAAGCACCTCCAAGTGCTTCACGACGCCAGGAGGCGGAGATGTGGTTGGCAGGCCTAGGCCTCTTGTAAGGTCTACGGAAGCTGGGGCTGATCAGTCAGGTGGGCTGCAACCACGTGCCATCCACATGGCTGAAAGGGTCTCGCCCTTCTTACTTATGAGCTAGTCCAGCTTCCAGTTCACTAGTGAACTGCACACGCACACAGTGCTCCCACCCGAAGCTGGCCCTGGACGCTCGGTGTTTCCAGCTGCTGGGTCCCTAGGACCTGTGTTCCCTTCTGCCGTTGCTAGCAGCCAGGCCTCTGGACCCACTCCCCCACCGGGTACAGAGTGGGGCCACACAGAAAAGGGTTTGGAATCACTCTCAAAAAGAAGGTAGGACGTACTGTGGTGACTAGGTGCAGGGCTCGGTCAAACAAACAAACCAGCCAGCAGTTTGCTTCTGTGTGACTAGCTCCTTGATCCCCCTTCTCTCCAGTTCCCGTGCTTGGACATCCCCCTCATCCTCCTTGACTCCCCCTTTCTCCGCCCTTGTCTCCTCCCAGTCAAGGGACCTACCCCCGGGTTATTTTTTCCCCCTTGCTCCCAGGCTTGCTACATCTGTGGGCAGATTTGGTGTTTCGGGTGCTCGGTCACCTTGGACTTCCATGGCATTACCGATGCGGTTTCCTGGGTACTGCTGTCCCTGCCAGATTCCTCTCCCCAAAATGACCCCAACTCTTCCCTCAATTATCTGTGAAGTGTGGCCACCTCTCACATCAATCCGCCTTAACTACCCGTGAAATCTGGATATTCCTCACGGCACTGTAACTCCTGTCAGCTTCTCACTCTGTTTGCTATGGTCAGCAATTTCTCTTGTCATGCTCAGGAGTTTCCCACGGTCTCTTCAGTTAGCTAAGGCTTACGACAGGTCCTAATCATCACCTTGTGTGCCTTACTGCATATCCCCAAAGTTGTCTGCATGTAACATCATTTTTTCCTATTCTCTTTCTAGCCTCGATGTGCTAGTCTTTTCCATCCCATGGTGGCTCTGAGCACCCTACTCTCTGACCAGGCACGGTTTCAGCCCTTTTGAGTGTCGCTTCCCCTTTGTGCCCTACTTGTCTGCCTGCAGCCTTGTTTTGCAAGTGCCGGGCATGGACGTCCTGGCCTTGCACAGGAGACTTGAACTGGACTGGAACATGGTTAACTGTGAAAATTGGCAACTTTATTTCAAGAACTAAGTCAACTTCACCATTTGCGTGCACTCAGAGGAGCGTGGGCAGCACAGAGCAGGCCTTTGACACTGCGGCTGCCATTGGATCAGCAGGCATTGCGGCAGAAGGAAAAGGTCGTGGTACACTGCAGCCTGCACTGGATCCTGTTCACCCTGCTGCTCAAGCCTTTTTTCCCCTTAGGACCTGCAGGAGCTCCTGCACCCGAGTAAAGAATTCCACCAGCTTCTGGAGTGGAAATGGGCAGGGCGGAAACCTGCCCGATTGCGTTGGTATTGGCTTTGGCCTCTGAAAGGGGGTTGAGGCGGTGAGAAAATGACTCCATGCCCGTGATGTTGGAGTAGCCCTTACTGCTGGGCGCAGTCCCATCTGTACCAGGATCCAGTCGTAAAAGTGCTGAGTGGAGGTGTAGACTCCGGGCCGTTTTGCTCTTGCACAGCCTTTCCCCCAGCTGGTCACTCCAACAAGCCAGAAGTAGTCATAGGTGTTATCTTTGCACACGAGAGGGCCACCGCTGTCGCCCTGCAGCAGAGGAGAGAGGGTTAAGGTGTTGTTGGGTGGCCTCTGTCAGCACTGTGGCTGTCTCCTTCTCTCTCACAGCACCTGCCAGAGCTGTATTCACTGCACAGAAAGGCTCTGCTCAGGTGCTGGAGCCTACAGACCCTTGTCTGGGGGGGGGTCGTGGGCCTGTAAGGCAGGGCTGTCTCTCATCTCTGCACAGTGATCCTGGATGTGTGGAAGACGGATGTTCCCGCATTGGGATCTGGACCTGTGGGCTGCCAAGAGCACTGGACGGGCTTTCTGGGCAGAGTCCCAGGCCTCTGGGACAAGGGGGCACTGGGCAAGGACCTGCAGATGGGGAAGGGGAGGTAAGCCCCAACAGCGGGAGGGTGACTTGCCAGGCAAAGCACGCGCCGGGGTATGTTTGGGCGGTTGTGACAGGGCTGCCTGTGCTGCTGGGGGTTGACTTGTAGCACGCTCCTACCTGGCAGGTGTCGATGCCACCCTGCGGATAGCCAGCGCACAAGTTGTGGGTGTGGATGGCCCCTCTATACCACCGGGTGCTGTTACAGAGGTTGATGTCAATGAGGTGGACCTTGGCCTCCTGCAGGACATCAGCTGATCTTCCAGCTGTGGGCAGAGAAAGGAATTAACACCCAGCAGCTTGTCACCAGTTCTGCTCCCCTGGCTGGGTGAACCCCTTCCCTAGGGCTTGGCTTTGCACCTTGATGGTGTTGCACCGGTGTTTCCCTTCGGTCGTGCTTTGGGTAACGGGTCAGGCCCATCTCTCTATAGACAGGCATACGCCCCCGCAGCCTGGCTCTGGCTTTCGCCTCTGCTGTCAGGAAGCCCAAGCCCTCTCCCCAGCGTGCCGAGCTCACGCTCGGGACACGAGTACTTTTGGGGAACTCACATCTGGCGGTCGTGGAACCCCAGCCACTGACGTAGCAGGTGGTCAGCTCTGACACTCTCAGCGAGGCGTCGGGCACACAGGCAAGCTGTATGTAGTAGCTGCACTGGACAGGCTGGTCCAATTCCAGCAACGCAATGTCGTTCCTCTCCGAGATGTTACTATAGCGTTCGTGAACCAGCAGCCGCTTAATATTGCGCACTTGGGCCTCAGGGCCCAGCTGAGTCAGCTGGGTGGCTCCGATCACCACGCGCCACATCGTGACATAGCTGGAAGGCAGACGGAGAGAGGGGTCAGAGGGAGCGGAGCCATGTGCTGCAGCAGCCTGGCAGTTCCCTGCCTTCTGCTTCACAAGGGAGAGAGGAAAGCAGTGCCACAGAGGGTGTGACAGCCCTAGCATGCCTTAGGCACAAGGAATTTCGAGCCGGACGCTGCTAGGAAGCAGCGGCACGAGCCCAGCCTTCTCCTGAGCAGTCTCTCAGCTGGGCTCTGCAGTGCCCAGGCAGCGGGCGTACTGCAGGGAAACGGGACGGGAGTAGCACGGGGTGCTGCGGACAGGGCACCTGCCGGTGTTGTGGGGATATCCCCGTTCCCTGGTCCTCCTTACCTGGCCTCAATGAAGCAGTGAGCTGCCGTGAGGACCCACTGCGGGCTGATGAGGGACCCTCCGCATATATGCCCCGTGCCTATTTTCCAGGGATCCTGGATGCTGACGATCCAGGGCCAGGCCCCCGGCTGGGCATCTGTGCCACCCACGACGCGCGACATGCCGTAGTGAGAAGCCATGGGCCGGAGCCCGCAGGTCCCGCTGTAACCAGAAACTCATTACTGTCCTGCTCGATGGCTTGCTGCTGTCCAGGCTGAAGGTCAGCCGCCTTCCCTCCCCACAAGGCGCTGCATGGGCAGCAGGGCCAGGGAACGCCGTGGGGCGTGCGTCCGTCCACCCCCGTTTCTGCTTTAGCCGCATAGACGAGTTGAGCCAGCAGCCTGGGTGCTGGCAAGGAACTGAGGCTCCCACGTGGGGTTCGGGAAGCTGCGGTGTGGCCACGGGGGACAAGCGGACACCCTCCAGTGAACCCCACAAGGGTTGCCCAAGCTCCGTCCCAGAGCCTCGGCCCACTTACCCACAGTTGTCCCACGTGCCGTGCGCAGGCCGGCACACGGCCAGCAGGACGAGGAGGGGGAGCAAATTCATCGCTGCCAGCGGCACGTGGCAGCTGCAAGAACCGAGGGCTTGTTGCTACCAGTAGTGCCCGCGGTGCTCACGTTGCCCGCGGTACCCTTGGCCCCAGTGCTGATGTCACAGAGTCGCTGGTTCCGAGTGCTGGGCACGGGCAGGGGGAGGCAGCATGGGGGTTCCAAGCAGGAGGGGAGGCAGAAGCTGGGATCGGACACCCCCGAGGGACCCTCGCTGAATGCTCTGCTTGCGGGTTGAGGGGGTGCAGGCCCTGGGGCAGGCAGCAGCGCCTGACTCTGAGCGCTGCCTGCTAACAGCTAGCAGGAAAAACACGAGTGTGGCATCATAGTTCACTGCCACCCTGCTCTCTGCAGCCGTTTGCCACCAGCTCCTTCCCCAAAAACATACACCAGAGAACATAACTACTCCAGGCAGTATGCACGTGTTTGGGTGTTGAAGAGCCAATCTGGTTACAGCCGCGGCAGGCAAGCAGTGATGTGCAAGCCAAATAAGCCAAGCATACCCAAGCAGTGTCAACCTTCCTGCACAAAGCACAGTGAAACACAGATGCAGCACAGTCCACGCTGACTGTGTCAGCCACAGCAACACCCTCTGGCAGGCTGCATGTCCTTGCTGTCTAGGAGTTACATTGCTGTTCTGGGCCAACGCTGACAAGGGCAGCGGTGGCACCTCGTCTGCGTGGCCAAAGACATGCAATTCGAAGCTCTAGACAGAGAAGGATGCTCCTGCTTTCAGGCACACATGCCATTCTCCATGGCTTTGGTAAATCCTGTATCAGCCGCATCTCATCAGTTTGCCTTCTACAGCTGTATGGTGCTGCTTTGCTCACACGCTGGAATGTAGGGCAGTCACGGGAGACAAGCAGGTGCCAGCCACGTGCGTTGCATTTGCTGAGCAGGACTAGGTCCCCAGAGGGTAGAGAGCAGTGGCTTGGAGAACGGCAGCCTCAGAGCTCGTGAAAGGTGCAGGAGCTTCCTGCTGCCATCCTGGCTTGTGTGGATAGACATAAGGCACACAACTGAGTGCCAACCTGGGCCCTAGGATGACAGGGCAGGCTCTGTCAGAAAGTGGAAGAGCTGCTCTCAAGGCACTTGAGGCATAGCATGACTTCACAGGCACCAGAATGGGGCCCCAAACAAACTGGACTCAAGCCTGCTTTGTTTTTTGAAAATTGACCTCAAGGTAGTGCCCCATATCTGCTTAGAGCAGACAGAAGGCCTTAGAGAAGAAAACTTGTCTTCTGTGGATACTCTGCTATTCCAGTACCAGATTTCGCAGGTGGTTAAGGCGGATTGATGTGAGAGGTGGCCACACTTCACAGATAATTGAGGGAAGAGTTGGGGTCATTTTGGGGAGAGGAATCTGGCAGGGACAGCAGTACCCAGGAAACCGCATCGGTAATGCCATGGAAGTCCAAGGTGACCGAGCACCCGAAACACCAAATCTGCCCACAGATGTAGCAAGCCTGGGAGCAAGGGGGAAAAAATAACCCGGGGGTAGGTCCCTTGACTGGGAGGAGACAAGGGCGGAGAAAGGGGGAGTCAAGGAGGATGAGGGGGATGTCCAAGCACGGGAACTGGAGAGAAGGGGGATCAAGGAGCTAGTCACACAGAAGCAAACTGCTGGCTGGTTTGTTTGTTTGACCGAGCCCTGCACCTAGTCACCACAGTACGTCCTACCTTCTTTTTGAGAGTGATTCCAAACCCTTTTCTGTGTGGCCCCACTCTGTACCCGGTGGGGGAGTGGGTCCAGAGGCCTGGCTGCTAGCAACGGCAGAAGGGAACACAGGTCCTAGGGACCCAGCAGCTGGAAACACCGAGCGTCCAGGGCCAGCTTCGGGTGGGAGCACTGTGTGCGTGTGCAGTTCACTAGTGAACTGGAAGCTGGACTAGCTCATAAGTAAGAAGGGCGAGACCCTTTCAGCCATGTGGATGGCACGTGGTTGCAGCCCACCTGACTGATCAGCCCCAGCTTCCGTAGACCTTACAAGAGGCCTAGGCCTGCCAACCACATCTCCGCCTCCTGGCGTCGTGAAGCACTTGGAGGTGCTTGAGCTTGCATACCCAGAGCTGCTTCCCACCTAGGCATGTCCACTCTGCACTAGCTGCACAAGGTCCTGCCTCTGAAGCTGCCAGGACCATCCATCCCATCCTTCTCTTGCTGTGCTCTCGGCCCCTGGCAAGTGATGGTGCTCCAGCTCCCAGCTCTGTTCCCACCCAGGGGTGCACAGCATGCCTCCAGCTGAGGGGGGACCTCTGGACACTGGGGCATGCCCTTTGCTTCATCTTGATCATGGTTTGAAAGGAGCTGTTCCGGCTCTGGAGGCGATGCCATATCATGGTTCTTCCCTGAACAAGTCAGGGTTTCTCTCAAGAGGCCTCAGCTTGAACGTCCTGCATGGAGCACAGGGTCCACTGATCTGCACTCCTGGCAGGGTCCGTAATCTCCCCAACCCACAGTTTGCCTCCCCAGTGCTCCATCAGTCAGAGCTGTCACTGAGCCCAAGCTGCAGGGTAGCTCTAAGGCTGAGCTTGGTTAGTTGGGGGTGGGGGGTGTCTGGTGGGTTTGGGATAGGGTTCCAGTGCAGAGCAACTGAAGGGGATGGAGCAGCAAGATGCTAGGAGCAGCGGCAGCAGGAAGGCTTAGGAGTACAGTCTGGTACACAGCAGGGCTGCAGGGCAGGATCTCTGCCCTTCCTGATCTGGCTTTCCCCAAACTCCATGCGCTGTTCAAAAAGCACTTTCTGCAGTTCGATCTCCCTCAGGACTTGCAGAACCTCCGGCCCTGCACAGCTTTGCAGCAGATCGTAGTTCTCAGCCGGGTCTGACTCCAGGTCAAAGAGCAGCGGGGGCAAGTGAGGGGTCAGTGGGGTCAGCCCATGGCAGGCCTGGTCTGGGGTCGTATCACTGTGAAAGGAACCTGCAAAAGAAACCCCCAGGTGTAGCTTAGTTTCTTCTCTGAGCTTTGGACAGGAAAACTCTACAGGACTTCACAAAGGTGCCCATGCAGAGGACAGGAGGCGGCACCAACCTTGTGTGAAGTAATGGGCCTTGTACTTCCCAAGCCTGACAGCGAAGGGGCCGTGCAGTGGGTCGGGGGACGGCGGGTAGAAGAACATCGTCCGACGGGGACTCTGCGGGAAGCAGCAGAGCTGAGCTCACCTGTGCAGCCATGAGGATGAAGAAGAGCCTGCAACAGGACCAGGCAGACTCCAGGGAGTCACGCAGGAGCCCTGACACTACAGCCACAACGTGGCCAGAGATGGGGGGAAGCTGACGAGCAGCAGCAACATCCTGTTTGCTCCCTACTCAAAGCAACTGGGGCTCTGTCCGCCCACTGCAGCCATGGGGGCTTGGTTTGGCAACACGTTGCAGTTGTTAGAGCAGAACAGCCTGGGAAGCCCAGGAACTCCATGGCGTGACCCAGGCCAGACCCAAGGTCCCCACAGCTCATGGATCTCCTCCGACCCCCAGCTGGCTCTGCTCACCAGGCACACAGCTCCAGCCCCACACCAGCCTTCATGCACCATGCCAGCCGAACCAGCCCACAGGACTCACCTTCCCCAGCCCCACACCAGCCTTCATGCACCATGCCAGCCGAACCAGCCCACAGGACTCACCTTCCCCAGCCCCACACCAGCTTTCATGCACCATGCCAGCCGAACCAGCCCACAGGACTCACCTTCCCCGACCCAAACAGCACTGGACTCAGGTCATAGCCATCCAGGGCAACTCTGGGAAGAGCTGCTCCAGCCAGGTTAGTCAGTGTTGGCAGGATGTCCAGGGTGCTTGCCAGCTCGTGCGTCACTCCTGTCACCCCACACAGCAAGGCACAAGGAAAGGTTCAAGCACCCGATCCCACTCCCGGCCCTGCCATCCTCACTTCTCTCCTGCCCTCTGCTAGTCCCGGGGCAGCCCAGCTGCCATGACACCCCTGCCTTGGCTGGCATCAGCACGCAAAAGGCACAAGCAGCGCCAAGTCTCACCTGGCGTGATATGGCCTGGCCAATAAGCCACCGCTGGTTCCCGCATGCCACCTTCATATGTTGTGCCCTTCCCACACTTCAGAAGGCCAGAGCTGCCTCCATGTGCCATCCGCATGGTGGAAGGGCTGTGAGAGAGAAGAACCACCTACCATCAGTTTCACGGGTTCACGCTACCCCTTTCCTGATGCTGCCAACGGGGCCATGCAAGAGACACGGTGCCACCGAGCGCCACTGCCTTCCTTCTCAGCCTTGTGAGGCAGGAGACAGGGGGCAGGTGAAGAATCCAGGCTGTGCAAGACACCTAAGCAGGGCACCAGAGACCAATGCCACCCACACACAAAGGGAATTGGGGTAGATTCGGGCTGTACGCTCCTGGCCCAAATCCTGTGAGGTTTCTGCCCACGAGGAGGGGCACAGCGGAGTCACAGGAAGAAGGACTGCACTGGGCCATCTCCAGAGCAGCATCCACCTCTTGCCTCTCACTTCAGGTCACTGGGGTCTCACCTGACAATGCCATACCACATCCCTTTTGCCCCAGCCAACCAATGTCTCATTCCAGTTCCCCCCATACCATGGCAGCAGAATCTTATCAGCGACAAAGTTGCCCCTGCTGAGCCCACTCACCCGTTGTCAGAGGTGAAAAACACCAAGGTTGTGTTCGCAACACCATTTTCCTCCAGCGCCTGCAGCAGCTGTCCCACCGAGCCATCAAACTCCAAGAGCGCATCACCAAACGGCCCACGCCGTGACTGCCCCACATACTCCTGGCTTGCAAACTGGGGGTAGTGGGTATGCTGGAGAAAGGGCAGAGAAGACTACTACGCAAACTCCCCCACAGCTGCATCTGGTTCCCAGTTCACCCGGGGACAGTGAACACCCCAGCTAGGACGTGGAGATATGTGACAGTACCCAGGAGATGAGAGGAGGCTTGTCCCCAAGCTTCAGAAGCATCTCTCAGAAATGGCACAAAGGACCTGAGCCCCAGGAGAGGATGTGGAGCCCCAGAATGGGAACTTCTCCCGGGTGGACTCCTGGCCCACAGAAGCGGGCAAAGCTCCAGAAAGAAGCGGCCCCAGAACATTACCAGAAGGGTGCTGCCACAAGACCTGGGTGTAGGAATGGCAACCCCAGGTCACCCAGGGGCAGGTATTGACTGCTCAGCACAGTCCTGGGGCTGCAGAAGCTGAGATGCTTCCCTGCTCTCCCCACAGGACAAAGGCTCCCTTCCCCACCCTTGGGCCCAGAGCAGTCTTCCCCCTCTCCTACGTGGGAGGCATAGTAGAGCAGGAACGGGAGGCCTCGTCGGGCACAGTCAGCGATGAAGTCCCGGGAGAATTTGTTGTAGAGTGGCACCAGATCAGGGAAAGAGACCGGCTGCTGCACGATGCTCTGGTTCCAGAGCAGCGGGACTGGCACTAAGCCTTGGTCACAAGTCCCAAAACACTTGATGTCAGGCGGGAAGCAGGTAAGATTCTGGCAGGGGCCCTGGAGAGAACAAAAAACACTTTGTCTGCTACCTGTGTTGCAGGACAGCGAGGGGAGGGGAGCAAAGAGTCTCACAGCGCCCACCACCAGCTCCTACAGGCACCCTTTGGGCAGCCTCTCCCAGAAGCCCAGGGGTCTGTGCCCACCCCAGAACTGTCCAAGGACCGTGCTGCCCCAACATCACTTTCCCCTGGCAGCAATTCAGATCTTTCTTTGCAGCCCAGAAGCTGACCCTCCCTCCCGTGACATGGGGTGTATGTCCCCATGCACAGCTGCCACCCACATTTGGCAAAACTGCCCTACCATAGGAGCACCTCAGAGCTGGGCTTTGCCCACCAGCATCCACCTCCCCGGCCTGCAGCCATCCATGCCCATCTGCCCAGGCAAGCACTAACCTGGGCTGTGTGCTCCCAAGCAAGCTTCACCTTTCAGGCCCTCTCCCCAACCAGCCCCGGAACACCCTCCAGGGCTTGGCAGGCCTCTCACCTGGTCATGGGAGTAGGGCACCCCCAAGAAGTGGTCAAAGCCCTGGTGGACGGGCAGGAAGGATCCATTAATCCCCAGGCCAAGGTGCCACTTGCCAACCATGGCCGTGGCATAGCCCTCAGCCTTCAGCACCTCTGCAATGGTGACCTCAGAGAGCGGCAGGCCTCCCTGTGAGTCTGGGTTGAACACACCCGGGTAAACCCCAGAGCGCATCTGGAACCGGCCTGTCATCAGGGCTGCCCTACAGGTGAGGGTCAAAAGAGAGAGAGGAGACGGGCATCGCACTGGACGTGGCGCAGGTCATGGTGCTCAGCCTCCACAGAGGGCGGGTGCCCTGTTCCTCGGGACCTGGCAGCTTGGCTCCCCGGTCTCCTGGCTGCCCCTGCCACCTCCCCCATCTGCTAGGACCTGCCACCACCACCCTCAACAGAGCAGCCAGACCTTCGGGCCTCCTGGAACACGGCGGGTTTACCAAGCCCCCCTTCCTCCCAGCACCGCAGCTCCCTAGCTAGGTGCCAAGCCGCGTCTCGACGCTTCCTCCATCCCCGCCCCGGGGCCCCGCAGTCCGTCGCCAGCGAGCAGGGCGGGCCGTACCGGGACGGGCTGCACACCGGGCAGCTGCTGTAGAAGTTGGTGAACCGCAGCCCTCGGGAAGCCATCCTGTCCAGGCTGGGCGTGGCAGAAGAAGGGTGCCCGTAGCTCCCCAGGTCCCCGAAGCCCAAGTCGTCCGCCAGCAAGAGGACGAAGCTGGGGGGGACGCCGGCCGCTCCGCGCAAGGCCAGCAGCACCAGGGCCCACGGCAGGCCCCGGCCCCGCGGCCCCATGGCGCTGCCGCCCGGAGAGGCCCCGCGGCCCGCCGATACGCGCGCTCAGCTCGGGCTACGGCGCTGCGCTCCCGCGGTGCGGTCCGGTCCGGGGCCGGGTGCGGCGGCGGCTCCACGGGACCGACAACCCCGTCACGGCACCGGCAGGCCAGGGCAAGGAGCGGAGCCGAACCGCGCCGCGCCGGCGACCACCTGACCCGGGCGAGCAGCCACGTGATCCGGAGCCTGCACACAGAGCACATGGTCCCACGCCTCCTGCCCTGTTCCTTGTCTGGTCTCTGAAACTCTGTCCCCATGCTGTGCCCCCCCTCCAGAGCTCAGACCCCAGCTGTTCTCCTCTCAGTGTCCTGACTGCCAGTCCCCAGCGCCCTGATCCCTGTGGCCAGGCAGTGCATGGCAAGCACCGCCATGCCCTATGAGCAAAGCGGGCTCCATGAATTATGCAGCAGTTTCACCTCCTGCTGCAGCACCAGCCTCCTCGCTCTGGCTCTTGGTCCTGAATAATTGATGGCAGTGAGTACAGCAGCAGCAGCCCCAGCATCCTTCTTGTGCCAGGGGCCAGGCCATTAGGTAGGCATGGGGCTAGACATGCAGGAAGGCCAGGGGCTATGGGGACAGTGTGAACTATGGAGGACAGGGAGCTGTGGAAAGCAGAGTTCACTGGCATGTTAGAAAGTTGTTGTAAAAGTGGGATCATAGAATCATAGAATCATTTAGGTTGGAAAAGACCCTTAAGTTTACTGAGTCCAACCATTAACATAGCACTGCCAAGTCCACCACTAAACCATGTCCCTAGGCGCCACATCTACATGTCTTTTAAATACCTCCAGGCATGGTGACTCAATCACTTCCCTGGGCAGCCTGTGCCAGTGCTTGGCAACCCTTTTGGTAAAGAAATTGTTCCTAATATCCAATCTAAACCTCCCCTGGCACAGGCCAGTTTCCTCTCGTCCTATCGCTTGTTACTTGGGAGAAGAGACTGATCCCCACCTCGCTATAACCTCCTTTCAGGTAGCTGTAGAGAGCGATAAGGTCTCCCCTCAGCCGCCTTTCCTCCAGGCTAAACCACCCCAGTTCCCTCAACCGCTCCTCATAAGACTTGTGCTCCAGACCCCTCACCAGCTTCGTTGCTCTTCTCTGGACATGCTCCAGCACCTCAATGTCTCTCTTGTAGTGAGGGGCCCAAAACTGAACACAGGATTCGAGGTGCGGCCTCACCAGTGCCGAGTACAGGGGGACAATCACCTCCCTGCTCCTGCTGGCCACACTATCTCTGATACAGGCCAGGATGCCATTGGCCTTCTTGGCCACCTGGGCACACTGCCTGCGCATACTCAGCCGGCTGTCAACCAGCACCCCCAGGTCCTTTCCCACCAGGCAGCTTGCCAGCCACTCTTCCCCAAGCCTGTAGCATTGCATGGGGTTGTTGTGACCCAAGTGCAGGACCCAGCACTCTGCCTTGTTGAATCTCATACAACTGGCCTCGGCCCACCGATCCAGCCTGTCCAGATCCCTCCGGAGAGCCTTCCTACCCTCAAGCAGATCAACAGTCCTGCTGAACTTGGTGTCGTCTGCAGAGTTACTGAACGTACATTTGATCCCCTTGTCCAGATCACTGATAAAAATATTAAAGACAACTGGCCCCAATACTGAGCCCTGGGGAACACCACTTGTGACCAGCTGCCAACTGGATTTAATTCCATTCACCACCACTCTTTGGGCCCGGCCATCCAGCCAGTTTTTTACCCAGCGAAGAGTACACCTGTCCAAGCCGTGAGCAGCCAGTTTCTCCAGGAGAATGCTGTGGGAAACGGTGTCAAAAGCTTTGCTAAAGTCCACTTTAGAAAGTGGTTGTAAAAGTTGGATGGGTCTTGAGAAATGCTGACTAGTAATAACAGGAAAATCCGGAACTGACCGATCGCACAGGTTAGATGCAAAACATAGGCGCATCTACATGAGAACTTCTAGGCTAGGACATTAGCCGGCCTTACCCCCGCTTTGTCTTTGGGCTGAAACTCCTCACCTCTGCCTGCTGTGCGGTTAATCCTAGAGCACTGCCACTGTGCCTGTGCTTGTACAGCATCTCTGGTCTTGCTTTAATCTCATTTTGGATAAACTGAACAGATGGAGGTCTTCAGGACATTCAACCTCAGTTTCTGTGCCTGTCTTCTGAGCTTCCTCTGGTTTTCAAAAGCAGACACAGCAATAGGGTACAGCCTTCCTGGGGTGCAGAACCTCCCCTTTTCCTCCTTGTTCTCCTTATCACTCCCTCCCACCAGAGAACTGCTGTTGCTCCTTGCACAGTCCCTTCCTCGCTCTGATTACAAGCCATTGATCTGCAGGATATGGGCTCCTATGTTCAGGCACAACCAACAGTCCTGAGCCTGAACGTGAAACTCTGTCACTGCTGTATGAAAACCCGCTTTGAGGGAAAAGTGCCCCGGCTCCCATAGGGTGCAGCCTGCCCCAAACAATGCCACGCTTTCTGCCTGTCCCAGGGGATCTTGCACACTGGGTGCACCTGGAGAAAAGCAGCTTCGTTTGCTCTTCCAGAAGGCGGGAAGCTGGGAGCAGCAGCCCGGGCCGGCCAGGACAGGCAGGGGGCAGGGGACGTCCACCCGGGCCACCCGGCCCCAGTGGAGAAGACGCCCGCTCGCCGGCCACACGCCGAGGTGCCCGTCTCCTCCCGGGACAGCAGCCTCACGGCTTCCCGGCCTCCCCCCGCCCCGAGACCGGGGGCCGGCCCCACGGGCCGAGTCCGCAGCGCCCAAAGGTGGGCGCCGCTGAGGGCGGTGCCGGGGGAAACCCCCGTTGTTAATAAACCCTCCTCGGCCGCGGCAGCTGGCAGCAGGCTCGGGTCCCGGGAGGCCGCCTGCGCCGGGCGCGACGGTCCCGGAGGCGGCTGCGAGGGAGCGACACCGCAGCGAGGGACGCCGCGGCGGACTACAATGCCCGGCATGCCCCGCGGCGGCTCCGGATCACGTGGCTGCTCGCCCGGGTCAGGTGGTCGCCGGCGCGGCGCGGTTCGGCTCCGCTCCTTGCCCTGGCCTGCCGGTGCCGTGACGGGGTTGTCGGTCCCGTGGAGCCGCCGCCGCACCCGGCCCCGGACCGGACCGCACCGCGGGAGCGCAGCGCCGTAGCCCGAGCTGAGCGCGCGTATCGGCGGGCCGCGGGGCCTCTCCGGGCGGCAGCGCCATGGGGCCGCGGGGCCGGGGCCTGCCGTGGGCCCTGGTGCTGCTGGCCTTGCGCGGAGCGGCCGGCGTCCCCCCCAGCTTCGTCCTCTTGCTGGCGGACGACTTGGGCTTCGGGGACCTGGGGAGCTACGGGCACCCTTCTTCTGCCACGCCCAGCCTGGACAGGATGGCTTCCCGAGGGCTGCGGTTCACCAACTTCTACAGCAGCTGCCCGGTGTGCAGCCCGTCCCGGTACGGCCCGCCCTGCTCGCTGGCGACGGACTGCGGGGCCCCGGGGCGGGGATGGAGGAAGCGTCGAGACGCGGCTTGGCACCTAGCTAGGGAGCTGCGGTGCTGGGAGGAAGGGGGGCTTGGTAAACCCGCCGTGTTCCAGGAGGCCCGAAGGTCTGGCTGCTCTGTTGAGGGTGGTGGTGGCAGGTCCTAGCAGATGGGGGAGGTGGCAGGGGCAGCCAGGAGACCGGGGAGCCAAGCTGCCAGGTCCCGAGGAACAGGGCACCCGCCCTCTGTGGAGGCTGAGCACCATGACCTGCGCCACGTCCAGTGCGATGCCCGTCTCCTCTCTCTCTTTTGACCCTCACCTGTAGGGCAGCCCTGATGACAGGCCGGTTCCAGATGCGCTCTGGGGTTTACCCGGGTGTGTTCAACCCAGACTCACAGGGAGGCCTGCCGCTCTCTGAGGTCACCATTGCAGAGGTGCTGAAGGCTGAGGGCTATGCCACGGCCATGGTTGGCAAGTGGCACCTTGGCCTGGGGATTAATGGATCCTTCCTGCCCGTCCACCAGGGCTTTGACCACTTCTTGGGGGTGCCCTACTCCCATGACCAGGTGAGAGGCCTGCCAAGCCCTGGAGGGTGTTCCGGGGCTGGTTGGGGAGAGGGCCTGAAAGGTGAAGCTTGCTTGGGAGCACACAGCCCAGGTTAGTGCTTGCCTGGGCAGATGGGCATGGATGGCTGCAGGCCGGGGAGGTGGATGCTGGTGGGCAAAGCCCAGCTCTGAGGTGCTCCTATGGTAGGGCAGTTTTGCCAAATGTGGGTGGCAGCTGTGCATGGGGACATACACCCCATGTCACGGGAGGGAGGGTCAGCTTCTGGGCTGCAAAGAAAGATCTGAATTGCTGCCAGGGGAAAGTGATGTTGGGGCAGCACGGTCCTTGGACAGTTCTGGGGTGGGCACAGACCCCTGGGCTTCTGGGAGAGGCTGCCCAAAGGGTGCCTGTAGGAGCTGGTGGTGGGCGCTGTGAGACTCTTTGCTCCCCTCCCCTCGCTGTCCTGCAACACAGGTAGCAGACAAAGTGTTTTTTGTTCTCTCCAGGGCCCCTGCCAGAATCTTACCTGCTTCCCGCCTGACATCAAGTGTTTTGGGACTTGTGACCAAGGCTTAGTGCCAGTCCCGCTGCTCTGGAACCAGAGCATCGTGCAGCAGCCGGTCTCTTTCCCTGATCTGGTGCCACTCTACAACAAATTCTCCCGGGACTTCATCGCTGACTGTGCCCGACGAGGCCTCCCGTTCCTGCTCTACTATGCCTCCCACGTAGGAGAGGGGGAAGACTGCTCTGGGCCCAAGGGTGGGGAAGGGAGCCTTTGTCCTGTGGGGAGAGCAGGGAAGCATCTCAGCTTCTGCAGCCCCAGGACTGTGCTGAGCAGTCAATACCTGCCCCTGGGTGACCTGGGGTTGCCATTCCTACACCCAGGTCTTGTGGCAGCACCCTTCTGGTAATGTTCTGGGGCCGCTTCTTTCTGGAGCTTTGCCCGCTTCTGTGGGCCAGGAGTCCACCCGGGAGAAGTTCCCATTCTGGGGCTCCACATCCTCTCCTGGGGCTCAGGTCCTTTGTGCCATTTCTGAGAGATGCTTCTGAAGCTTGGGGACAAGCCTCCTCTCATCTCCTGGGTACTGTCACATATCTCCACGTCCTAGCTGGGGTGTTCACTGTCCCCGGGTGAACTGGGAACCAGATGCAGCTGTGGGGGAGTTTGCGTAGTAGTCTTCTCTGCCCTTTCTCCAGCATACCCACTACCCCCAGTTTGCAAGCCAGGAGTATGTGGGGCAGTCACGGCGTGGGCCGTTTGGTGATGCGCTCTTGGAGTTTGATGGCTCGGTGGGACAGCTGCTGCAGGCGCTGGAGGAAAATGGTGTTGCGAACACAACCTTGGTGTTTTTCACCTCTGACAACGGGTGAGTGGGCTCAGCAGGGGCAACTTTGTCGCTGATAAGATTCTGCTGCCATGGTATGGGGGGAACTGGAATGAGACATTGGTTGGCTGGGGCAAAAGGGATGTGGTATGGCATTGTCAGGTGAGACCCCAGTGACCTGAAGTGAGAGGCAAGAGGTGGATGCTGCTCTGGAGATGGCCCAGTGCAGTCCTTCTTCCTGTGACTCCGCTGTGCCCCTCCTCGTGGGCAGAAACCTCACAGGATTTGGGCCAGGAGCATACAGCCCGAATCTACCCCAATTCCCTTTGTGTGTGGGTGGCATTGGTCTCTGGTGCCCTGCTTAGGTGTCTTGCACAGCCTGGATTCTTCACCTGCCCCCTGTCTCCTGCCTCACAAGGCTGAGAAGGAAGGCAGTGGCGCTCGGTGGCACCGTGTCTCTTGCATGGCCCCGTTGGCAGCATCAGGAAAGGGGTAGCGTGAACCCGTGAAACTGATGGTAGGTGGTTCTTCTCTCTCACAGCCCTTCCACCATGCGGATGGCACATGGAGGCAGCTCTGGCCTTCTGAAGTGTGGGAAGGGCACAACATATGAAGGTGGCATGCGGGAACCAGCGGTGGCTTATTGGCCAGGCCATATCACGCCAGGTGAGACTTGGCGCTGCTTGTGCCTTTTGCGTGCTGATGCCAGCCAAGGCAGGGGTGTCATGGCAGCTGGGCTGCCCCGGGACTAGCAGAGGGCAGGAGAGAAGTGAGGATGGCAGGGCCGGGAGTGGGATCGGGTGCTTGAACCTTTCCTTGTGCCTTGCTGTGTGGGGTGACAGGAGTGACGCACGAGCTGGCAAGCACCCTGGACATCCTGCCAACACTGACTAACCTGGCTGGAGCAGCTCTTCCCAGAGTTGCCCTGGATGGCTATGACCTGAGTCCAGTGCTGTTTGGGTCGGGGAAGGTGAGTCCTGTGGGCTGGTTCGGCTGGCATGGTGCATGAAAGCTGGTGTGGGGCTGGGGAAAGTGAGTCCTGTGGGCTGGTTCGGCTGGCATGGTGCATGAAGGCTGGTGTGGGGCTGGGGAAGGTGAGTCCTGTGGGCTGGTTCGGCTGGCATGGTGCATGAAGGCTGGTGTGGGGCTGGAGCTGTGTGCCTGGTGAGCAGAGCCAGCTGGGGGTCGGAGGAGATCCATGAGCTGTGGGGACCTTGGGTCTGGCCTGGGTCACGCCATGGAGTTCCTGGGCTTCCCAGGCTGTTCTGCTCTAACAACTGCAACGTGTTGCCAAACCAAGCCCCCATGGCTGCAGTGGGCGGACAGAGCCCCAGTTGCTTTGAGTAGGGAGCAAACAGGATGTTGCTGCTGCTCGTCAGCTTCCCCCCATCTCTGGCCACGTTGTGGCTGTAGTGTCAGGGCTCCTGCGTGACTCCCTGGAGTCTGCCTGGTCCTGTTGCAGGCTCTTCTTCATCCTCATGGCTGCACAGGTGAGCTCAGCTCTGCTGCTTCCCGCAGAGTCCCCGTCGGACGATGTTCTTCTACCCGCCGTCCCCCGACCCACTGCACGGCCCCTTCGCTGTCAGGCTTGGGAAGTACAAGGCCCATTACTTCACACAAGGTTGGTGCCGCCTCCTGTCCTCTGCATGGGCACCTTTGTGAAGTCCTGTAGAGTTTTCCTGTCCAAAGCTCAGAGAAGAAACTAAGCTACACCTGGGGGTTTCTTTTGCAGGTTCCTTTCACAGTGATACGACCCCAGACCAGGCCTGCCATGGGCTGACCCCACTGACCCCTCACTTGCCCCCGCTGCTCTTTGACCTGGAGTCAGACCCGGCTGAGAACTACGATCTGCTGCAAAGCTGTGCAGGGCCGGAGGTTCTGCAAGTCCTGAGGGAGATCGAACTGCAGAAAGTGCTTTTTGAACAGCGCATGGAGTTTGGGGAAAGCCAGATCAGGAAGGGCAGAGATCCTGCCCTGCAGCCCTGCTGTGTACCAGACTGTACTCCTAAGCCTTCCTGCTGCCGCTGCTCCTAGCATCTTGCTGCTCCATCCCCTTCAGTTGCTCTGCACTGGAACCCTATCCCAAACCCACCAGACACCCCCCACCCCCAACTAACCAAGCTCAGCCTTAGAGCTACCCTGCAGCTTGGGCTCAGTGACAGCTCTGACTGATGGAGCACTGGGGAGGCAAACTGTGGGTTGGGGAGATTACGGACCCTGCCAGGAGTGCAGATCAGTGGACCCTGTGCTCCATGCAGGACGTTCAAGCTGAGGCCTCTTGAGAGAAACCCTGACTTGTTCAGGGAAGAACCATGATATGGCATCGCCTCCAGAGCCGGAACAGCTCCTTTCAAACCATGATCAAGATGAAGCAAAGGGCATGCCCCAGTGTCCAGAGGTCCCCCCTCAGCTGGAGGCATGCTGTGCACCCCTGGGTGGGAACAGAGCTGGGAGCTGGAGCACCATCACTTGCCAGGGGCCGAGAGCACAGCAAGAGAAGGATGGGATGGATGGTCCTGGCAGCTTCAGAGGCAGGACCTTGTGCAGCTAGTGCAGAGTGGACATGCCTAGGTGGGAAGCAGCTCTGGGTATGCAAGCTCAAGCACCTCCAAGTGCTTCACGACGCCAGGAGGCGGAGATGTGGTTGGCAGGCCTAGGCCTCTTGTAAGGTCTACGGAAGCTGGGGCTGATCAGTCAGGTGGGCTGCAACCACGTGCCATCCACATGGCTGAAAGGGTCTCGCCCTTCTTACTTATGAGCTAGTCCAGCTTCCAGTTCACTAGTGAACTGCACACGCACACAGTGCTCCCACCCGAAGCTGGCCCTGGACGCTCGGTGTTTCCAGCTGCTGGGTCCCTAGGACCTGTGTTCCCTTCTGCCGTTGCTAGCAGCCAGGCCTCTGGACCCACTCCCCCACCGGGTACAGAGTGGGGCCACACAGAAAAGGGTTTGGAATCACTCTCAAAAAGAAGGTAGGACGTACTGTGGTGACTAGGTGCAGGGCTCGGTCAAACAAACAAACCAGCCAGCAGTTTGCTTCTGTGTGACTAGCTCCTTGATCCCCCTTCTCTCCAGTTCCCGTGCTTGGACATCCCCCTCATCCTCCTTGACTCCCCCTTTCTCCACCCTTGTCTCCTCCCAGTCAAGGGACCTACCCCCGGGTTATTTTTTCCCCCTTGCTCCCAGGCTTGCTACATCTGTGGGCAGATTTGGTGTTTCGGGTGCTCGGTCACCTTGGACTTCCATGGCATTACCGATGCGGTTTCCTGGGTACTGCTGTCCCTGCCAGATTCCTCTCCCCAAAATGACCCCAACTCTTCCCTCAATTATCTGTGAAGTGTGGCCACCTCTCACATCAATCCGCCTTAACCACCTGCGAAATCTGGTACTGGAATAGCAGAGTATCCACAGAAGACAAGTTTTCTTCTCTAAGGCCTTCTGTCTGCTCTAAGCAGATATGGGGCACTACCTTGAGGTCAATTTTCAAAAAACAAAGCAGGCTTGAGTCCAGTTTGTTTGGGGCCCCATTCTGGTGCCTGTGAAGTCATGCTATGCCTCAAGTGCCTTGAGAGCAGCTCTTCCACTTTCTGACAGAGCCTGCCCTGTCATCCTAGGGCCCAGGTTGGCACTCAGTTGTGTGCCTTATGTCTATCCACACAAGCCAGGATGGCAGCAGGAAGCTCCTGCACCTTTCACGAGCTCTGAGGCTGCCGTTCTCCAAGCCACTGCTCTCTACCCTCTGGGGACCTAGTCCTGCTCAGCAAATGCAACGCACGTGGCTGGCACCTGCTTGTCTCCCGTGACTGCCCTACATTCCAGCCTGTGAGCAAAGCAGCACCATACAGCTGTAGAAGGCAAACTGATGAGATGCGGCTGATACAGGATTTACCAAAGCCATGGAGAATGGCATGTGTGCCTGAAAGCAGGAGCATCCTTCTCTGTCTAGAGCTTCGAATTGCATGTCTTTGGCCACGCAGACGAGGTGCCACCGCTGCCCTTGTCAGCGTTGGCCCAGAACAGCAATGTAACTCCTAGACAGCAAGGACATGCAGCCTGCCAGAGGGTGTTGCTGTGGCTGACACAGTCAGCGTGGACTGTGCTGCATCTGTGTTTCACTGTGCTTTGTGCAGGAAGGTTGACACTGCTTGGGTATGCTTGGCTTATTTGGCTTGCACGTCACTGCTTGCCTGCCGCGGCTGTAACCAGATTGGCTCTTCAACACCCAAACACGTGCATACTGCCTGGAGTAGTTATGTTCTCTGGTGTATGTTTTTGGGGAAGGAGCTGGTGGCAAACGGCTGCAGAGAGCAGGGTGGCAGTGAACTATGATGCCACACTCGTGTTTTTCCTGCTAGCTGTTAGCAGGCAGCGCTCAGAGTCAGGCGCTGCTGCCTGCCCCAGGGCCTGCACCCCCTCAACCCGCAAGCAGAGCATTCAGCGAGGGTCCCTCGGGGGTGTCCGATCCCAGCTTCTGCCTCCCCTCCTGCTTGGAACCCCCATGCTGCCTCCCCCTGCCCGTGCCCAGCACTCGGAACCAGCGACTCTGTGACATCAGCACTGGGGCCAAGGGTACCGCGGGCAACGTGAGCACCGCGGGCACTACTGGTAGCAACAAGCCCTCGGTTCTTGCAGCTGCCACGTGCCGCTGGCAGCGATGAATTTGCTCCCCCTCCTCGTCCTGCTGGCCGTGTGCCGGCCTGCGCACGGCACGTGGGACAACTGTGGGTAAGTGGGCCGAGGCTCTGGGACGGAGCTTGGGCAACCCTTGTGGGGTTCACTGGAGGGTGTCCGCTTGTCCCCCGTGGCCACACCGCAGCTTCCCGAACCCCACGTGGGAGCCTCAGTTCCTTGCCAGCACCCAGGCTGCTGGCTCAACTCGTCTATGCGGCTAAAGCAGAAACGGGGGTGGACGGACGCACGCCCCACGGCGTTCCCTGGCCCTGCTGCCCATGCAGCGCCTTGTGGGGAGGGAAGGCGGCTGACCTTCAGCCTGGACAGCAGCAAGCCATCGAGCAGGACAGTAATGAGTTTCTGGTTACAGCGGGACCTGCGGGCTCCGGCCCATGGCTTCTCACTACGGCATGTCGCGCGTCGTGGGTGGCACAGATGCCCAGCCGGGGGCCTGGCCCTGGATCGTCAGCATCCAGGATCCCTGGAAAATAGGCACGGGGCATATATGCGGAGGGTCCCTCATCAGCCCGCAGTGGGTCCTCACGGCAGCTCACTGCTTCATTGAGGCCAGGTAAGGAGGACCAGGGAACGGGGATATCCCCACAACACCGGCAGGTGCCCTGTCCGCAGCACCCCGTGCTACTCCCGTCCCGTTTCCCTGCAGTACGCCCGCTGCCTGGGCACTGCAGAGCCCAGCTGAGAGACTGCTCAGGAGAAGGCTGGGCTCGTGCCGCTGCTTCCTAGCAGCGTCCGGCTCGAAATTCCTTGTGCCTAAGGCATGCTAGGGCTGTCACACCCTCTGTGGCACTGCTTTCCTCTCTCCCTTGTGAAGCAGAAGGCAGGGAACTGCCAGGCTGCTGCAGCACATGGCTCCGCTCCCTCTGACCCCTCTCTCCGTCTGCCTTCCAGCTATGTCACGATGTGGCGCGTGGTGATCGGAGCCACCCAGCTGACTCAGCTGGGCCCTGAGGCCCAAGTGCGCAATATTAAGCGGCTGCTGGTTCACGAACGCTATAGTAACATCTCGGAGAGGAACGACATTGCGTTGCTGGAATTGGACCAGCCTGTCCAGTGCAGCTACTACATACAGCTTGCCTGTGTGCCCGACGCCTCGCTGAGAGTGTCAGAGCTGACCACCTGCTACGTCAGTGGCTGGGGTTCCACGACCGCCAGATGTGAGTTCCCCAAAAGTACTCGTGTCCCGAGCGTGAGCTCGGCACGCTGGGGAGAGGGCTTGGGCTTCCTGACAGCAGAGGCGAAAGCCAGAGCCAGGCTGCAGGGGCGTATGCCTGTCTATAGAGAGATGGGCCTGACCCGTTACCCAAAGCACGACCGAAGGGAAACACCGGTGCAACACCATCAAGGTGCAAAGCCAAGCCCTAGGGAAGGGGTTCACCCAGCCAGGGGAGCAGAACTGGTGACAAGCTGCTGGGTGTTAATTCCTTTCTCTGCCCACAGCTGGAAGATCAGCTGATGTCCTGCAGGAGGCCAAGGTCCACCTCATTGACATCAACCTCTGTAACAGCACCCGGTGGTATAGAGGGGCCATCCACACCCACAACTTGTGCGCTGGCTATCCGCAGGGTGGCATCGACACCTGCCAGGTAGGAGCGTGCTACAAGTCAACCCCCAGCAGCACAGGCAGCCCTGTCACAACCGCCCAAACATACCCCGGCGCGTGCTTTGCCTGGCAAGTCACCCTCCCGCTGTTGGGGCTTACCTCCCCTTCCCCATCTGCAGGTCCTTGCCCAGTGCCCCCTTGTCCCAGAGGCCTGGGACTCTGCCCAGAAAGCCCGTCCAGTGCTCTTGGCAGCCCACAGGTCCAGATCCCAATGCGGGAACATCCGTCTTCCACACGTCCAGGATCACTGTGCAGAGATGAGAGACAGCCCTGCCTTACAGGCCCACGACCCCCCCCCAGACAAGGGTCTGTAGGCTCCAGCACCTGAGCAGAGCCTTTCTGTGCAGTGAATACAGCTCTGGCAGGTGCTGTGAGAGAGAAGGAGACAGCCACAGTGCTGACAGAGGCCACCCAACAACACCTTAACCCTCTCTCCTCTGCTGCAGGGCGACAGCGGTGGCCCTCTCGTGTGCAAAGATAACACCTATGACTACTTCTGGCTTGTTGGAGTGACCAGCTGGGGGAAAGGCTGTGCAAGAGCAAAACGGCCCGGAGTCTACACCTCCACTCAGCACTTTTACGACTGGATCCTGGTACAGATGGGACTGCGCCCAGCAGGAACATCTACTCCAACACCACGGCCAGTGTTCACCTCAACCCCCTTTCAGAGGCCAAAGCCAATACCAACACAATCGGGCAGGTTTACACCCTGCCCATTTCCACGCCAGAAGCTGGTGGAATTCTTTAACCTGCTGCAGGAGCTCCTGCAGGTCCTAAGGGGAAAAAAGGCTTGAGCAGCAGGGTGAACAGGATCCAGTGCAGGCTGCAGTGTACCACGACCTTTTCCTTCTGCCGCAATGCCTGCTGATCCAAAGGCAGCCGCAGTGTCAAAGGCCTGCTCTGTGCTGCCCACGCTCCTCTGAGTGCACGCAAATGGTGAAGTTGACTTAGTTCTTGAAATAAAGTTGCCAATTTTCACAGTTAACCATGTTCCAGTCCAGTTCAAGTCTCCTGTGCAAGGCCAGGACATCCATGCCCGGCACTTGCAAAACAAGGCTGCAGGCAGACAAGTAGGGCACAAAGGGGAAGCGTCACTCAAAAGGGCTGAAACCGTGTCTGGTCAGAGGAGGGTGAGGGTGCAATGCAAGAAGGGAACACACAGTTCCTAGGGGGCTAGAGGTCTTGGGGACAGCAGTTGGGAACACAAAGTGTCTTATAGTGGCTACTGGTGGGATCCCTTGTGTGTGTACAATGCACCAATGAACTTGAAACTGGACTCTCTCATGACCCACGAGAGATGGATCTAGAAAGACCCAAGGTTTGCACCAATGACTAGGTAAGGAGCTTGACATCCAGCCACGTATATTACATGGACTTAATTTCTACGCTGTTATTTGAGGAATCTATGAATGTGCTGTGCTTATGAATCTAGGGAGTGAAAGTGTGTTTATGTTTCACTGGTAAACAGCTAATCCTGATCATCTGGAAAGGCAGAAAAGGACTGAACTGTGTTCATATTTATGTAAGTGGTGGTTACTTATGCATGGATGTTGGTAAAAGCATTGCTCTATGTCAGTCTGTTTTGCCGTTCACATTAATTGTGTAAGTCTGTGTGTTTCTGTGCCTGGCTCTTTGGAATGCAGCGTAAGTCTCTTGGACACACACTTGGGAACAGCAGCAGCCACATCCATTAGGCTGGGATAGGACAAGCCTCCTGGGTGTGAGAACCTACCTGATTCAGCTCTAGTGGACCTGAAAGGAGAAATCCCTTATGTTCAGAAGTCTGCTGGATCTGGCTGATCTGTAACAGAATGGGGAAGGAAACCCAAAGAAACTCTGCAGCAGAGATGACAGGGGTGGATAGAGAGGCAGCACCGGCTAGGCTGTGAAAGCAATGGGGAGGGCTGGCAGTTGGACTTGCACTGTATAGTAACCGGACTGCCTTATAACAAAAGTTCAGGAAAAATGCAAGCTCAAAGCTTTATAAAAAAAATTCTTTAGTGTTTGTTTTCTCCAGTAGGTATCATTAAAGCATCTGGGCAGGACCCTTCCCTGCGGGTCCAAGAGTGCCTCCGCTCTCCTGGCAAGATTTGCCTTGAAGAAGCATGCAGTAACTAGCAACCATGTGGATACTTTCACCCTTTCCTTGACCATGATGTGCAGTGGGTAGGGCCGAGTCAAGGAAGGTCATACTCAGACAGTCTCCCACAAGAAGGGGAGAAGCCCAGCTGCCCATCACCAGAGCTCTCAGGGCATGAGAAAAATCACTTTCCTCTGTGAAGGCCAGCTCTAACTAGCCCCAGAAATCTAGAGCAAATGGAGAAACAGACTCAGGGTCCAGGGCTTAGGCAGATGGGGGCTTCTCCTCAGGGCAGCTCTCTTTATCCGACGAATTCTCAGTCTTCTTCTGCAGGTCAAAGCTCTGGAAAGGAGCAGGACAAGGAACTGCTGAGAAGCATGAGAGCAACAGCTACGCTCTGCTGTGGTTCGTTCAAATTCGGTCTAGGGCATTGTGGGCTCTTCAGAGGGTCACCATCTCGCCCCTTCCGGCCTAGACACGAGCAGCACACAAACCCTATGGTGTCACTAGCACAAGGCAAATCTTTCCATGCCTGCAAAGTTTCACCCTTTACCACAGGCTCTGCTTTCCCTGAGGGAAAAAAGAGCAGAGCTGCTAATCACTTAGGACGAGTGCCGTAAGCAGAGCCTTTCTTACCTCCAGTTCTCGCATGACCTCATCCATGAAATCTCCTGAATTCTGTTTGTAAGCAACTGCCAGTTTGATAGCATCATTGAAGAGCTGATGAGAAGGAGAATGCTTGTCACTCAGAGTAAGGGGCACTGTGTTTCTGTAACATATGGAAACTGTTCCCACACCCCAAGAAAAAAACAAAACAAAACACCTCTGCAACTACCTATAGCTACCAGGACCTCACAAGCACCCAAACAGATGTACTAGCCCATTTTCTGTTTTCTTTGCCTACAGCAGTCTCCATGTCCTTGGACTGTATAGGGGTCTCATGGATGCTGAGCCAAATAGCTATGTTTTACCTTCACTACATTGGTGCCATCTGCAGCAGACACAAAGTAAAAGGGCAAACTGAACTTCCGGGCAAAGTTGAAGCTTTTCTGGGTCACCTTCACATCCGCTGGGGGCAAAAAAAGAAGCGGTCAGTAAGACATCACTGTGGGCTGAATGCCAACATATGCCCAAGTGGTAGAACAGATGGAGACCAGAGCCTGATTTAGCTGTCAAGGCCTCCTCACTGTAGTACAAGGCTAGGAGAGTCCTCCCCAAAAGCTCTAGGGTTTTAAAAGCAACAGCATCAGCAAGCTGTTAACAAGAAGACACAAAAAAATTCTTGTTCATTTATTCATGGTGCTTGACTAAATTATAGATGGATTCTGCTGTGCTATAAATGAATAATGCTTTGCAGCTTAGAACATATCAGTTCACTTGCTGTGCAGCAACTATGAATGTTTTCCAGGCACTTCCCTATGATTTTTGCTGTGTGTCCACATGACCTGGACATCACTGCCAGTACTAGTCATGCCTCTCTCTCCAGTTTGGCCTTTTAACCAGAACTCCCCACTGCCTTTATGCCATGTTACCTATATTCCTGTGAGTCAAGGGCATGCTCACACTACACAAATGACTCAACTGTTACATATTTTTACTTAACGGGGAGCTAGGTCCAGCTACCCCAACCTTAGTAGGCCACAAGCTTTATTTCAGTTTTGGAACAAATCTACTGCATATTTACAGGACATGTTGACACAGCAGTAACAGCTCAAAGTTTTGATAGATAGCCAGCCTGTATGTCAGCACAGGAGGATGACTCCACATGATTCGCCTTTTCTCAAAGAAGCAACAGCTGAAGTAGTTCAGACTCCAAATGCTTGCCAGTGAGCACTGCCCAGGCAGCTGCTCCCTACCTCTTTGCAGGAAGCTGGATCAACTGTTCTACAGACTGGGCCTGTGTTAAGAGCTGTGGGCTGATCATTTTCTAGTCCAGGTGGAATACAGCAAGTGAAGGCAAGGCAGAGGACTGTCTTGGAGCAGTGTCCACTCATACACAGAACACTAAGAGCAGGATTCATCTACGCAGAGGTTCTGTCTACAATATGTCTGTCAACACCAAGTCCATTTGCCTTGGACTTCCTGTACAGTCCATGCAATCAGTGGATTCAAGGCTGGCTTGACATGTCCTACAGGAAAGGCTTTTATTAGGTAAGATCAGTCCTGCCCTAAACCACTGAACAATAATGAACTTCTGTAGACTACAGTGGGAGCCCAGACACATTATTCAGATGGACACACCCATTCATAGCTGCAATATTTCTACCATGAATGTCAGCAAGGAAGACCATGTCTGACACTGTACTTGATAAAGAATAGCAGACTATGGTCCTAAGGGTATGTGTTCTCTCATTGATGCTGAGCAGAAAGCTGATGTGTTATGCATTCCCACAGGATGCAGGAGACAGATCACAACCCAAATGATAGTAACAACGAATGCCTAGCTGGCATTCCTAAGAGGAGGGAATAATCCAGTCATCTGCACAGGAAGGTGAACAATTTTGCCAGCAGGTATACTTAGACACTTTAGCACAGAGGAGTCCCACGGAAACCTGCAGGCTGAATTAGCAATACAAAGGCAGTTACTGACTGTATCAGGGGAAGCCACATAACAGATTATGCTTCTTTTCCAGCAAGACATCCTGCAATTTTTTACTAGGTAGTGCTCCAATCAGCTTCCAGGTTCTTGCTGGATGAAATGGGCAACGTGGTAATGACAGAATTGGAAGGACATCACTTGAATAAACTTTAAATAGATCAAATTTGTATTTTTATTGCTAGTAAAGCAAGCAGAAGAGCCTGTAAGACAGCAAGCAAGGTCAGTAGAGGACCCAGCTATTCATTTGGTAAAATACAGCCCTGAGGGACTAATACTCAAGAACTCATCTGGACCTAACGAATGAATGGTATTCTTTCTGAGCCAGGTCAGAAGAGAATCACATCACAATCCTGACAGGTTGAAAGAAGATATACTTACCATCAATTTTGTTGGCCACCACAATGCAAGGAATCTCTGGGCGGAATTCTCTCAGCTCCTTGTACCAGCTGTTTAAGTTCTTGTAGGTGACTTTCCGCTGCACATCAAACACCTTCCAAAAAAGAACCAGCTAACATGGGGCCAACAGCAGGACAGCGCCTGATCAACCCACTGCACCAAACACAAGTATGGAATCCAGAATTTTCCCAGGAGGACATCAACAAAGAAAACTGGCTTTTGTTAGAAAGGATGAAAGAGAAAATGGAGAATATCCAGCAAGCCTTGAAACATGCAGCCAGGCCATTTCTTTGCATAGTGCAGGAAATAGTCCCTCATTTTCCTTTCATTCTTATTTTGTACTATGACAAGCACTCTATCACCCATGACAGTGAACAAGCACTGGGAAAGATCTGTTCTGCTAAGTAGGGTCAGATATGAGGCTTCTCTATTTTAACAATTAAAATATCAGTGAAGTTGACTGATGCTCACAAGTGATGAGAAATAGTGGAAAGTTAGAGCAACAGTACAAACCAAGAGACCTAAGCGGGTTAAGAGTCAGGAAACAAGACTGATCTGAGCTAATAAATGGGAATTGCAAAGTATAGGAAAATAGAAAGGCAAAAGACCGGAGAAGAATGTCTTATATAGTAACCTGCCGAAAGTCAGAACAGTTTTGTACTAATCCAATAGTCACATCCCAGAACAAGAAAGGAATGCCCTCTCCCTCACATCACCTCTGACAGGACTGGTTGTAAATAAGTACTTTCAGTTGTTCATACCACCTTACTGGAAAGGCAGTGACAAAAGTAATGAAATTTAGAAGATAGCAAAGTCAGGGAATATAGTGAGTGCCATCAGGAAAGGCAGAAGAGAGCTAAACATACCCAACTACACTGGTTTTATCTGGTGAGAGAAGAAAGAACAATATCGGAAAGTTTTTTAAACCGCTGGAAGAGACAAGAAATATAAGGCAGCGTAATCATAAAAAGTAACATACAGGCCAAGTGTCAGCTGGGACTGTTATTAGTCAAAATTCCATCAGACCACAGTTGAGACACTACCCTTACCATGATACAAGCATGAGCCTTATGGTAATAGGATGCATGCATGCTCTGGAACCTCTCCTGTCCAGCTGTGTCCCAGAAGTCTGTAAGACACAAAAAACAAGCTTAGAATGACACAACTTGCCAGGTTCTGTCTTCCTCACAACTTAAACCCAGGACACAAAGCCCAGTCCATCTACTCGGGGTCACAAATTAGATTTCACCTCACTAATCTGAAACATTCCAGGGCTAAGAGATTATGCAAAACTAGTACCTTTACTTAGCAAGGCTTAGCTACGAGTTGTGCTGACACTGAACATTGCTATAAACATATTAGCAAAAGAGAAGTCATCAGCAGACATGACTTATAAAGGACAGTAAGACAAAGCTAGTCAAAAGTGCAAAGAGTCATAACAATGTTCTTTGTCACTAGAGATGACAACAGGAAACAAAATCTAAACATCTTGAAACAGCTTGATTGCTGACATGGTGATAAATAGCCAGGTGCCTGTCATAGGAAATGTTCCATCTCCTTTCTCAGACAGTCTAACTCTGCTCTTTCCAGGGGCATGACTCGTTCTAAAATTACAAAGGGTCAGTAAGTTAGCCTGAGACAGACAAGTCCCAATTCATTAAGTACCTTGTAGACTAGGTATCATGAAGCATACCTGAACAGTCATCAACATTTTAATGCCTTTTTTCTGTTTGTGCGTCTCAGGTAGAGATCTCCCCACCTCTTCTTACTAGATTTATAGGCTAATATTTGTGTCTTATTTGTTGTATAAATTTACACAACTTCCAACTAAGAACCATCAGATACAGTTACACTTCTGTCAGCTAGACTGAAGCATGCCACTCCACCCTAAGCTGAATAAGCCACTTTCCTTAGTGTTTACTTTGCATTGAAACCAGTTTCTGACTGGATACTGTATCAGACTTGCAGGATGGTAACTTCTTAAACTGCCCAAAATATAGGCAAGTACTTATCAGAACACATTTGCATTAATTTTGGCTAGTTCTGCTTAGCTTCTAAAATTGCCTGATCCTTTTAATGTGCCATTTCAGAATCCTCACTTACAAGGAAAAAAGAGGTGTCAGTGACCACAACCTACTGAATGTCCCTAAATTAATTTCCCAAACAATGTGGCAGCTGTCATGAGAGAACTTGTCATGGCTTATTGAAAAACACTGATGCTTTTATTACTAAATCCTCCAGATCTTGCCTGTCATACCCCATGTAACTCCAGAACATAGGAATTTATCAACCTTAAAATCCTTGGGAAAAAATAAGATTCATATAGTAAAGAAATACACCACATTTTAATGCAATCCTAACTCTACCACACAGAATTTGGCAATGGCCATTAAGAGTAAAAATTAAACTAGCAAGGGAAGTGGTAAATCTGCACAATTTAAAGCCTTCAGATCAAACTACCGGTCTTTACAAATCACACTTCATGAGAGGTCTTCTCTGCAAGGTAGCTTGGATGATCAGCATTATGTTCATAAAAGGTGAAAATAGAAGACACTGTGAACTCCTGTATAACACAGGCCAGATGAATTACTTAAACTAGAGCAAGTTACTTAATAAAGTACTAAATCCATGTTAAAAATAAGTCCCTGACATATGAATCCATACTTTTGCAAGTTGCCTTAATAGTAATTTCACTTACTGGTTAAAAAACCCCCCACCTTATCTTTTGAGTTTACCTAACATCAGCTAGAGTCTGTTAAATATTTCTTGCTATGCTGAAGCCTCCTTTTGTACCAAGTTCCTGTTTGCTGGTATTTTACCTTCTTCCTGAGAAACTAACCAGACTCAGTCTCCCATCATTAGGCCCCTTTTTACCATCTTTCAATTGCTCTCATGGCTCTTTTCTGAAACCTTGTGTTGGGTTTAAGTGGCAAGGTTTTTGTAAGGGGTGGAAATGCCCTATGAGAAAAGGCAGAATAAAGTGATGTCATCTACCCTAAAAGAGAGAAGAAATAGAATCTCAGAATGGGTTGGGTTGGAAGGAACCTTTAAAGATCATCCAGTCCAGCCCCCTGCTGTAGGCAGGGACATCTTCTCCCAAGTAACTAGTGATAGGATGAGAGGAAATGGCCTCAAGTTGTGCCAGGGGAGGTTTAGATTGGATATTAAGAAAAATTTCTTTACTGAAAGGGTTGTCAGGCATTGGAACAGGCTGCCCAAGGAAGTGGTGGTGTCACCATCCCTGAAGGTGTTAAAAAAAACGCGTAGACATGGCATATCAGGACATGGTTTAGTGGGCATAGTGGTGTTGGGTTGACGGTTGGACTCGATGATCTTAAAGGTCTTTTCCAACCTAAACGATTCTATGATTCTATGACCTTCCACTAGATCAGGTTGCTCAAAGCCCCATCCAGTCCGACCTTCAACACTTTCACGGATGGGGCATCCACAGCTTCTTTGGGCAACCTGTTCCAGTGGTCCCTGAGTGTCACCACGCTCAGCATAAAACATTTCCTCCTTATGTCCAATCTAAACTTACCCTCTTTCAGTTCAAAACTGTTGCCTCTTGTCCTGTCACTACAGCCGCTGATAAAAAGTCCCTCTCCATCTTTCTTGTAAGCCCCCTTTACATATGGGAAGGCCACAATAAGGGCTCCCCAGAGCCTTCTCTTCTCTAGCCTGAACAACCCCAACTCTCTCAGCCTCCTCTGCTCCAGCTCTCTGATAATTTTCATGAACCCACTCTAGCAGGTCCATGTCTTTCTTGTACTGGGGATCCCAGAGCTGGATGCAGTACTTCAGGTGGGGTCTCAAGCGGAGCAGAGCAGAGCAGAAGAATCACCTCCCTCAACTTGCTGGCCACGCTTCTTTTTACACAGCCCAGGATCAATTGGCTTTCTGGGCTGCAAGCGCACATTGCTGGCTCATGTCCAGTTTTTCATTCACCAATAAAGGGGAAAGGTACAGTGTTCAAACATGTAGAAAGCTGGTGCAAACGGAAAGGGAAAAAACTTGTTCAGTGTCCAGGAAACACAGGAAATAACTGGTTTACCTTGAATAAAGAGGATTTGCATTAAGTATCAAGAAAGAAAGACTTTCTAGCAGTAAGACCCCTGATATGTTGGAATAGCCTGCTGTTTTGGGTTTGTGTGGTGGGGTTTTTGGTAGTGGGGAAGGGGCTGCAGGGCCAGCTCCTGTGAGAAGCTGCTCGAAGCTTCCCTGGCTCCAAGTCGGACCCGCTACTGGCCAAGGCCAAGCCCAAGCCCATCACCGATTGTGGTAGCACCTCTGGGAGAACATATTTAAGAAGGGAAACCTGCAGTGGAGAGAGGAGTGGGATGTGAGAGAAACACCTCTGCAGATACCAAGGTCAGTGAAGAAGGAGGGGGAGGAGGTGCGCCGGAGGAGGGGATGCCTCTGCAGCCCGTGGTGAGATGTCAGGCTGTCCCCCTGCAGCCCATGGAGGTGAGTGGTGGAGGAGATGCCCACCTGCAGCCCATGGAGGATCCCACGCCAGAGCAGGTGGATGCCCCCGAAGATGGCTGTAACTCCATGGGAAAGCCCATGCTGGAGCAGTCTGTGTCTGAAGGACTGCAGCCTGTGGAAAGGAGCCATGCCAGAGGAGTTCGTGGAGGACTGTCTCCCACAGGAGGGACCCCAGGCTGGGGATGGAGTGAGGAGTCCTCCCCTTGAGGAGGAAGGAGTGGCAGAGACAACGTGTGATGAACTGACCCCAACCCTCATTGCCGGTCCCACTGTGCCGCTGGGGGGAAGAGGTAGAGAAAACTGGGAGTGGAGTTGAGCCCAGGAAGGAGGGAGGGGCGGGGGGAAGGTGTTCTAAGGTTTGATTTTACTTCTCCGTATCCTTGTTATGATTTGATTCGTAGTAAATTAAATTGATTTTGTTTCTTCCCCAAGTTGAACCTGTCTTTTGCCTGTGACCATAAGTGGTGAGTGATCCCTCCCTGTCCTTGTCTTGACCTAGAAGCTTTTCTTTATATTTTTCTCCTCATCATCCCACCGGGGCTGGGGGGGGAGGAGTGAATGAGCGGCATTGTGGTGCTCTGTAACCAGTTGGGCTTAAACCATGACAATGGCCTAAGCAGTCTTTGTCATTGGAAGTCTTTAAATACATAAAATATATATATATATCAGTGAAGAGTATCATTAAGTAGAGTTTCTCCGGTGCAAAGATGTGCAAGATGACCTCTCACAGTCCCTTCCCGAGCTGCAATACTCTGAAAACACAGAAATCATAGTGATATAGGCAGCAGTACAGAATATCAACTCAAACCATAGAATAAGATAATGTTTTTCTTGAACTTCCATCTGTAACACTGTCCTGGTTTCAGCTGGGATAGAGTTAACTGTCTTCCTAGTAGCTGGTACAGTGCTATGTTTTGAGTTCAGTATGCAAGAATGTTGATTACACTGATGTTTTCAGTTGTTGCTAAGTAGTGTTTAGACTAAAGTCAAGGATTTTTCAGCTTCTCATGCCCAGCCAGCGAGAAAGCTGGAGGGGCACAAGAAGTTGGCACAGGACACAGCCAGGGCACCTGACCCAAAGTGGCCAACAGGGTATTCCATACCATGGGATGTCCCATCTGGTATAGGAACTGGGAAGTGGGGGCGGGGAATCGCCACTCGGGGACTAGCTGGGTGTCAGTCGGCGGGTGGTGAGCAATTGCACTGCGCATCATTTGTATGTTCCAATCCTTTCATTATTACTGTTGTCATTTTATTAGTGTTATCATTATCATTATTAGTATCTTCTTTTCTGTTCTATTAAACCGTTCTTATCTCAACCCATGGGTTTTGCTTCTTTTCCCGATTTTCTCCCCCATCCCACTGGGTGGGGGGGAGTCAGTGAGCGGCTGCGTGGTGTTTAGTTGCTGGCTGGGGTTAAACCACAACAAACACACAGTGAACAATACTGCGCTGTCAGAAGCTAATTCATATAGGTTAAAGCAATGCTCCGTTGGCACAAAAAATAGAAAGTTAGCACTTGTGGTAAAACTGAAGTTATGGGATATTTGAGAGTATGACTGATAAACAGATGACAGATAAAGCTAGGATGCTTGTAGTCTATCAAAAAAACTAACAAAGATTGAGATAAAATAGGTGGTATTTTACAGTAATATCATACAGGCTGGACATATCCAGAGAAAGAATTTAAACATTCTATAAACTTGAAATATAGCAATTGGTACATACACCCAAAGTAACTAACCAATCAAAAATACCCCACAAAAGGATGACCAATAATAGGAAGATTGTGTTAAAATGTATTAAAAAAACAGCAACTAAAATAGTAAAGTAACCTATAGCATGGATTTTTAGAATTGGTGCTGATAAGCAGCTAAATCCCACTGTAGACTATTTTGTAATTAGCATATGGCATATTTCTTCTCCCTTATTTATTATACTGACAGAGTAAAGGAGCCTGAAGATGGTTTCATACTGCAGCTAAACTGATATAATACCTAGCTCACAAGGAAGAGCAAGTCCACTCTCTACTCTTCCTTCCTTTGCCTGTGCATTCCCACCTGCCCCTTTCACCAGCACTGGTGTGTATAAACCTCCATGGTGAAACGTTTTAGAAAGCCAAATGAGTAGAAACCCATTCACTTACTTTGTGAGCAGTTAATATGTGTGGTTAGCTTCCTGAACTGGTTTGACAATGGACAAGGCTAGGCCTATAAGTGAACACTGGTGGTACATAGGGGAAAAGGACGGCAACTTTCACGGGCAGCTAGCTTAGCTTCATAAAATTTAAATCTTAGTTAGCTTAGTTCCATCGTGACGCTGCAACCTGAGCAACGAGCACTTTGACTAACAGTGACCAACACAGCTAAATCAGCATTCTTGCAGCAATTACTTTAACAGGTATTCAGTTCCTTGAAAAAAACAAAGATAACCTTTGACTTAGATATCTCCTTGCCTGGAAGTCAAATGTAAAAGATTACTGGCATAGCTGAAGAACCTAATAACTGAACAGCGATCTGACCTGGTAGATGAAGGGAGAGTAGTGGCTGTTGTCTACCTAGACTTCTGTAAGGCTTCCAGCACTGTCTCCCATAAAAGCCTCATAGAGAAGTGGTTGATGTATGGGCTGGATGAGCAGACAGTGAGGTCGACTGAAAACTGGCTAAATGGCCAGCCAAGAGCATGGTGATCAGTGGCATGAAGCCTAGTTGGAGGCCAGTTAGCAGTGTACCCTAGGCATCAATACTGGGTCCAATCCTGTTCAACATCTTCATTAATGATCTGGATGATGGCGCAGATTGCACCCTCAGCAAGCTTGCAGATGACACAAAACTGGGAGAAGTTGCTGATACACCAGAGGGTTGTGCTGCCATCCAGAGGGACCTGGACAGGCTGGAGAAATGGGCTGACAGGAACCTCATGAAGTTCAACAAGAAGAAGTGCAAAGTCCTCCATCTGGGGAGGAACAACCCCCCAGTTTATGCTGGAGAAAGCAGCTTTGCAGAAAAGGCCCTGGGAGTCCTGGCTGACACCAAGCTGACTGGGAGCCAGCAATGTGGCTTTGCCACAAAGAAGGCTAATGGTATCCTGGGCTGCATTAGGCAAAGTATTTCTTTGCCTCTACTCAGCACTGGTGTGGCCACACCTGGAGTGCTGGGTCCAGTGCTGTGCTCCCCAGGACAAGAGAGACATGGACATACTGGAAAGAGTCCAACGAAGAGCCAGGAAGATGATGAAGGGACACGAGCATCTCTCCTGTGAGGAAAGGCTGAGAGGGCTGGGACTCTTTAGCCTAAAGAAGAGAAGGCTCAGGGGTGATCTCATCAATGAGTATAAATACCTGAAGGAAGAGTGTAAAGAAGACGGAGCCAGGCTCTTTTCAGTGGTGCCCAGTGACAGGACCAGAGCCAACAGGCACAAACTGAAACACAGGAGGTTCCCTCTGAAAATCAGGAAACACTTTGTCCACTGTGAGGGTGACTGACCACTGGCACAGGTTGCCCAGAGAGGTTGTGGAGTCTCTCTCCTTGGAAACATTCAAAAGCCATCTGGACATGGCTCTGGGCGGCTGGCTGTGGGTGGCCCTGCTTGAGCAGGGGGTTGGACAGACTGACCTCTGGAGGTCCCTGACAGCCTCAACCATTCTGTGGTTCTTTGATCCCTTCATTACTCCATTTCTGTGCCTACAAACCACTGTTTGGCATCCTCTTGCCACAGCAAGGAACTCCTCTGCCACGTCCGTACACCGCTGAGTATGCCAACTGCCGTGTCGCCGTTTCCCTCCCCGCACATAGCCAGCATCACCCTCTCCCCGGGACCCACGGAACACCCAGCTGGCCCCCCACTCCACTTACCCACGAGGACCGCCTGCCCGTCCACCCGAGCACGGTGCTTGTAGAGCGTCAGGGCGAAGGTGGAGAGCTGCTGGGGGCAGCTGTGCCCGTGTTAAGGAGTCGACGGAGGAGCACGACCCCCCACTCTGCAGCGACCGCCGGCGCTGGGCCGGCACCCGCTCCCCAGGCCGGGCCCGCCGCAGTTCGCCGGGCCGGGCCGGGCCGGGCCGGGCCTCCCGCCGCGCTCCGCCGGGCAGGGCCGCCACCTGCGCAGCGGCGCGGGGCTGCTCAGGGCGCAGGCCCGGGAACAGGGACGGGAACTAAGGGGCGCACCAAAGGATACAAGCCGTCGAGCAGGAACCTCTCCAGCAGCCTGCAGGAAGAGCACCACAGCCGTTAGGCCGCGGGACCGAGACGCCCCTTCCCTCCCCTCCCCGCGGGGAACCGGCCGGGAGGCGGCGTGCCCGCGCGGCCACTCACTTGGACTTGCCCACGGCGCTGTCGCCTAGGCAGATGATCTTCACGGTCTCCTCAGCGCCGGCCGCGGCCTCATCCCGGGCCCGCTCCGCCGCCGCCGCATCCGCCATGCCACCGCCTCCGCGTCCCCGCTGCTACGCGACAGGGCGGGCCCCGCCTCCGGCTCCGCCCCAAGCTTCCGGCTCCGCCCCCCTCCGACTCCACCCCCACGCTTCCGACTCCGCCCCCCCTCCGGCTCCGCCCCCCTCCGGCTCCCGGCCACTCCGTGCGTGACTGAGCGCTCCGCCCCGCCCCTCTTAAGTGCGTCACGCGCGCGACGCCCCACCCTGCCGCCGTCACCGGCGCGACGGTGCGCCATGGCGGCTGCGGGACTGTCCGGGCGGCCGCTGCAGCTGACGCTGGCGCTGCTGAAGCCGGACGCCGTGGCCCACCCGCTGGTGCTGGAGGTGAGAGCTGGGCGGACCGGACCGCCCCGCCGGCGCCGCCCGGCCCGGCCCGGCCCCCTCTGGTCTGTCGGTCCCGTCCGGTCCGGGGCGTCCTGGTGATGCGCGTCGCCCGCCCAGCCGCTGCGCCTCTGCCCGCAGGCCGTGCACGAAACCATCCTCAGCAACCGGTTCCTCATCGTGCGCGCCAAGAAGCTGCGCTGCGGACGGGAGGAGAGCCGCCGCTTCTACCGGGAGCACGCGGGTAGGCGGGCCGGGGCAGGCGGGCGGGCGCAGCGGGCGGACGAGCTTGGCCGGCGGACAGGGCCGGGGCCGGCGGAGCTGGGCCGTGTGACTCGGGCCGTCTTTCTCCCGCAGGGCGGTTCTTCTACCAGCGGCTGGTGGAGTTCATGGCCAGGTACCTGCTGTGCCCGCAGCCGGGCTGCGCGGGGAGGGAGCTGTCTTTGCTTTGCAGGTGGACCCGTGTCTTGCCTGAGCAGTGCTTCTGCATCGGGAGGGGTCCACTTCGGCGTGGGATGCGCCTCATCAGGAGCTGGTGCTTGTGGTGTGCCAAGGTGGAAGGCTCCGGGCTCGTGGGTGGAGAAGTGTCAGGAACCAACTCTGCTGTAACAACAGCAGTACTTGGTGCGGGGGCCATCACCTAGGAGGAGGTCATTCGTGCAAATGCTTTGCTTCTGGGGCATGGTCTCAATGTCTGTGTCCCCTGCCAGAAAGCACTGCATGGCGGTTGCACTTCATTGCTTCTTTGCGCTTTCTGTATTTATAAGAATGAATGAGCTATGCCCTTTTGTAACCTTATCTACTTCTGCTCTTCCCTGGTCCTTTTCTCAGTGGCCCCATGTGGGCTTATATCTTGGCCCACGAGAATGCTGTACCCCTCTGGAGATCCCTGATGGGACCCACGAAAGTATTCCGAGCTCGAAACAGCGTCCCGGACTCCATCCGAGGAGCTTATGGCCTTACTGACACCAGGAATACCACTCATGGCTCAGGTAGACCTGTTCTTCTTGGCTAAGTGTTGGGCAAAGACTGGAGCTCAGGGAGGTGTGAATGATGGTATTTTGCTTGCCTTTGCTTGCTTTCCTTTCTGGGAGTCAGAGTTAATGATTTGCTCACTTCTGCAGACTCCAGTCACACCTGTCCTGGTGCAATCGAGCCTGGTACTTTTCTTTATGGCTTCTGCCATTCCCTTTACAACATAGCACATATTTGTGGTGCCAGACTGGCATTTCTCATCCTGTTTTCCTCTGTTTTCCAACAGATTCACCAGCATCAGCCAGCAGAGAAATTGCCTTTTTCTTCCCGGAGTTCAATGAACAGCTCTGGTACCAGCAGGAAGAGCCACGTCTGCGCTCTGGGCAGGTGTATTACAATGCAGAGGAGCGTGTCCACTGTGTGTTCAGGGATGAAGAAACAGAGTTGACCTGAATTACCCAGGGGTATGGTTTGCTGAGCTGGAAGTAGCTGCTAGGCACACTGTTTGGGTCAGCCCCCTAACAAGATATAGAGCTATGGTATGTTTCAAGGAGTATGGGGGAGGGAAAGACCTAACGCATATTATGTTGTGCCACCTGGGATTATGTTATTCATGCAACATACAGGTGCTGGGGCATTTTAGGAAAAAACTTCTCAAGTAGCAGTACTCCCAACTCGATATAGAGGTCTAGCCATGCAGTTCACTGGTCCCTTCCGTGTTTATTTGGATATGACCAGTATAGGCGAGTTCATCAAAGGGATAAGCGGAAAGGGAGTTGCTAGTTCCAGTTAGGATATGATTGGTTTTGCTGATAGTAGGCCTCAGATTCTTAATATTTACTCTGTTCCCACAGTCCCTTATGGAGAAGAGAGGGGAAAAAGAATATGAGAAAATGCAGCGGTAAGCAGGGCAATATTAACTCTCCTGTCCTTGCTTTCCTGGTTCCAAGCTGAGAAATAAGGCTGCCTTCAGTTTTGTATCGTGATTCATATCTTAAGCATCTGGCAGAGGGCACAGTTAGAAGCCATTCTTGAGAGGAAAGCAGCATATCCTGTTGGTTCAGTTTTGTCTGGGCTGACAAGCCTGGGACAGAAGTGCCAGGGGAAGTTGCAGAAAGATGTGGAATAGTCCAGTGCCTGTGAAGGATCTTCTATTTTGTGCTTTTAGATTGCCTGGGGCATGAGATGAGTAGTTCTGATGAAACTTGATAGTGGCTATTAAAGCTGTAGATTTCTGGAATCCATAATAAAAAACCAGAGAAGTTAATTCTGGTGCACAGAAGCTGTAGAGTTTCTGCCCAGAGCTCAGCACTGAAGCACTGAGTTCCATGTCCTTTGTAAATTATATGGACAAAGTCATTATCCAGATAACTGATAAAATTATTATATGGTGGTGCATGAGGACTTGGTTTTGAGGTACAGTGCAAGGATCTGACATGCTTATTTACATTTTCCTGTTTGATGCATTTCGAGATCTGTTCCTGTAGGAGTTTTTAATCATTTAAACTGTCCCCCTAATAGCTTCTCACTATGCTGATTTTTTTTCTTTAATTAAGGTGCCATGTTGTACTGAGTGAATTTCTTTTGGATAATTTCAAATGCACTGTGTTGGTGAAGGTACCTTTGTAGTAATGTACTTGGGGTAAGAAGTCTGTTAGCTTGACTTCATTTTCTGAAGCTATGCATGACTAGCATTGACGATACTAGTCACTAAAGCTGTTGACAGAGTCCCGAATTTACTAGTGCATTATTGTGTCACAGATCAAAGGCAAGTTACTTTGTCTAGTTTAAGACAACTATGTAAAACATTGGTTGTTTGATTGAAAAATGTTTAATTGTAGGAAGTGCTGCCGTAGAGCTTCCTTGATTAAATACATCAGTATTTTTCTTCCTTCCTTACTATTATATGAGGTTAAATGCAGTCACTGTTTTGTTCCAGGTACAGATCAAAAGGATGTGCGGAATATTTCTGCATTTTTTGCACTGCTGCTTTTATTTTCACCAGCAGTATCCAATGGTGGATCTGTTCATGATCGAGTATGCGTTTATACAGGTCTGAAATCTTGCTGTCCTTAATGCTACTGTCAGTTGATATTTTATTGATTCCCTGAGTTTCTATTAAATTATGTGTGGTTTTCTTGTAACTATTAACCCGTAACTATTTTTTTCACCTTTCTTCTTTAGATTGTGCTTTCTTTTTGGATATTAATTTGGGATATCATTAAATGATAGTTCCTAGCTTACACTTCTCATTTTAAATGTGGGGGTTTTTTTCTAGTCACTTGCAATTATTACATTTGGGGAAACTGACCCTTTCAAAATTTCAAGTACAGGTAACGCTGGCTTAGTGGCGCTGTATTTTCACAGAATAATTATCAGATCACGATCACCATTACTTAGATAGCTGCCAGTTGTTGTGTCCATATTAACGTTTCTTTGGTCCACCAAGACTGTACCTGAGTAAAGGTGGTCAAAAATGTACAGTCCCATTTCTCTAGAGTCTTTATTTTGCAAATCTAAAGATGGTCTGTGAACTTTATCAGGAGATCTAATATTGAAATATTTTGTGTTAGATGCAGGAGATAGTGTCAAAAATTGTTTTTAATATCAAAGGAAGCCTTTGGATATATGAGATGACAGCAGATGCTCTCTGTTTTGAGGATTCTTATGAAAGTACTTCTTTTTTTTTTTTCTTTTTCTTTCTTTTCCCCTCCTTGTAAGTGCTCAAGAAATGTTTTTTAACTTCTCTAGTGACACTTAGCATCTGTTTTGTATACCTCCTGGTGCCTCTCAGTCCTGTGGTCAATCACCTTACAGAACTAGGTGAAACCTCTGATTTTTTTTTACTTTTATTTTTACACCTGAGCCAAACCATTCTTAAGAAATCTTGGTAATGCCTACTACGTGCTATTTCTTCTCTTTTCATAAAGATTTTTGGTTGCTTTAATTGAGTTCCAAACATGTTGTAAAATAATAAAGGCAAGTTATCTGAATGCTGGCTTAGCTTAAATTTGTAATGTCTGATGCTGCAACAATCTCATGCACAGTAGACATTTTTACTTTGGTTGTTGTTCTCTTCTTACTAATGCTTAAATGTCTTCTGCCTGTTGTTTATTTGCACAGAAGCATGGTACCTGAATATTAGACTGAAGGATGCTGAACCATACAGTTTCTGCATTCTACAGTTTTCTAGAGAAAGTGCTCCAGTATTTCACAGAAACACTACAGTCCTGTTAACGTAACTTATCCCACCAATTGTTTAGCTTCTAGACCTTTCCTTGCACTCAGGAGATGGGACAGATTTCTGAAGAATTTCCCTGGAACATCTCTTCTCCGGAAAAGATAAATGTAGTCCCATTTTAAACCTAAGTACTCAACTTCAACAACAGCTTGCATAACTGACTACTCTTTTTTATCTTTTTTTTTTCCATAGGTGTTTGAAAATATGGAAGCCAGGTTTTGTTTATCTGGGGTATTTTGGAAGGAAGGGGAGCAAATAAAGATAAAAATCTCTAGTACTAAATAGTCAATGGGGAACCTAGTGTAAAGGTGTTTGAATGCAAGGGCAGTTTATGTCCTGGACGTGTTAGTAACTGGCGTCAGGATCTGATGAAGAGAGATGGAAAGTGGTTTTGCCTGGAATCTACCAGGGCTTTGGACTGTGTATCATGTAGATATGGTTGTCTTGCTTCTGGACCCAAGCAAGCCTATGAAGCAAATGTGGATCATTACGTAGGCATGAGTACATTCTGTTGTGTGGGGGGTTTTTTTCCCTTGCTTGTACTTCTACCTTGTCAAGCCCAACATTAAGTTTGGTTAATAAGTCCAAATCTAGCCCCTACTTGACCTGTGTTGGGCATAAGGTGGGAGATTGTTATTTTTCTGTGATATGGAGAAAACAGTCGTGGTCTATTTTTTCCTGCAGTTCGATGTTCCTCTTGCTCTTTGGTCTTCCTGTTCTGTATATACAGAGTTTAGGTTCTTGAGGACTGAGATGCTTGGAGCTAATGGAAAGTTTTACGCTCAATTCATAATAAGCCAAGATATTAATGGGCCATGATGCAAGTACAGACAGACTGTAAAGTATAGCAGTGTCTCCTGGCATTACGCTCTTTCCATTGCTGAGAATGGAGCTGCATATGACTTTCAATGGCAAATTGGACCTTTTGCAAAACAGACTTGCTTTAGAGCCAGTCCTGTGACACAGGTAATAAAAATGCCTCAGCAATCATTTGTCTCAGGATTTTGCTGCCAGAAGACTTATACCACCTTGTGGAGGGAGGCATTTACAAACAGCAGGTGAAGGGCAGGCATGGCAGCTGCAGTTTGCTGCAGTCACCTCAGGTTTTGTGCAGCTGTTGTGTACTGGAGGTGTCTCAGATGCAACAGCAGATTCTGGAGAACCTTTGCACCAGCAGCTGCTTAGTGGCATATTCTCTCCAGGAGATATATCCATAGTCACAGTGTTGATAGAGGAAATAGCATGGCCAGCAAATGCAGTCCAAGGATTTGTTTAGTGTTGTTTAGAATCTGCTGGTACTCTTCACTTCTGCACCATCCCACAGAAGCCAATTTGGAGAGTCCATCACCTGCAGCATGGAAAAAAAAGTGCTTATTTTTGTCTGTTTTAATCTGATCTGCCACTATTTCCATGGAGTGTCCTCTCCTAGTGCTGCTGGATTTCATGGAGTCATAGAATCATAGAAAAGTTTGGAAGGGTTGGAAAGCTGGAAGGGACTCTTAAAGGTCATCTAGTCCAATCTCCCTGCAATGAGCAGGGACTTCTTCAACTAGGTCAGGTTGCTCAGAGCCCCATCCAACCTGACCTTGAATGTTTCCAGGGATGGGTCATCTACCACCTCTCTGGGCAACCTGTGCCAGTGTTTTACCACCCTCATTGTAAAAAAATTTCTTCCTTGCATCTAGTCTGACTCTACCCTCTTTAAGTTTAAAACCATTACCCCTTGTCCTATTGCGACAGGCCTGACTAAAAAGTCTGTCCCCATCTTTCTTATAAGCCCCCTTTAAGTATTGAAAGGCCACAACAAGGTCTTCCCCAGAGCCTTCTCTTCTGCAGGTTGAACCACCCCAACTCTCAGCCTGTCCTCATAGCAGAGGTGTTCCATCCTGCTGATAATTTTTGTAGCCCTCCTCTGGACTTGCTCCAACAGGTTCATGCCTTTCCTGAATGGAGGACTGCGGAGCCGAATGCAGTACTCCAGGCAGGGTCTCACAAGAGCGGAGCAGAGGGGCAGAATCACCTCCCTCAGCCTGCTGGCCATGCTTCTTGTTACACAGCCCAGGATTGATCGGCTTTCTGGGCTACAAGTATCCATTGCTGGCTCATGTCCAGCTTTTCATCCACCAGTACCCCCAAGTCCTTCTCAGCAGGGCTGCTCTCAATCCCTTCATCCCCCAGCCTGTATTGATACTGGGGCTTTCCCTGACCCAGGTGCAGGACCCTGTGCTTGGCCTTGTTGAACCTCATCAATTTCACATGGGCCTGCTTCTTGAGTTTGTCCAGGTCACTCTGGATGGCATCCTGTCCCACAGGTGTGTCAGCTGCACCACTCAGTTTGGTGCCACCTGCAGACTTGCTGAGGGTGGGCTTGATGCCACTGTCTATGTCAGATGAAGATACTAAATAGTACTGGTCCCACTACGGACCCCTGAGGGACACAACTCATCACTGATCTCCATCCAGACATTGAGCCATTGACCACTACTCTCTAGATGTGACCATCCAACCGATTCCTTATCCACTGAACAGTCCATCTATCAGATCCATATCTCTCCAATTTAGAGAGAAGGACGTTGTGGGGGACCATGCCAAAGGCCTTGCAGAAGTCCAGATAGATGACATCTGTAGCTCTTCCCTTGTCGACTGATGTAGTCACTCCATCACAGAAGGCCACTAGGTTGGTCAGACAGGACTTGCCCTTGGTGAGGCCATGCTGGCTGTCTCAAATCACCTCCCTGTCTTCCACGTGTCTTAGCAAAGCTCCTAGGAGGATCTGGTCTATGATCTTCCCAGGCACAGAGATGAGGCTGACAGGTCAGTAGTTCCCAGGGTCTTCCTTTCTACCCTTCTTAAAAAAGAGTGTAATGCTTCCCTTTTTCCAGTCACCAGGATCTTCACCTGACTGCCATGACTTTTCAAGTATTATGTATGGAGAGTGGCTTGGCAACTACATCAGCCAGAATATATAAAGGGGGCTTATAAGAAAGACAGAGTAAGACTTTTTACCAAGGCCTGTAGTGACAGGACAAGGGGGAACAGATTTAAACTGAAAGAGGGCAGGTTTAGATTGGACTGACCTGCTGCTCGTGTACCCACGTGTCCTCTGCAGCTGTGCTCTACTGCAGCAACATCCTGGAGTCCTCACCCGTGATATACAGGCTCCATCACATGTGCCACATGTACCTGAGTCACAGAATCATAGAAAGCTGAAGGTTGGAAAGGACCTCTAGCGATTGTCTAATCCAAAATCCCCACCTGAAAGCAGGGTCCCCTAGAGCAGCTTGCTCAGGACCTTGTTTTATCACCCTTACAGTAAAAAGAAAAAAATATTCTTATGTTTAAGTGAAATTTCTAGTATTTCAGTTTGTGCCTGTTGCCTCTTGTCTACTCCCTGGATACCACTTGTTTTCTTTACTGCCTCACATCAGGTGTTTATACACATTGATAAACCCCTCTGAGCCTCTTCTCAAGGCTAAACAGCCCCAGCTCTCAGCCCCTCCTCACGTCGGATGCTTAAATCTCTTAATCATATTCATGCTGGACTCCAGTTTTGCCCAGGCTTGTATTGGGGACCCTAGAACTCGTCACAGTACTCTAGATGCGGTCTCACCAGGGCCGATTAGAGGGGAAAAGATCTCCCTCGACCTGCTGGCAATGCTCTTGGTAGTGCTGGCTCATGGTTAGCTTGTTGCCCATCAGGACAACCAGGTACTTCTTTGCGAAGTTGTTTTGGCCCCCCAGTGGAGTATTGGCACATAGAATTATTCCTGTCCAGGTGCAGGACTTTGCATTTCCCTCTACTGAACTTCATGAAATTCCCACTGGCCCCTTTCTCCCTGAAGGGACTACAGCCTAGGGAGGAACTATGCCACAGCAGGGGCACCTCTGAGGACCTGCAGCCTGTGGAGGACCCACATTGGAGCAGGTACACTCCTGAGAGGACTGCAGCGCATGGGTGTGTCATGACTGAGCAGAGGAAACGAGAAGGAAAGAGCAGTAGAAGAAAAGAATAAGAAGCAATGAGTGGCAAAAGAAAGCACAACACACTGACCCCAACCTCCTGTGCTGCCTGTCACCTCACCAAAAGGATTGGGGGAAACTGAGCATAACATGCAGGGACAACAAGAGGAGAGGAGACTAGGAAAGGAGGAGAAAAGGTGTTGGACTGAAGCTGAGCCTGGGAAAGGGAAGGAAAGGTGTTTCCCTAAGGGTTTCTTAATTATTTGTCATCTTGGTTTTTCCTGAGTATCTGAATCAGTAATTAACAATTTGTGTTAATTGGTAATAAATTAAGAGAAATTCCTTTAGCTGAGATTGTTTTGCCCGTGATAGCAGGGATTAAGGTCCAGGCCTGAGCTGAACTGGAGCTCTTGGGCCCATGGGCAGAGCGTGGGTGGAGGTCCCACATCAGACCGGTCAGGGACCTTGAGGCATATTAGTGCCCTCAGGCCCTCACACCTTTTGCTTTTTTCCCTCGTCCTGGGATTCTGAACTCCTCCGTCCTGTGGTCACTGTATCTAAGGCTACCCTCAGGCTTTACATGCCTGACCAGTTCTTTCTTGTGAGTACTGTGTCAGGAAGAGAGTGCCTCCCCATATCCAGAAATCTCCTGGATTGCTTGTGCCCTGCTTGACAATGGAAGTGGTGCACACCTCCATACCTGCAGAATAGCTGATGTTGGAAGCAGGCTCCAGGGATGTTCAGACTGTCTTGGACCTGGCACCAGTCCCCAGAGGGACATGAGTCTGAGCTGTCCCAGCCTGACAGATTGGGCAAATTGCCCCCAAACCACCTGTCACTCTCCATTGATGAAAGAGCACTGAATGACTAGTGCAGGTGAGTCTATGTTGTCTTTGCGCTACACCATGTATTACTCTGAACAGGTCAAGAAGCCAATGCTGGTGTCTCTGTTGAATTCTGGCTATCAAATCAGCAGCACTGTCTTTCCCTGTGAAATTTTTCATAAGGGCTCGTGCTGTGCTCCCTCTATTTGCTCAAGGCGTGCTACGTCCTGACTCCCAATATTGCCACAAACACTCTTGCTAAATTCCTCCAACAGTAAATCAAGTTCATATCTAAAACTGTAACACATACATTTCTATGAAAAACTCTGGCCCAGCTTCATACTGTGAGATGTCTCTCCAGGTGCTCAGATCAGGCACTGTGGCTGTAGCCAATGTGCTTTTGCTGCAGCACCTGTTGTGGTACCCGCTCCAGACATTTAGCTGTCGTCTGGCTCACATCAGTCGTGGAGTGGGTCTTGCGCTAAATATGGACCCGTATCTCCCTATGCACCCACCCCACAGATGGGTCAGGAACCTGTAGCTCCCAGTAAAAGCCAGGGATATCAACCTGCCCTTCATACCTATAACAATCTGTCATACCTATCTGATATGGCTGTAGCATACATATGTGGTGTAGATATACTGCCTCAGAGTAGAGCAGGAATTTGGGCAAGAAGGCACAATCAGTATTACAAATGGCCATGGAACTTCAGCTTTGCATTTCCTGTTGCAGTAACTCATGTTTTCCATAAAGTTTACTGTCATTCACTTATTTCTTATTGACTGCTAAAGCACTGTTAAATTATTTACCTTTTTCTCCTTTCAATATTTCAACAGCTTTTTGTGTATTTTTTTGTCTAGAGTGTGAACATTTCAAAGATGGGAAGTCTGTATAGAACAAAGATATTCTTTCTCCATGTCTCATTCTGCCACTTCCACATTATGATGCAATTGATTACAGCAGATGTAAACAGCTTCAAAGTTATTGCATGAGTGACTGCCTCAAACTTTTAATAGCCCACTTTGTGCCTTATTTACAAGTCTCAGAAAAACATGCCAGGTGAGGAAGTGAAGTGCTCTAGGCTTTTAGTAATTGCCACTGAAACCCTAGTGGCATTTTCTCTGTGGAGAGAAGCCTGTGGGGAATGGGTACCAAGCGGACAAACTGGAAACAAGAAAACTTCTCTCTCAAAACTTCAGCCTTCTATTTAAAGCATCTTGTTTAAAGTGCGCTAATTGGCCCCTGGGGCAGACTCGATGCCCAAGCCTGGGCAAAGCCTGGGTGAGAAGCCTTGGAGGGCTGGCTCCATGCAGCAGGAGGATGGAGCTGGCCGTAGGAAGAGGGAGGAATGGAGATGGGGCAGCAGGTGCCATCGCTGTCCAGGAAGTACCAGGCAGCAATCATTAAGCAAAAGTGCTGCTCACCGGTGACAGGAAAGACTTTCCTTGTCGCTTTCTGAGTACAAGTTGGCCGGGAAGAAACAGTGACCCTGGGGCTGGTGCCAGGACCTCACTTTCCGTGACTGTGTGTAGGTGTTAGACCTGCCCCAAAACCCCGCAGTGCAGGGATGATACCGCAAGGTAACAAGTCACTTAACGCTTGATCATGGTGTTTGAGTTTGTGCATGCTCTTAGCCCATGACTAACACAAGTAAATCAGGTCAGCTTTGGCCAGTTTTATAGTTGGATCATATAGGTACAACCCTCATTGCCTTTTTTTCTAAAATATGAACACAAGTGGTCAATTAAACTGAATAAAAGCTAGAGACAATGCAATTTTCTTCAGCCAGAAAATCTCCTTGTCAAGTGTTAGGAAAAAAAAAAGTCAGACAGTAATCCATTACCATTCTCACAAGATGCAGTGTGAGGCTTTTGTCCTATCTTGCGTAGGCCAAACTGGAAATGCCAAATTTTGCTTATTCTTGTTTCTTGCCTGGTCTGGAAAACAGGCAACTTATCTGCAAAACAAATTTCCCAGAGGAAACTCTTTCCCTGAGGAAATCAATGGGACAAAGCCTGAAATATTGTTCTTATGAAACCTGATAAGAATTTCATTCCAGAAATCAGACTTGTGCTGGTGGAAAGGAGCCCCCGGTCCAAGCCCTGCTCAGAGCAGGACCCCTTAGCACAGGTTGCTCTGGGCTGTTGCCAGGTGAGTGCTGAGTATCTCCAAGGACAAAGAGTCCGTGGCCTCTCAGGACTTTGATCCAGTGCCTGAAGGACTTTTCCCTGATGTCCAGTGAGGATGTCTCTGGTTACAGCTTGTGCCTGTTGCCTCTTCTCATCACCATGCAACTATGAGAAGAGTCTGTATCTGTCATCTCTCTCCACTCCATTAGGCAGCTGCAGACCACAGTAAGGTCTCCCTTTCGCCTTCTCCTTTCTAGGCTGCACAAAGCAGTCTCAGCCTCTCCTTGTATGTCCTGTACTCTAACCCCAAACCACCTCTATGACCTCCACAGGACCTACCCCAGTATGGCAATGTCTGGCTGGTAGAAGGGAGTTGGAAGCTCAGGACACTTGACTATGTTGATGTCATAGTAAAACAGGGTGGTTTACTATAACATCTGTTAAGTAAGTCTGAGTGTTACAACTGTGGTATTTATAAGAAAATTGTACAGAACATTGCCCATGGAGATTTTTAAAAAGGGATGTTCAGAGGAAAAAGAGAACACACAGAGCTACAGTTTGTATTAAATCTCTTTGAACTACTGTCTGGATGACATCTGCGGTGGACAGTACAGTTTTAGTACCATCAAAACTGCATCAGTGACAGTCAAAATCACTGAGGGGAAAAAACAGAGCACAGGCCCATTGCAGCCAGCAGGGAGAAACACTGACATTAACAAACCACTAAGCTTCTGGGCCAGATATGGCCACAGAAAGACAGGGCAAATGAGGTTGCCCAGCCAGTAGAAGTGTATGTAGAAAATGCAGGATGAAAAGTGCATTCAGCTTGCATATGTCCAAGCAACAGCAACATCAGTGAAAGCAGTGGTGTAAAACTGGATCATCAGGTTTAGACAGTGGTGGTTAACAGGTCATCTCTACCTGGAGGCCAGTGACAAGTAGAGCATCACAAGTATCTGTCTTGGCACCTGTCCTGTTTGACATCTCCATTAGTGATATGAAAGAGATGACAGAGTGCCCTCTTGTCAAATTTGCGGGTGACACCAAGTCAAGGGGACCAGTCAATATGCTCAACAAAAGGGCTGCCATCCAGAAGGACCTGGCCAGACTGGAAGAATGAGCCAGAAGAAATTCCATGAAATTCAACAAGGACAAGTGCCAAGTCGTGCACTTGCGGAGGAAGAGCCCCTGGCAACAAGACAGTCTGGGGATGCCTGGCTGGGCAGCAGCTCTGCAGAAAAGGCCCTAGGCATCCTTGGTAGGCAGCAAGCCGGACATGAGTGAGACGTGCCCTGGCAGCAAAGGTGGCCAAAAGCATCCTGGGCTGTGTCAACAGAACCAAAGAGAGTAGAATGAGGGAAGTGGTTATGGCCCTCTAGTCAGTACTTCTCAGATCATATCCAGGTACTGCATCCAGTGCTGCATTCCCTGAAACAAGAAATACACCAACAAACTCAGAATTCAGTGGAGAGCCACCAAGATGGTCAGGGCTGAAGCACTTGCACTGTGAGCAGAAGGAGCTGGACTTGTTCAGCCTGCAGAAGGAATGGCTTTGGGGAGACAAAATAGCAGCCTTCCAGTACCTATGGGGAGGTTATCAAGAAAACAATGCCAGGCTTATCACAATGGGGCACGGAGGGAGAATGAGAGGCAGCAGGCAAAATTCAGACAGGAGGTTTCAAGTTCATAGAATCATAGAATATTTTCAGTTGCAAAGGACCCACAAGGATGATTGAGGACAACTCTCAACTCCACACAGGGCAACCTAAAAGTTAAACCATACATGTAAGTATTGTCCAAATGCTTCTTGAACACTGACATGCTTGGAGCCATGACCATTTCCCTGGGAAGCTTGTTCAAGTGCTTGACTGCCCTCTCAGTGAAGAACTTGTGCCTAATATCCAATCTGAACTTCCCCTGACACAGCTTTAAGCCATTCCCTCGCGTTTTATCACCGGACACCAGAGATAAATCAGATCTCCCTCTCCACTGCCCCTCATGAAGAAGTAGATAGCAATGAGGTCACCTCAGTCTCCTCTAAACTGAATAAACCTAGTATCCTCACCTGCTCTTCATAAGTCATGCCCTGTAGTCTTTTCACTGCCTTTGTTGCATTCCTTTGGACACATTCTAATATTTCTATATCCTGCTTACATTGTGGAGCCTAAAACTGCACACAGTACTTGAGGTACAGTTAAGTATAGAGGGACAATCACTTCTTTTGACCAGTTAGCTATACTGTGCCTAATGCACCCCAGCATACAGTTGGCCCTTTTGGCCACCAGGACACATTGTTGACTCATATTGAGCTTACCATCAACCAAAACGCCCGGAGGTTTCAGAGTTAGAAGTTCAAGAAGTTTCCTTCCACCTGGGTGTAAGGAACAACAGTCACTCTGAGGATCATTAAGTAGTGGAGCAGTGTCTCAGAGAGGCTGTGGGATTTCTGGCCTTCGAGGTTTTCCAGACCTGACTGGATATAGCCCAGAGCAACTTTGACCATGGAGCTGGCTGTACTTTGGGTAGGGCTTGGATCCAGCAAGCAGCCTGCCACCCTGAACACCATGAATTGCACTGTTTTCCTTGTCTGTGTCCAAAGGAAGCATTTGTGCACATGTGGAGACCATTAACAGTGAGCTGGCAGTATTGCTGTAGTAAGCTGTGATACAAGTGATGGTGGATTTGCTTGAGAAAGAATTCTTGAGCTGGAAGAGTGCATCTCTTAAAACAAGTAGGGAAACATAACTTGGAGAGGTTCCCAGTTCTACACCAGTACGCTTGATTTTTTGGAAAGTGCAACACTTATGCTTGAAGAAGTTAAGGGCCCTGCACCCAGTTAAGAGTCTGATTTTCAGAAGTGCTAAGTACTTACAGGAGCTGGGCCCAATCCTTACGGTTACACACCTGAATTTAGGCATTTGGTTTAAAAAACAACTCCCTTAACACTTTACAAATTCATGGAGATTTTGATTTCTCACTGGACCCCTAAGGCTAGATTTGATATGCCTCAATAGACCAGAGGAGGATACAAACATTGATATTTCTTCTCATAAAGTTTGTCTTGAACATTACCACAGAAAGTGGACATGGATTACCAGAACTGAATACCAAGTTTCTGGCATCTGGCAAGATTTCAGTATATTTTAATATTTGTGCTAAGTGTTGATGGTCTCAGCAAAGCTCTAGTTCAAATATTGGTGTGGGAGGGGGTTTCTCCAAGTGCTGCTAGCATGTGCCTTCATCTAAAATCCTGCAAGAGCAGCCAGGTTATATTGGAATGTCATGCCACTGAGTTTCTGTAAGAAACAAACAAGGAAATGTTCATCATTGCCAGAAGAGAAAGGTTTAATTTTGTAAACTCAAAGCAAATGGCTGTGTCACAAAGTCCTGTTATCGTGGTCCTTCTACCCTGTCAGCCCAGCTTCCTTGAAAACACGCTTTTAGACATACAGGGCTCATAATTACTGCTATTCATCCTTTACAAGCCGAGACATCCTCTCGGACACGAATTTTCTCCTCATTGAGGTAGTAGCCCCCTCTAGTGTCTATGTTGAATTTGAACACAGCGTATTGTTTCCCGTGTAGGGTTGTTGCCTATGCTTTCCCTACTTTCCAAACGATGCTACTGCTCAGCTCCTCAGTTCTTGAAATTTCAGATACAGAGCTTATTATAGGATCAGCTCCTATTGCCCGACCATCAGGAAAAAGAGGTTGCAAAAAGATTGCAATAAAGCAATACTGTATTCCTGCTGCAGAAAGAATCATGTCTCAGTCTTGATCTCCAGGTGCACTCCCCGTTGCAGTCTTCACATTTCCTGGGTTTCCCACTTTATATTTCCATGGCAGTATGTGGTGAACTCCAGCTAAACCTGCTGTTTCTATCAGGAATGGCTCCAGGGTCAGAGCAGGCAGCAATCACCCAGTGTAAATCCATGTAATCCTGCTGTCTCACTCTTCAAGAACTCACAGGATTCTACTTGGTGCACTAACTAAGTCCAATCAGAGCTGCTCCCAGATCACACTTCCACCATGGCCGTGTTCTCTCCTAGTCCCCTGGACCACACTCGCCACTCCAGAGAGCCCTGCACAGCCTGGGCTGAGTGAGCATGGTTACTGTAGATGGTGGGAGCATGGACATGGTGCAGATACCACGCAGTCACCTTATGGCTGTGTTGCCCACAGGTTCGTTGCTGCAAGTGTGGCCATTGGCCAACCCTCCTCATTGCTGCCTCTCTTCTGGCATGGCTGGTGTAGGCACCTCATAGCCCTGCAACAGATAAAACAGGGTCATAAAGAAGGACTTAGGGCACAGGGACTGCAGCTCTCAGCCTCCCCAGCTGGCCACCCTTCTATGGCCCAGGGTGCCTGGCATGGTCAGTGGTGCTGCAGCCCAGGCACCCCAAGAGCTGCCACAGGGCTGGAGCAGGAGGCCAGGGCTAGAGAGCTCTGCCTGGTCAGCACTTGGCACAGCCTGGAGCAGAACAGGAGCTCAAGGTGGGTGCTGTGCCAGAAGGGCTTTGTCCTGTGGGCTCAGATCCCACTTGTGCAGGCTGATTGGGGGAATGGTCCTCTGCTCCTTGCTCCTGCCACTGAACAAGAGCTACCTCTGGAAGCCTCTCCCCCAGGGCCCTTGGAGGGTTAAAAGCCTCTCCTCCGCTCGCAAAACTTGAGGACACACAGGCTTTTCCTCCTGCAGGTATGACAAACTGGACAGCACTTGGGGACATTGCTAGTTTTTCCCTCTTACCAAGCACTGGATGCCGTCCACTGTTTGCTCTTGGACATCGAGGTAAGGGAGGGCTGGGAGGGCAGGACTGCTGCCCGTGGTGGGGCAGGGCCTCACTCATCGTGAGACACTCCCAGGGGTCCCTATTGGCACACTACCTGGGGGCAAACCCAATACTGGCACCCAGAGCTCCTGGGTAGTCTGGGCATGCAAGCAGACTGTGGCTGCCTCAAACAAAACAATCCAGTCCTTGTCAGGAGAAATTAATCCTGTGTTATTGCCGGCTCCCTCAGTCCAGCCATCACCTCAAACTGGGACTGAACCATACCCAAGGCTCAGGACCTTACCTCCCATCGCTATATGCTCCAGGCTATCTAGTCTGCTCACCTGAGTGCAAATAGAATGTGGTGGCTTGGAGAGGAAAGCCACATTCTCCTGCAGGAGCAGCTGGCTTCCCTGGGTGGGCACAGCACACGTATGGCCTCCTGTAGGAGGAATGGTGACCTAATGCACCCCAAAACGCTGGAGCTATGCAGAAGTACACAGTGGTGATGTATGGCGCCCTGCTTGAGGGACTGCACCAGAGCTGAGCTGGGTCTCAGATTAGTGCATCACCATCGCACTGGTCAGGGTTACCTTCCTTCTCCTAGGGGAAACGACAGAAACTAGCTGCCTCAGTGGCAGTGGCATCAGTGCTTCCTCTCTGCCACCCTATCCAGCCTTTCTGGACTGGTCAGCGTTGTGCAAAGGTGTAGCTGCGCTGGGAAATACCTGGTAAGTCATTAGTTACCGTGAGAAATCGCCTTCAGTGCAAGTGAGAAAGAGAGAGGAAAGGAGGTGAGGCAAGGTGGAGACTCGTTCAAGGCTCATTCCTGTGCAGTCCAAGGGAGAAAGGGAGATTTTCCTACCACGTCTTCCTATTTCATTGTGTACAGGATGTCTGAGGACAAAGAGTTTAAATCTGGCATTTCTTGTCATGTGGCTGTGTCCAGACCATTGCTCCAGACCATGGTGAAAAATTAGGGTCATTCATCTGCATGACTCCTACAGCTGTACTGTAGCCCTGTAGCTCCATGCCTAATCCAGCCTGAATTTGTCAGCATGGGGAGACCATCATCTGCAGCTTTCCAGAACTCGCTCTCCCTCCTGCAGTGGAACTAACAATTCCTTGCTGCTGCTGCAAATACAATGACTTTCACGTCATTGCTGTGTACCTACATCAAACCAAGGGCTCGTTGGTAGCGTGCGATGGGCTCACACACCTCTTGCTCACCTGCTCTTACTTCCAAGTGTTGAGCCTCAGTTCAGAGTATAAACAGGTGACTAACCCTTACATGCCTAACCTCCTACTATTAAATTTATTATTTTAATCATGCTGGTTCCTGAGGTCCCCTATTCCTCCTGTGTAACAGGCAGGTCCCTGCCTTCACTGGTGCTGGCTTCACTGTAACTTGTCAGCAGACTTCTGCCTCTGGCTAACAGGTCAGTAGTAAAAGCAGCCAACAAGGTCCTGGACAGAGGCTTCCCCTCTCACACCTACACCATGGAGGTACTTGTGCCCTAACAAAACCACTAACTGACTTAGCGCTGTGAAAGTTCACACATATATGATTTTGAATTTATATAGATCAAAGTGCACATTATGCAGCTTTGCAGACAGGGACAGCTGGAGTCTGGAGGCGATTCCTGGGGAACATCGCTGTGGTCTCTCCCAGCACTAGCCCCTGCTCCTGCCTGCAACGCTGGGCCAAACAAGTTAGGCTCTTGCACCAAAATGCACACAGCTTTGGCTGGGAGCTGGCTGCAAGAAGAGTGATGGTTTGAGATTTCCAGAATGTTGGATGATATAGTCCTTAGGTAGCTGTCTAATGTATGCAGAATTAGTAATAATAAAAAAAAATAATTGAAGAATATGTTGATCTGGGAGACTGCTGGAGAGCTCGGCCAGGCAGTGGTTTCTCAGCCTTGTAGCACCCATGTCCAGGACAGAGTAACAAGTTTGGATGTCATTATGCTATGCACAGAAGAATTAATCTTTTGACTGAAAAATTTCCTCTCAATATTAAAAAAAAAAGTTGAAAAACTGGAGAGTAAAAGAGAACTTAATCAGAATTTAGCTCTTCTTCTACTCAGCAAACACTGATATTGATCACAGTGTGCAAGTAGAAGCAAGGAGAAAATACCATTAGAATAGAAGGTCCTTTATCTGGAAGAGAAAGACCTGAAAATTATGAATGAGACAGAGCTGACATTTGCACAATTCCAACAGGCAAAAAAGCACACAATTTTTAACAGTGCTTTGACAGATTCTTGCAGTAAGTAGCTGTAAAAAAACCCTCCCAACAGAAACAGTGAATTCTCCATTGCTCAACATTTTAAAATCATGCCTGATACGTAGTTACATGCTTTGGACAGAGACATTAAAAACAGATTAATGGGTGTAAAGAAGGGTACCGACCTGAATTTAACCATGTTGTTTAATCTCACAGAGACATGACAATTGACCTCAGTTGCTAAAAACACATTTTGGTCATGTTTACTTTGGCCTTATATAATGGCAATGGGCCCCTGCATAGCCTTCAGGTGACATCTTTAATGTTTAGTAAATGGAGAGTGACATGAATTAATACCTTGACTGGGAACACTGTTGAATCCTGACCACAGAAGTTTTGTCAGTGTTACCCATAAGGAAAAACTGCTCACAGCTGCCCTGTACTGAGGCAGGCAGGCCTTGTTTCAAAGTGTACAATTTCCAAGTCAGAATAGCAGGGAACTAAATACTTCAGTGATATGCAATCCTCCCTTGCACCCCAACCATGGCCCAGTGCTGTCAATGAGAACCGGCCCAGAAGCCAGCACTGGTCCAGCCCCAACTCCTGGCAAACACTTGCTCAGCGATGGCTAGCACCCTGGCCAGTTACCTTATTCTCTGATTCAGAAGTAGTTGAGAGTGCTAACATCTGCTGAGGCAATCAAATAGAGCCAAAGAAAAAGCTGCCTAGGGAGAGCACAATTTTATTATGCACAGCCCCAAGATGACCTGTGGTTCCCCAAGGTGCCCTGTATTGTCATGCAGCCACAGTCTGCCCTGGTGTTTTCCAGCCCTGTTTGCCCCCTTATCATCATATATGTGAGCTTAAGCCTCTTGGATCCTTTTCCTCACCCAGCCGAGAGTAGCCCCTGGTTTCAGACTGGCTGAGCGCAGTGTGTGCCCGTGTCGAGTGCTGGCTGTGACAGATCTGCACCCCACGACAAGGTGATTGCAGGTGGTTTTTAACCTCTCAGCCCTATTTCTTCAGCAGCCTCACAGAGGCTGCTACACCAGGCTGTATTTGCGCATCAAAGCACTAGCCTACATCTGGCTGTGCTTCATGGTACTGGCATGGGGGGCTCCAGCAGTCCTGGCCACAAGCACCCAGCAAGCACCACCTTCAACAGCCCTTGGCTGAGGTTTATGAGCAATAACTGCTTCCCTATGCCTCGTCCATCATGTGGACATGGCGATTGTAGCTTCACATGCCAGTAAGCAAAACCCTTGTGCTGGGGTGAAAATTGAAATAGGCTGATGGAAGAAAGGTCAGGAGGCCCAGGCCAGTGGAGATCCCTGATGGCTTAGATTTGCCTGTGGCTCAACAAGCACCATGTGGTGAGTCACCCTCAGTTAGAACCCATGCTTTTTTAAGTGCTGGTTATCACAGAGCAAAGCACTCCAAACATGGCAGAGCAGGAGACAGGATAAAGAAAAAAAAAAAAATCTTTTAACTGGTGCAGGGTGATGCCACATCACCAACCCAGCAGCTGGGGAAGAGCAAGCTTAGTGGCTGTGGCACCTAAGGAATGACGTGACCATGTCTAGGGGGCAGGGAAGCATGTAGTCACCGTAAGTGCAACCAGGAGGAAGAGAGACGTGCTTGGTATACTCATAAAGACAGGGGTTGGGCTGGCAGGAGAACTCAGGAGGTGTGGGTTAATCCAGATGCACAGCATTCTTGGTTTCTTCTGTGTGATTCTGTTGCAGTCACGTATCCAACTCTGAACAGCAGCTCTCGGGACTCTAAAATCCTCGTGTCTGTGAAATCTCAACATGGGAAGCTTTCAACCACTATGGAGATAGTGGTTGAAAAGCCATCCTACCAGTGAAACCCTTGCCTTGTTGGTGTTTGTGCTGCAGTCCCATGGCTCATAGTCACCACCTCCTCCTCACAGTACTTGTTTCTGCCCACAGACCAACCCAGCTGGCCACATGGCAGGTGAGAACCAGACTCATGTGACAGAGTTTATGCTCCTGGGCTTTTCCCATGGCCAGCCCTTCCTCTTTGTTCTTTTCCTGGCTATTTACCTGGCCACGCTGCTGGGGAACTCTGCAATACTTGCCCTTGTGTCCCTGGATCCCCATCTCCACAGCCCCATGTACTTCTTCCTCAGTCACCTGTCCTGCTTGGACATTTGCTACTCATCAGTGACAGTGCCCAAGATCCTGACAAATACCCTGCGCCCGCAGGCGACCATCTCCTACCATGGGTGCCTGGCCCAGATGTTCTTCCTGATGGGGTGCGCAGGGGCCGAGTGCGCACTCCTGGCTGTCATGGCCTACGACTGCTATGCAGCCATATGCCAGCCCCTGCACTATGCCCATGCCATGAGCTGGAGTGTCTGTGTGGCGGCAGCTGCCAGCTGCTGGCTCTGGGGGATGCTGGACTCGGCCATTCACACCCTCCTGGCCTCCAGGCTCTCCTTCTGCGGGGCTGCCCAGCTCCAGCACATCTTCTGTGACGTCCCCCCGCTGCTGAGGGCTGCGTGTAGCAACACCCACCCCAGCGAAGTGGCACTCCATGCTGCCAGTATCTTTGTGGGCCTCAGCCCCTTCCTGCTTGTCGCTATCTCCTACCTCCGCATCCTGGCCACCGTCCTTGGGATGCCTGTGGCCACCAGCCGGCAGAAGGCCTTCTCCACATGCTCTGCCCACCTGCTCGTGGTCACCCTGTACTTTGCAACAGCCAACCTGAACTACAACCGTCCCAGCTCCGGCTACTCCCCAGCAACCGACACACTGGTCTCCACACTGTACTGCATTATCACCCCGATGCTGAACCCTCTCATCTACAGCCTCCGCAACCGGGAGGTGCGGGGAGCCCTGTGGAAGGCTGTATGGGGTCGGGGCATGCTGGCCTCCCCAGGCAGCAATGCATGAGCAATACCAGGGCTGTGGCAGAGTGCTGGTGTGGCACTGGTGCAGCATGGCCCGTCTGTGGGAAATCTTTGACGGCAGCAGTGGGCTCAGAGCTCCCTGCCCAGGCAGTGGCTGCGTGTGGCATACTGCCACCACTTGTCTACCCTCAGCACATCACTGATGGTAGAATGGCAAAAACAAGTTGGGAACAAGGCTACAGTTCCAGGATTACATCTTTATTTTGCAAGGGTCATTGTGTTGAGCTCAGCACAGGACCTGTTGCAGCTACGCTGCTACCAGGCAATTTCATGTGGTATCAGACAGGTGCTGGCACTGAGCAAGGCCATGAGCTCTGTCTCGGGGCTGTGCAAGGTGCTGAGCCAGGCCTTGCACAGGACGAGGGGCAGTGTCTTGGACTGCAAAATCTGGCCTCTGCAAAGGGGCTGTCACACCATCCTCCTTCCACACACGCTTTGGCACTGAGTCTGGTGTCTGCTGGGTTCCGCCAGGCTGCCATAAAAGCTCTGTAGCATTTTGTACATTAGCACAGCAGCCAGCAGTTTAAACAGGCCACCCATTATTCTCAGTGCTTTGGTCAAACAGCAAGTTACCAGCACTGAGCTGTGAGCTGGCATTGCTTAAATCCTCACCAGAAAAGCTTGCTTTGCTTTATAGCCATAAAAAAAAATCAAAATGCAGTTGTTGTGAGTGGTGTGGCTGTGGACGATAGTGGCTGAGGGCTGGCTGGTGACGTGGGGCAGCCAGCTTTGTCCAGCTGCCACTGCCTCAGCTTAACGTCTTCTTGCAGGAGCTCTGCAACCGGGTCCAAGCTTAAATGATTGCATGGGTGTTGGGGCAATCCCGCTGCTGGCCAAATCTGCAGGCGGGTACACAAGGGCTAGCAGTGTCCAACGCCATGGCACAAGCCAGGAGCAGCCAGCCACCAGTGCAAGGATCTTCCCCCCCAGTCAAGGGAAGCTGTCACAGACTGTGCATGCAGATGCACACCTGCAGCCACAGCAGCAGTTCTGCAGCTGTGCCACAGAGGTGCGCGTTGGCTGGAATAGGCCAAAACATGCTTATCCATAGCTCAGTTACCAAGAGATACCCAGCAAAATCCAGCCTGTTCCCAAAGAAACCTACTGGAGAGTCAAAAAATGGGCCTATGAGGCATACAGCTTGTTGGGAGCGGCTTGCCAGTTCTTGGTGCACAACATACATAGATTTTATTCTTCAGGGAAAAAAGTGTTTCTGTAACCTATGTGTAGGGATAGCCTGTTGCTCGTACCGAAACAGGTTGCAAGCTTCTCAGCCAGCTCTACTTGCTATACACTCTTCTTGACTGTAAAAAATTATTGAAACACCCCTAGTTCAGAGTCTCACTAGGACACATAAGAGAGTCTGCCACAATGAGGCCCATTCTGGAAAGCCCCCTGGAAAGGAACATCAGGAAATAAAGGGTGAACTGCATGAGGAAAAAATATTTGGAAAGGTATTTCAAAGGAAAAAAACCCAAAGAAACAAAACCCAACCAACCAAGCAAATACCCAAACCAAAAACCTCCAGCAAATTTACATTAAAATTGATAATTTCTAACCTGAATCACAATGTGTCTTTCCCGTGATTGACAGACACAGATTGTGATTTTTCTCAGTATAAAACACTGAGCAGAGATGCTGTACTACTGTCTAGGTAGTACAGTCTTGTTGAAGTGCAGGATGGTCCAGAACCAATCTGTGAGCCACAGTGAGTTCTGAAGGTGTCACAGTGGGATCCTCTGCATGCCTGCAGCTGGCAGCTGGCACTGCACTGGGATGTGCTCCTGCAGCTTCTCACATGCTGTGCTACTTACTCTGTGTGTCCCTGATTTACTCCTATTGTGATAGTACTTGCATAACACAGAGGAACAACAACCAACACCTACAGTGGCATGTTGAGCATCTAGCCTGGAATATACTGGTTCAAGGGAGGGCTTCAGTTTGCATTAGATTATTACTGAAAACTGCTTTAAACATTAGAAATAAAAAATTTGCTCTTGTCCTGCTTCCCACCTACTCAGCCTTTCCCCCACATCTGTGATGAAGGAGGGCTAGAATCAGGGGCCCTTTTCACTCTGTAAGGAACTGAGCCTACAACAGACACAGGGGACGTGCTGTCACAGAGTAACGGGGATGCAATTTTAGTCAGGCCAGAACAGAAGCAGTTTATTACTACAGCTATGAGGGAGAGCACAGCGCAGTGGAGTGACAGACACTGACTGCTATTATGAAGTCTGCCCAAATGGGGAAGTTACAGAGTTTATATACCTTTAGGTTATGCAATTCATTCTTCACCAAACAAACTGTGTCAGATAAGCAGGATATTGTAAATAACAATAGCATTCTTCAGATAAGGAGGCTCTAGCCAGCACACCCTTTAACAAATAATTCACTCCTCTGTTAATTAAACTGGTGAGACCATTACCTGCAAATATTTCTTAACTAGTGAGGTGTTAACTGTTTTACTGCCACACTGAGGAAGCCTGACCAGCACAGGGACTCAAACCATCCAACAGCAGAGAGAACCAGCTGAACCAAACACTGGATGGAGGAACCTACCTTTAGCACTGACTGCAAAGCACACTGGAGCCCTTAGGCCAGAGGCAAGCTGTGGGACTGCTCTTCCCCTCCCACCTGTATTTGTATGCTTATTTATACTCTCAGAGCAGTTAACAGGGAAAATGGAGCTCTCTTGAAAGTATTCTACTGCCAGTATCAAGCAGGACGTATTCTGATTCATTTGCTAGATTGAAAGGATTTCCCTAGCAGAACATTCCTCTGATGGTCTGCCTGGATGAGGACCAAGACAGTTATTAACACAGCCTTTGTTAGGTGAAGCCTTTCAGTATTTTTCTCTTGCTCCAAGACAGGTTTTCCAGAATAATTTTTTCTCAGAAAATAATCTAATTTTTACACATCCTTTTTCAAGGTTTACCCCAGAAATGACACATCTCCCAACAGCATTCTTGGCACACAGAGGAAAACCAAGCAAGTAATCTCCTACTTTAGCAAGATCATCCTATATTTTCATTGAGTCAGCACACACTTCTCTTGTTTAATGGAACAGCTCACTATGTTACAAATATTCTGATAAGTTAAAATTTTATATAAGCCAGGTTTGATCAAAAGATAAAGATTGTAGAATATAGGGGTTTGAAGCTCGCGATGTAGTCATCGAAACTTAGGAACATACAAAATGTGCTGTATACAGTCATAAGAAAATAAGTAATGTCTAAAATTAGTTAACCATAGAAACTTTGACCGATTTGTTAGTTTGTAGTGTTTTGTCCTAAGAAACTAAGAGAGATCGTTATGGACCTTAGTTCTGTTGCTTAGAAACCCCACTTTGATCAAGATTCCAGTTAGTGGAATTAAGTAAGATTAACCAATGAATGTTTTAGTATAAGAATATTGATAAGGTGGTGAGACTGAGGGCCAATCACTAGAAACGTTAAATTCAAGAATTAACATTGAATGTACTTTTATGTAAATCTAATACATGATGGCGAAAATCGTACTGCGCAGAATCACATAAGAGAGGTCAACTATCGGACAAAGTGAGGAAGACTATGGAAGACCACCAGAGGACTTCTGAAGACCACCAGAGACTTCACTGTGCCTGCATAAAGGGACATTTACATATGCTAATGATTTATCGGACAGTTGATGATTATGTATGACATTTCCCAGAAATTTAGTGAATATGTATAACAGGTGTGTATTTAACCTGCATGATTAAACCAGACAGGTGCACACACTAGGTGGAGTGATCCCCTGTGTGCCCAGCGCTGCAATAAAGAAGTGCCTGCTTCTTAACTTCTCATTGCTGTTAAGGAGTTTTATTCCGGATTTCAGCAACAACTACAGCCAAGCTTGTGTCTGTGTGCAGGAACAGTCAGCAGTGTTCACTGTGATGGTCAAATGTTCCCAGGTCCCAGTCCTGAAATCTGCCCAGATAGACCAGGTTTATGTTTCTCTACCCTGTGCTGCAAACACAGTTCATCCTGCAAGTGTGATACCGAAAAGCTGGTCGAAGAAACTCTCTAAGACTCATTTTGGAGTTTTAGAAAGCAGGCATTCTTCATTGCAGCACTGGATGCACGGGGGATAGTTCCACCTAGCGTGCATACCACAGCTTTAGCACTAACAGGTTATATAGAATAACTAATGGCATATTAATCAGATTAGTATACATTCCACCTAGCGTGCATACCACAGCTTTAGCACTAACAGGTTATATAGAATAACTAATGGCATATTAATCAGATTAGTATACATATACATAAAAGTAATTGCAACCAATTATCTTAGTACTGCCTACATCCGATCATGCACAATGAAGGATCCATCTGAGTCGAAGGGCTGCTTTTGCGATCACTGACCCATTTGAAGTTCTTGCTGGCTGTCCTTGAAGTCTTTATTCTTGTCCTTGTTCTTTGATCTTGAAGCTTAACGCAGTTTCAATCACCTATGGTCAGTTTCAGCATTGTTCTCATCTAGTGTACAGGAACATCTAATCATAAGAGCAAAGAACTGCAAAACTTATGAATAATTACTAGTTAATCACTTGACGAGACTTTGTAATTATCTCCCCGGTTACCCTTTGTCTATTGTTTCAACCATAATGTTAATATATGATCATTTATCAAATCTCACTTGCACAGTCACCTAGCAGCAAACCGGTTTTCATAGAAGGTACAAAATATTAAAACCATAAAAGTTTGAACAAACCACATGAAATGTATGGACATATGCTATCAGTTCAGCCTGATCTTCCCTCATTTACCTACCCATCAACATCAGGATCACACAGGGCCTGGGCTCTCTCTGCAGACGAGAAAGGGGTAGGCAACAAGCTTGGCTGGTCTCTTACACACATCACGTTAATTCTCTCTTTTCTCCATGTCACAAGGCATCTCGCAAAGAAGGTAGTGGAGTCCAGCCTCCGCAGGGGCATCTTTCTTTGTGGTGGGGAGACAGGCCAGTTGCCCACTGGTCTCTGAGAGCAGGACATTGTAATGAACATCAGGGACAGACCCCCTCCAAGTCTGTAGGAGAGAGAGAGGATGGTGAGACAGCTAATTAAGGTCCTTGATGTTTTGGCAGCTGCATTCCTCCCTGCTTTCTGTCTAGTCAAGAAGTTTCCCAGGTGCTTTCTCCCAGCCCATCCCTGCTAGTGAAGGAACTCTCCTGACCAGGACAAGAGGAAATCTGTTCAATGCTCAGAGTTAGGGAGGAGTAATATGAGCTGAAGGTGTCTGTAATCTGAGCTGTAAGGAGTAATCTGAGCTGTCTAGATTTTGACATGAAGGCGTTTTTTTTAAGCCCATTTCCACCATGTCCTGGGGGTAGGTGTTAGGCAGGGTTTTTAAGTGATCCTTGAGGATGTGACATCTCCATGCTGGGTCCTTTCACCGTCACCCAACATGGTGGCCTGAGGAAGGGGACACAGGCAAAAGTATTTCAAAGGCTCATGGGACATACCTTCTGTGATGGGTTGACCCTGGCTGGACGCCAGGTGCCCACCAAAGCCGTTCTATCACTCCCCCATCCTCAGCTGGACAGGGGAGAGAAAAATATAACAAAAAGCTTGCGGGTTGAGATAAGGACAGGAGAGATCATTCACCAATTACCGTCACAGGCAAAACAGACTCAGTTTGGGGAAAATTAACTCAATTTATTACAAATCAACCAGAGTAAGGTAATGAGAAATAAAACCAACTCTCAGAACACCTTCCCTCCACCCCTCCCTTCTTCCCGGGCGCAACTTCACTCCCGGATTTCTCTACCAAACCCCCCCAGTGGCACAGGGGGACGGGGATGGAGTTTCTGGTCATCACACGTTATTTTCTGCCGCTTCATCCCCCTCAGGGGGAGGGCTCATCACACTCTTTCCCTGCTCCAGCGTGGTGTCCCACCCACGGGAGACAGTCCTCCACGAACTTCTCCAACGTGGGTCCTTCCCACGGGCTGCAGTTCTTCACGAACTGCTCCAGCATGGGTCCCTTCCATGGGCTGCAGTCCTTCAGGCACAGACTGCTCCAGCGTGGGTCCCCTGCAGGGTCACAAGTCCTGCCAGCAAACCTGCTCCGTGGGCTCCTCTCTCCACAGATCTGCAGGTCCTGCCAGGAGCCTGCTCTAGCACAGGGTTCCCACGGGGTCACAGCCTCCTTCGGGAACCCACCTGCTCCGGCGTGGGGTCCTCCATGGGCTGCACGTGGAGATCTGCTCCACCATGGACCTCCATGGACTGCAGGGGGACAGCCTGCCTCACCATGGTCTTCACCACGGGCTGCAGGGGAATCTCTGCTCCGGCGCCTGGAGCATCTCCTCCCCCTCCTTCTTCACTGACCCAGCCAGGGTCAACCCATCACACCTTCACTCCACACACCCACAATCATAGGGCAAGTCCCCAAACCATAACAAGCGCAGGAGGCCTCATCCCCCACCTTTATCACATAAATATCTGCCCATCTGCAGCTCCTATATGCCAGAACCTGGCCCTTGGCCAGGGCCACAGCCTTGGTGCAGGTCTCAGGGCTGCATTACCACATTCAGCACTGCACCTCCTGGGACAGGACAGTTCAGGAACTGTTCCAGCACCACGAGCTCCACGGTGTGACTCTGGTCCCAGCCAGTGCTGGGACAGCTCCTGCAAACAGCTTCCAGAGCACTCTCTGCCTCCAGATACATGAAGCCCTAACACATGAAGTTGAATGATAAACCTGATCCCTAGCCTTTAACTGTACCCCAAACTTCAAATTCTAACCCTCTCTAAATCCTAATCCTAAATCTAACCCCTACCCCCAACCCAAACCAAACCCCTAAACCATAATCTGAATTTTAATTCCTAACCCTTAAACTACCAACATTAACCCAAACCCCAAACCTGAGCCCAAGTCCAAACCTAAAGCCCTAATTCTAACCCCAGCCTGAACCCTAACCCATGACCCAATTCCAAATGATAACTTCAACACTTACCATCCTAACCATATTCCCTAATCCTAAACCCCTAACTCCAAACCCTCACCCTAACCCAGAGAAGTTGTAGAGTTCCCATCCTTGGAGGTATTTGAAAACCCTAACATGCTGAATCCAAATCATAGCTCTAGATTCTATCCTCTCAATTCTTCTATTCTTCTATCAAAGAGAACAGTTCCAAGATATGTTTATTGTACATTTTTTAATCTTAACTGTACAAAGAAAGCCAAGTAGGTCAGAAGACAATTATCTCCTCTTTACAGAGATTTCCTCTCCCTCTCCCCAGTCTCCTTCCCATAGATTCTGACAAAGGCACATATACTGCCAGATCGGTCTCTCAAAGAACACTCTGACTGCAGAGCCAAAAACCAGTGAAGTCATTCAGTAACAGAAGAACAGGAACATTAAGAACAAAACACACATCTGCAACTTAGTGTAGTGATAGCATGATGCGTTTTTTTTGTTTATTACAAATGTCATAACTGCATCTTAGCTAGGAAATGTTCCAGCATCATCAGCAATGACAACTAAGGAAGAATCAGTTTTCTGTAACATCTATTAAAACAAAATTAAAAATTAAACTCCGCTTACAAATATTAAGGATTATTATTGAGAATGTACTGTGTACATGCCCTTCTCCTTTATGTACCTCAAGAAGATTCTGTACAGTGTGTATAGCAGCTTGCTGCAACACTGCTGGCAGCTACAACTTCTTGGTGATTTAATACACCAGCTGCACTTACAAAAATTCTTTACTTTCCTAAGAACTAAAAAGGGGGGGGGGGTGTATGTCAGATGATAATGAAAATGCAGTTTTACAAGTAACTGATCAACGAAACAGCAGGAGACTGAGGACTTGTAACAGGTACAGGACAGGTTCAACAGAGTCTTGAAAAAACCCTCTGCCTTCCTCAGACCAAAGCAACAGCAGAGTCCAACAGCATAGACTCACTATAATCCTCTGGAGAACTGAGCAATGTTTGCCAATACTCAGGTTGTGACTCTTCTCAGAAGCTCTAAGACTGCAGAATGTGTACATGCCAATGGGACCTGAAGTATGAGCCCGCCTGGCAAAATGTTGGTGCCTGCTCTAAACGTGATCACTCACTCTCTCAAGATCCAGTGACAATACTGACTAAATCTCCCTCGACTGAGATGAACGCCTAGATGCTTTGTTCGGTATACATACGCACATCACAGAAGCTTAAATATAAGCAAGGTTAAGTCCACTCTTAAGTATTCTTGTTACAGATCTGCAAGTTCTTCCTCCTGCACAGGGAAAACATGCCCAACTATGGCATAGGCACTCTGCTGAACTTTTCCTGCATTCTTCTTACCTTCCGGTTCTCTCCAGATTCAAAGGAGCTTCTGATTGTGACCTTACCTAACGTTAGTGAACAAGACACAGTTTGCTCAGTTTCTATCTGTGCTACATCACTCTTCCCATCATGTACATCATGTACAGAGTCATTTGTAGCAGCACTGATCTGGAATATCAATTACACTCCAGTATTCACATGAACAGCAGAATTCACAAGTCACCTTGCTGAGTTGTTTCTTTTGCTTCTTAGATCTTCTCCCCAAGAATAAAAAGAAAGACCAATAAAGGATGTGTGAAGAAACAACATTAGGATCATCTTCACATACTTCATTTATTCCATTGTATGAGAGGAGAGTAGTAGGACAACGAGTGTAAAAAGGATTTGATCTCTCAGGTAATTCTGCTTTGGGAAACTGAGCAGCGTATTTTCTCTAGTTACAGAAGCTGCTTCTAAACTGTTGACTTGTTTGATAAAGAGTTCTTTGATCACAGAAAGCTGCAAACAGCAGCATTACTGACAGTGCAGCTGGGAACAGATTTGCCACTATTGGCCTTAAAGACTGATTTTTCTTTCAGTTCTTGAGATCTTATGAATAAAGCTACTTCTGTAGAGACTACCAAATCCAAGCACATCTGGTATGGAAAAACATGCTGGTGTTTATGATCTAACACCATGACAAGAACAGTGGAAGTTACATTCTTTTGATACTTCTCTACATTGATAACAGTTTGAAGCTCTTCTTTTGTACATGTCAGAAATTTTCCACACTCCGTCATCCAGTTCTGCTACTGCTCTTCACAAACTTAGCGTTACTTTTAGTCCATTGCAAAGTGACAATCTGGGACACAGAATAAGGAAGAAATTTGTGCCCTGAAACTTGGCCTTTAAATTTTAGGAACTCAAGTCAAATACTGCCACCCAGATCCAGTTTTTCTGAACCTGCCTTGCATGTATGTGGCTGAGCTTCAATATTTGTACAGAAACATGCACTCAGATACACAAATATAGCAGTGTCTTTCTGTTCCTACTTCCATATGTGTGTTTATGGCAATTCTGTTTGTTTTAAAAAATGCTGTCTCTCCTTTTTGGTGTGTGTACACCGTTCAGTCTACTGGCACAGTGTCTTCTCCTAGCTTGACTTATACACTATGCCGACGGTTGTTGATCATGGCCACAATGTGTGACAGGTCCAAGCTTTTCATCATCACCTCCATGAACTCCTTGTCTTTCCTTGCTCCCTCCACAAATTCATCCAGAGAAAGTTCACCTGTGTCAGACACAGACAGAAGGCATCAGAATCATGCAAATCTACATTTAAACAAGAAAAGGAGTCGAGTAATCTAACTTTAGAGACCACTTACTATACATGCACTGTTCTAAAGCACCAAGAGGCCTCAGAGAGTCTTTTTAAGCTTATATGAAACTTCCCTGATATCCAGGTAACTCCAGCTTCCTTTTTTTCTTTTTTTTTTTTCCCCACACAAGGGGAAAGGTACATAGGAAAGAACAGAGGAAGTGCATAGCTAAGGAGTGGGATCATAGATTCCTATAAATAAGGCTGGATTAGCCGCCTCCTTTTTGTCCTAATTTGTCATAGTCCTAATCTGCCCCATACTTGCTGGTTTTCATGTTTAAAAGAAGTGACAGAAGGAAGATGTGACAGGCAGAAATAGGTTTTCTGTGCTAGGCCAAAAAGTCCTTGTGCAGGGAAGCAGCTTGGCAGAGTTCTTCTGGAATAGCAAAAGGGCATATCAGAAGGTAATGAGCACATGAAGTAGCAAGGAAACAAATATCTGTCAGGGACATACAGTGACTACAGTGGCGTTGACCAGCTTTTGACTCACTGGTCCATAGCATTTCATGTGCTTGCTGCACTGCCTGTAGCAAACCCAGTGAAGAAATTCAGAACGTCAACATTAAATTCCAGTTCTTCCTTTCCCTGCTGCTGAAATATTTAGGAGCACCTGGGGCCATCTGTTAATATTTCCCACTTCTAACTGACATAAGCTACACAGCAACATAATAAAAGGCAAACTCCTCCCCCCCATTCCACGCCCCCCACCCCCCCCCAAAGTCGTGGACAGAACACAGGTGAGACTTAGTACAGGGAACAAATCCTGTCATATTGATTATGTATGATGCAAGGAGAAAAATGCCTTAGCAAAATTCACGGAGAATGCATTACTAGATGAGCATTCATCCAACAAGCAAATATAAAATGAAGAGGCATAAAGTTCAATCAAGAAAGGAAGACATGGATATCTCTCTGTAGCACAGAGACCACCTGAGTTGGATGACTAAGACAGGAATCTTACCATCTCCATTCACATCAATTTTGTTGAAAACTCGGTTGGTGAACTCTTCTGCACTAGTTTCATGGTCACCACCATTAATAGCTCGAATAGCCTAGAAGAAAAGAGCAAGAATAGGAAGCTGCCTAATGGATCCCAAAACAATAGACTGATTCCACTGCAGCCTGTCAGTGTAGATTCAGAACAAGACAATCATGCCTGGTACCTTCCCCATACAAACGAACCAACATCAATAGGAAAACACAGCAGAAATCATCAGGCCTTACAGCTGGCACTGAAGGCTGCAAAGGGAGCATGGGTTTGGAGCACAGAATGAGCAGTGAAACTCAGATGATCATCCTAATTCTGCTTAGATGGAGGTTAAGCACTGCAGAAATGGCAGAATCAGGATCCACTTAACTGATCCACTTTCTATTACCCTATGGTCCACCAAGCCCAATAAACACTGTCAAACACCCTTGGCATTTAACATTATGAAATTCCTTTCCTATATGTTATGGTCATTTATTTCTATTCTTGCTCTCCCTATTTCCATTTATATACTGCTTCCTGTATATCCTGCTTCTCCCTAAAGCTCAGTGGAAATTATTTTTCAGCTTGAGAAAGTTTAAGCATTATTCACCACTGTTTACTACAATTCATTTTATTCATAACCATATAGTGCAGGGTTCTCTTTTCTTTCCATGCCTAATTGTTTCCTTTGTTTAAGGATGTCCACAAAATATGTGATTCCAGAGCCTTTATATTGACTGTAAGACTATTCACTTTCTAGTTTTTACCTCCTGATATTTGGTAAGTTTCTTCATTCTTTTTCAAATGCCATTTTACTAAAACTAAGTATCACCTCAGCAACTTCCTAAGGCTGCCAAGAAAGACACTGAACTACATCCACAAAATTCAAAGGGCAGTAAATTGGTTGCCATCAATTATCACCCACAAGACTTGTTTCTCAAGAACTCTGTGTTAAACAATTACTATCTGTTGCTTCACTGTGATGTCTGAGTATTTCTAGTGCAAGTTATTGGTAGGAAGCTGTATATTATTACAGTTACTGATATGGTTTGGTCTCTTCAATACTCAGCACTAAGATTCATACCCAGGTGAGAATGCATTATTAACATGTTATTAGTGGTTTTATTTGTGGACAGCTCAGGCTTCAAATCTTTATCAAATGCATTTTCTGACTTTTCTTATTCAGAAATGTAAATTATTTAGGATCATTGAATCTTTCCTGCATCTTTCTAGTTTCCCAGTCTTTACAGAATAATCTGAACTTCCAGCATAATTCATTCTGAGCTATTCATAAGATCATGTTTATGCCTGCAATTCCAACACCTTCCATAATAGCTATTTGCATACAATCTTTTCTATTGACAGTCATTCTTCTTCAAACTATTTGCTAGAGTCAGAAATGTTTTATTACATTGATGTTTAGGAGCTGGTTCTAGAAAGCAAACTGGACTAACTCTCCAGCTACTATTCACATGGGGAAAAGGACATAGGAAGGACACATTGCAGAGACTGCAACTGACAGTCATGGAGTCTGAAATCTTGGAAAGTGCAATTTAGGTTCTAGGCAGCTAAAACAATTTTATGGAGTTAGCTATGCTGTTACATATGCTGTGGTGGTAAAGAAGAGTCTGTCAAGTCTGCTTACTGGACCATGAGATGGTGAGGAATTCTGCTAAAAGAAAGAATACTGTTAAAGAAGGTCTCATCCATGATCATCCATATGGGGAATAGTGAAAGTCTTACTTGTGCGGTGCATTTGTCTTTAAGGAAAGAAGAAAGAACACAGACCCCTGGAGACTCACCTTAATGATGTTGAGCAATTCATGTCGATCAATGCAGCCATTGCCATCTACATCATAGAGCTTGAAATACCACCGCAATTTCTGCTCCATCTTCCCACGGAGAACAAGGCTGAGGGCAGCCACATACTCCATGAAGTCAATATATCCATCCTGTGGGAAAACAAAAAACAAATTGTGACAGGAACAAACTGAGGGAGTTATAGCTCTGGAGCTGTTTTATCTTATTGCTCTTTAGATTCACAGCTAAAAGAGAAAGAAAAACAAATGGCACGGAGACTTGGACTTAGGAAAAAGCTTTAGTGTACATGCACACTATTTCTCTGGCCACCTTCAAGCTCTCCTAAATACCTGGATTCCTGAAGTTATGATCTATTACATGTCTAGGCTATTCTGTGCTCACCACCTGCAGAGATGGAACCTGTCACTCCTCATGGCCAGGATGAACGGACCCCTCTCTGTCCACCAGAGCTGACTGCCTATGGCCTGCTGGGAGAGAAAATTGATCCAGAGCCCTGGCTGCAAGAGAAGTGGAAGGTAATTCTACCTTGGGTTTTCTGTACTAGTCTGCTTTGTCTTTGTGGGAAACTACTGCTATTTCGGTAAGCTGTAGATCTCTTCTCCATTCTCTGACAAAAAAAAGTGACTGAAGATTTTTTTTTTTTTTTAAATACATAAAACATGATTTGACAGTTGGAAAAAATGTTCTGTATTTAGGTTTTCAAACACTCCATTTCTTGAATCTACAAAGAAACTCAAAAAGCTCTTGGTTCCTCTGCAAGAGAAATGCCAGACAGTAAAGGTTCATAATCCCTAGATTTAACACTGACTAAAATTTGAAGTAGTTAAAAAGAAACAACAAATAAAGTGTGTATCTCTGTCAAAGATTCTGAATAACTACTTCAAGAAATTACAGAGCAAAAACATGAAACTTTCATTTATTGAGGTATTTAAACAAAGTCAGATGCCTTTCTGGAATGGATGATAAATATATGTAAAAGGCAAATGTAGGTGGACTAGCAGAGCACTACTGTTTTACAGCAAGGATCACAACATTTTAAAATATTCATTCAGGATCATTGTAGTACTCCCCTTATGTGAGTTTTTCATAACTTCATTGAGCAAAGTCACAGAAAACAAAGATAACCAGCTCTAAAGGTGGGAAGGAGGGCATGATTGCAGTTTATAAAATAACTCTATTAAAAATTTATTCTCTGTCCTCAGCAGAGTTCTCAGAATCTGAAGGTCCAGAGGGCAGATGATTCCATTCATCATCAGTGTCTGTATTACTACAGGGCGCTTCTTCCTCCGGGTGCTCTTGTTCCTTGCCTTTGTTTATGAAAGGATCTTAGATTAAGTGGCTAACTATTAGCAGGCTAAGATTAACTGATGTAGGTCCAACTCCACTAGCTGCCACACTCTTACTTCATTCCCCTTGAGATGACTATCACTTTATTTAGAAGATAGCTTTTTATCTTTGTATGACCAAATTTGATTTTGAGAGTCTTCTTAAAACACTGTTTACTGCATAACATGGGGCTCACAGGAGAACTTGGGAGTGTGTAACATCCTTGAACAAATTTTAAAGTCCTTAAACATCCCAAGAAATGACAGAGGTAAAGGGAAAGACTGGTGCAAGAACTGTAAATGTGTTGGTTTAGTTTATAAAACTGCTTCTCATCACTATCCTCATCCTGGGTCCAGAGAACTTCAGAATGAGAAAGGATATTCTTTGAGATTTACAGTCATTTCCAGTCATTACCTCCACCACAAGACCTCAGCTACCCTAATGGAGCCTAGCTGCTCCTCTTTTACCTTCAAGAATTTTGTAATATTTCTTATCAGTCCTTAACTCCTTATGCCTTCTCACATATTGTCCAAACCAATGTTCTTTGCTCAGTCCCTAGGTTTTCCTTCTTCAAAACTGACGCCGTGATTTCCTACCTGTTTCACATGTATCTGTGACTAGTTCCTCCCTAACTCACAGACATTTGCTCCAGTCATTTCAGAACCTTGGAGCAGAGAGCAAAGCTGAATTTTCCCAGGCTGCCATAAACCCAAATTTCTCTATCATTGAGATTACAGACCCACAAGCATAGGCTTAATTTTATATGGATAAAAAACAGGCAAAAGTGAGGGGCATTGCATGCTTAAAGGAATTATGGGGGCTACTGTTTCCTACCTTAGAAACAGCCACTGATTGCCTGTCACAGTGAGGAATACTACCTACCTGCTAGCTACTGCCATATGCTATACCTCCTAGAACTGAGGAGAGCCACATAGATCATCTGCCCATGCAGTATTTATTTCAGCTGCCAAATACCTGGAAATTATTTCCTCTGTGAATGCTATAATGATTTCTATTGTGTTTGATTCCTGTAGTCTCTACTATATAATACAGATATATTTTTTAATAATAAGAATAAGAACATATAAGAATAGGAATGAAATCCTTTCATTAGTATTTTGCTAGTCAAACAAGGCCAAGCCAATTAATACACAATAAAGAATTCTGAAAATTCAAAGATGAACTTGCACAAGGTAGTTAGATAATAAGGTGTTATTACCTATGGTTATGTTATCTATGTCATTATCTATGCACATTAATTTGCTCCTTGCATTTAGCTACTTTACGTTAGTGTCCGTCAGCAGCTTTCAACACCAATGTTTGTAAGAGAAAACCGAGGACTCTAAAAGTGCAGGAGTTGGTTCACTTTTAAGCAGTATGAGGCAGTTAATTTCCTTGCCAGAGAACTCACCTTGTTCATATCAAACGTGCGGAACATCTGCTCAATGTACTCACTGGCCTCTGGATCCAGCCCTCGAAGCCCAAAGAACTGTTTAAATTCATACTCTGTCAGCTGTCCAGAAGGACACTCCGTCATGAACTTTTTGTACCAGTGGTGGATCTCGATAGCCTGCAGATCATCCACTGTGGAGCTGCTATTGTTCCCCATGCGTATGTGTGGTCAGAAGAATGATGCTATAGGAATGATCTTCTTCCTCCTGTTGCTTTCACAGCACTGCCTGTCTGCTCCTGTCCACGTTTGACATTACTGTCAGTTGAGGGATCTAACTTTCCAGAAGCCAATTATAGATGTTAATCTGCTTAGAGGCTGATTTACAAACCTGAAAGTTTCAATGATACAAACAGCCTTCTTAGAATGGAAAGGAGGTGCAAAATGATCTAGCAAATCACCACTATTTCAGGAGCCAAATCAGAAAGGGTGAGAAGGTTAATCAGACACTGGCATTAGGAGCTATACTGGTTTGGTATACACTAGGACACTATCCTATTTTTACCCTTGATATAATTATACATGAAGATAAGAGGAAAAGGCTACAAGATGTGGGATTTGAGGTGAAGTAAAGGCCTGCTCCTCTAACTGGATTTGAGAGTCTGTTTTCTCAAATACAAATGTTGGATAACTTAGCGTATAGGACCAGAAAGTGTTACAGAAGTAGCCCATCATAAATGTTAGGTTATGTGGGAAAAAACTCATCTCCACACACACAAGGCAGATGGGGGAACCCAAATAATCCCCTGACCTGGCTAATCCCAGAACCACCACAGAAGTGCAATCAACCCATAAAAGGCTCATCTGCACAAACAGGAAGGAGCAAAAAGAGACAACCACAGGCTGGGGAACCCAAATAACCCAGTAAAAGAAATGAAGCCCCTGTCCCAGCTCCTTCTAAGGCTGTCATAGGGGAGCCATCAGCCCCATGGGCCTGGAGGTGACACCCATCACAATGAGTCAATGGGAGAGGTTGTCAAAGTACCCTACAGACTGAGTGGGGTTACTGCCTGGGGAAAACATTGTGGGGTGCAGGGAAAGAGCAATTGGGGATTGCACAAGACTTATAATGGGATATTTAGGGGAGGAACCAAAGGTGGGGAAAGGGATGGGTCTAGGTGGTTTAGGGATGACAAGCACGGGAAAATGGAGAGAAAGGGGATACAAGGGGCTGGTTGCATGTAAAATGATTGCTGGTTAGTATGAGTGTCTAGCCATGCCCAATCACCACAGTCTTTCCTGTCTTCTAACACTTCTAATTCTTCTTCTGGCTGTGCAGCTCCGTTCTGGGTGCATGTGTATGCATGGGGATTTAAGTGCCCACAGCTGGAGTGGGGACCATGGGTCACAGGAGCCTGCATGTATTTGGTGTCAGCAACTGGAATCGGTGAGGATCTAAGTGCCAGCAACTGGTGTCAGACCACGGATCACATGGTCCCGCATGTCTTGGGTGCTAGCAACTGGAGCGAGTGAAAGTGTGTATGTCAGTATATGATCACTAGTGACTATCAAGCCAGACTAACCAGTAAATAGGTTATGTGGCTTGGGAACCAGGTGTGTGTATGTCTCTGTTAGTGAGAGAACTGGAGGAGTTGGCTATCGGAAGGACCAGGGGTCCAGCCCAACTGCTGGAGAGACTGTAAGGTGTGGGGTTGAGGGAGACCCACTTGTCTGTGTGTGTTTCTCTGTGCAGGAGACAGAGTAAGACAAAGCAAGGATCCTGAGAGCCTCATCACAGTTACTGAAGGGACCCACAGTGTACATGTCTGTGTCTGCTTTGGTGTGTGCAAGGGGATCTGTACCAGCAACTGTAGTTGGGGCCATGGCCCTTGGGGGTCTGGCATATTCAGGTGTCAGCAGCTGGGCAGACTGGACATCCAGAGCCAGCTACTGAGTAGATCAAGTGTCTAAGTCCAGCTACTGGAGCTACCTGCATTGTGCATATATGTATATCTCCCACCGATGGATCTTCATCCTTATCTGCCAGAGGTGGGGACAGGATGCAGTCACCAGTGCTGTTTGTGTTTGTGTGCATGCTGGGTGCTGCCGTCTGTATGGCTGGCTGGGTGCATATGTATATATGTGTTGTATACATGTGTTTGTGTGTCTACTAAGAATACATTCTCAGCTTTGCAACTGGTTGGACCTGGGAGCATGGAGCTCTTCCCCAGCCTGGGGTCCCTCCTGTGGGAGACAGTCCTCCACGAACTCCTCTGGCATGGCTCCTTTCCACAGGCTGCAGTCCTTCAGACACAGACTGCTCCAGCACGGGCTTTCCCATGGAGTCACGGCCATCTTCGGGGGCATCCACCTGCTCTGGCATGGGGTCCTCCGCAGGCTGCAGGTGGGCATCTCCTCCACCACTCACCTCCATGGGCTGCAGGGGGACAGCCTGACATCTCACCACGGGCTGCAGAGGCATCCCCTCCTCCGGCGCACCTCCTCCCCCTCCTTCTTCACTGACCTTGGTATCTGCAGAGGTGTTTCTCTCACATCCCACTCCTCTCTCCACTGCAGGTTTCCCTTCTTAAATACGTTCTCCCAGAGGTGCTACCACCATCAGTGATGGGCTCAGCCTTGGCCAGCGGCGGGTCCGACTTCGAGCCAGGGGAGCTTCGAGCAGCTTCTCACAGGAGCCAGCCCTGCAGCCCCTCCCCCGCTACTAAAACCCCACCACACAAACCCAAAACAAGCAGATGAATCAGAGTCAATCACCATCTTTACTTAGGAATAGCTGTCATTCCAATGTTTTATCTTCACAAACCTGTATCTGTTAAAACACAGTAATAGTTTATTTTTGTAGCATAACTTACAAAAAAAAAATCCAAACCCATAAACATTTTATAATAAAATAAAGACAAGCAATTTTAGATGCTGAAACAATGAACAGTGCTAAACAGTGCATGTACTTATCTTTTGTGGCCAGCATCATATAACAATGTAAGTAGTACTGCCTCAAATTCACTTTCTCCAGAGCATATTAAATCAATGCAACAAGACTATGTATCACAAATGCTTCAGTTACTTATACTGCAGCTGCAGATAAACATTATTAAGACCATTAAAAAACTGTTTGTGTTAATGAAATATAGTGAGATACTAGTAAAACTGAGCCTTGAAAATTATCACCATTAATCCATTTAAGAGGGACGGTATGTAAAGGAGATGGAGTATTTCTATCATCTCTGTTAGACACCATTACTAAACATTCTTAAACTAAGAACTCAGAGTTACGTTCAAAATCTTGTTTATAGACAAAGAGGAAGTATACCTTACACATAGAATCATAGATAGAATGGTTTGGCCCCCTTTAAGTACTGAAAGGCCGCTATAAGGTCTCCCTGGAGCCTTCTCCTCTCCAGGCTGAACAACCTCAACTCTCTCAGCCTGTCCTCATAGGGGAGGTGCTCCAGCCCTCTGATCATCTTCATGGCCCTCCTCTGGACCTGCTCAAGCAGGTCCATGTCTTTCTTATGCTGGGGGCCCCAGAGCTGAACGCAGTACTGCAGGGGGGTCTCACCAGAGTGGAGTAGAGGGACAGAATCACCTCCCTCAACCTGCTGGCCATGCTCCTCTTGATGCAGCCCAGGGTACGGTTGGCTTTCTGGGCTGCAAGTGCACGTTGCTGGCCCGTATTCAGTATTTCATCCACCAACACCCCCAAGTCCTTCTCCACAGGGCTGCTATCAATCCACTCATTGCCCGGCCTGTATTTGTGCTTGGGATTGCCCCGACCCATGTGCAGGACCTTGCACTTGGCCTTGTTGAACTTCATGAGTGTCGCATGGGCCCAACTCTCTAGCCTGTCAAGGTCCCCCTGGATGGCATCCCTTCCTTCTAGAGTACCACACTTAGTTTCTATGATTTTTCTGGTGTTACACTCATCTGACTGCTGCTCCTCTGGATATTAAAATCTGTGGTTCACTCTGATGTTTGTGGTGGAGAGGTGTCATGGCAAGTTGTCAGCATCTGGAGTCCTTCACTGGGAGGAATGTGCTGTTCTTGTTAACGGTTTCCTCATCCTCTCTTCTTTTGTTCTCCCTTTCTTCTCTTTCCTTCCACTTAGGCTCATGTATATATGTTTGCTAACATAAATTTATACCTTTCTCTTTCATTTTACATTTACATTTGAATTTACTCTATATGGTGCCCTGTACATAGCTTAGATACATTTACTTTGTTACCCCTAAAACCGGTTTTGTCCAGCGCTGGGTCTGCATTTTTTAAACTAATCATTAGTTAGATCTTTATAGCCATGGGGTCTCCAGCACAAAGCCTGTGCCCCATCTCTTTTATCATTCCGTTTCTGTTCTCCTCTATGCCAAATCTGTGTCTCCGCTTCTCAAGACCTCAGCTGTTTTACCAGGCCTGTATTTCTCTACTCTACATCATTGTGTTAGAGTTGTAAATATCTCATTCTACCTAGAATAACTGCTTGTTAATACTACCTATATAAAACCGTGGTTGTACCACACAAGGATAAATAAGTAAAATAAATTAGCCATAGACACCTGATAATTAGAGAAACTGCTCTCACACCTAAGCCAAGTGAAACAAAACTGCAGGCAGGTCATGAAAAATCCAGAGCAGGGCTGGCAAGCCTTAGTCCTGAGGCCTTGTGAACTCAGTGCAGAGCCTATGGCAATACCCAATGACTACAAGGACTACACAGTCACATCGGAAACAGGAATACGAGTGCATTTGAATGTATATGCTAACACATGATGGAGACAGCCGGGAGAAGAGGGAGATTGCGCTTCTTAGACTTCGTGAAATCTTCATGAACTTCATGAAGTTCAAAAAAGCCAAGGCAATGCCCCTGGATTGGGGCAATACAGACTAGGAGGTGACGGGATGGAGAACAGCCCTGTGGAGAAGGACTTGGGGGTACTGGTGGATGAAAAACTGAATATGAGCCAGCAAGGTGTGCTCACAGCCCAGAAAGCCAACCGTATCCTGGGCCGCATCACAAGAAGCGTGGCCAGCAACTCGAGGGAGGCGATTCTGCCCCTCTTCTCTGCTCTGGTGAGACCCCACCTGGACCACTGCATCCAGCTCTGGGGTCTTCAGTATAAGACAGACATGGACCTGTTGGAGCAGGTCGAGGGGGCCATGGACATGACCGCAGGGCTGGGACACCTCTCCCGTGAGGAAAGGCTGAGAGAGTTGGGGTTGCTCAGCCCAGAGAAGGCTCCAGAGAGACCTTACTGCAGCCTTTTGATATTGATATATGAAGGGGGCTTATAAGAAAGACAGAGAAAGACTTTTTACATGGGCCTGTAGTGACAGGACAAGGGGCAACGGTTTTCAACTGAATGAGGGCAGGTTTAGATTGGACATCTCTAGAAGCGTTCAAGCTCAGGTTGGACGGGGCTCTCAGCAACCTGATCTAGTGGAAGACGTCCCTGCCCGGGGCAGGGGGGTTGGACCAGGTGAGCGTTCAACCTCCCTTCCCACCTGAACCAGCCCTAGACTTAACATCACGTAGGACGCAGTACGGCAGCCCCCCCCACACGCAGAAGAGACACACTACCCCTGCCACCGTCTCGCCACACCCCTAAATATGCTCCGAGAGCCTTGGCTGATTGGTTGCTTCCTTGTTAGTGGGCGTATCCCCAAGCCCTATTGGGGATTGGTGATTTTGTGCCATGTTGCAGGATAACCATGGCGTCGAGGCGGCTGCTTCGCCGCAATTAGCTGATGATCACGTCGATCATCCTGTCTCCGTAGCTGACCGGCTATGCTCCTGCTGGGAGGCGGGGCCGCGCTGGAGGCGGAAGCCGCTGCGAAGTGTTCCGGTGCTGAGGTGGCTGGGGGTGGGGTTGACGTTACAGCCGCGGAGCCGTCGCTGGGGTCGTCGGGAGTGGGTCGTCGGCAGGTCAGTGTCTCCCCTCCGTCTGTCGGTGTTCTCTTCTCGCTGCGTGGGCTCGGTGCTGTCGCCCTGCTCTCGGCAGCGGTCCCGGACCGGGCTCCTTCCGCCGTGCAGCGCCGGGACACGCCTGCCAGCCCCGCTGGGAGCGGCCCCGCCGGCCTGCGGGGCCCAAGGAACCGGGGCGGGTCCGCACCTTCTTGGGGTCCAGGGTGGTGAGGAACAGTGGGGCGGGCTGGGCCGGCGACGGCCCTCTCTCTCCCGGGCTCCGTGGTCCGGCGGGCCCCGCCACGCCGGTGCCCACGCTGCGACCATGCTGCCTTTCGCTGGCGGTCTGACCGCGGTGCCCAGAGGTAACCGGTAGCGGAGCCCGTCCTGGGAAGGTTTCTGCCCTGTGAGGCCCGCTGGAGGCATTGAGGTCAACTAAGCTCTCGTCGGTAAATTTGCGGGACTGGCGGGGCAGCCATGCGTTCCTGTAGCTGCATCGGCGCTGGCTTCCCCTTCCCTTCCTGGAAGGTTGTTGCTGGCTCCTGAGGCCTGGGATTGCGGATGACAGCAGTGGTCAAGATGTGATGCGCTCCTTTGATCCTTGTCTCTTTCAGAGCACCTTTGCACAGCGTGAGAGGTTTGGTCCAGGGCTTGTGTACAGCAGCAGTGCCTTCAATGCCCGTTTGCCTTCAAAAGAAGGGAAATGCAAAGAATTAAACTTAATTTATGTATAATAAACTTATAATAGAATAAATCAGGGGAAAAACACTGTCAAGTCTTTCTTCCCTGTGGCCGATACCTAGATGCATGGATTTATGCACTGCTTATTACTTTGAGGCAGACAGTGCTGTGACTAGTAATGGACTTAAGCTGTTCGGGTCAGTAAGGGAAGTATATTTCAGAGTAAAGGAGCCTCTTTGAGAACACCACTGGTAGTCCCAGTGTTCAAAGTAAAGTCTCATGAGCAAAAGTTCATTAGTCATAGGAATGCTGAGTGAAACATTATTTTCAACTACAGCCAGAACACAAACTATACTGGCTTACATCATGAACACAGTGCAGGTCTTCTGTGTTCTGCTATTAATTACAAAATTGGAAATCCATACCAAAGTCAGTATGACCCTGGAAGAGCAATAGTCTGTCTTGTCTCCAAGAGCTGTACTGTTTACTTTATTTGGGTGAGGCAGTGGAACAGTGAATAACCTCTGTCCTTTTGTGTTTGTTTACTTCTGTTTATGATGAAATGGGCCAGCATTGTATAATGCTTTCCTGCTATAAGCTCAAAACTAAATACGAAGTGCAAGCAGTAGGGTATTCCTGCCACAAGTCCTTGAGGCTAATTCATATGACAGCTACCACCTTGTGCATGGACTGTTGGCTTTGGGACAGTATTTAAAGCTATGTTATGCTTGTTCCTGGAATTATTCTCAGGGAGGGTTCAAAGAAGACTGAGCCAGGGTCTTTACAGTGGTGTCCAGTGACCAGATGAGAGGCAATGAGCACAAACTGAAACACAGGAGGTTGCCTTTGAACATCAGGAAATGCTTTTTTACTGTGTGTGTTACAAAGCACTGGCACAGGCTCCCCAGGGAGGTTGTGGAGCCTCCATCTTTGGAGATAATTCAAAAGCTGTCTGGATACAATCCTGGGCAACTGGCTGTAGGTGGCCCTGTTTGAGCAGGGACGTTGGACCAGATGACCTCCGGAGGCGGCTTCTAACCTCACCCATTCTGTCATTTTGTGATAAGATCCTCCCTGACCCTTCTCTTTGTTGTCTTTCACTGAATTTGCTCCAACAAGTTCCCACCTCTCTTGTTCTGGGGAGCCCAGAACTGGACACAGTACTCCAGATGCAGCCTCACCAGTGCTGAGTAGAGAGGAAGGATCGCCTTCCTCCTGGTAATGTTCCTAATGCAGCCCAGGATGCTGTTGGCCTTTGCTATGAGGGTGCATTGATGGCTGTGGTCGGCTTGTTGCCCACCGTGCTTCCCAGGTCCTTTTCTGCAGAGCTGCTTTCCAGATGGTCTGCCTCCAGCGTGTACTGGTGCATGGCATTATACTTCCCCAGGTGCAGGAGTTTGCATTTCCCTTTGTTGAACTTCATGAGGTTCCCATTGGCCCATTTCCCCCACCTGTTCAGGTCCCTCTGGATGGCAGCACACCCGTTTGTGGGGCATCAGCCACTCCTAGTTTTCTGTCAGCTGCAAAGTTGCTGAGGGTACCCTCTGCAGTGGTATCAGCCAGCTGCCTCTGCACTTCTGGGTGCATCCTGTCAGGCCCGATGGACTTGTGTATGACCAGTTTGTGCTCCCTAGCCTGGTCCTTTTCCACATAAGGTAAGTCTTTTTTGCTCCAGACTCCATCAGGTGCCAGTGGACTGGGATTCCTGAAGCCTGGTCTTGCTGCTAACAACTGAGGGAGAGAAGACAGTGAGAACCTCAGTCTTTTCTGTGATCAGGGCCACATTTAGCAGTGGGCCTATGTGTTCCCTGGGCTTCCTTTTGCTGTTGTAGAATCACTTTTCATTCCCCTTCACATTCCTTGCTATATTCAGCTCACCTGAGAATACAATTTAAAAGTGAGTTCAAAAGACATGGATTTTTAAGGCTTGAGTTCAGGTTATTGAAGTCCATGCCTGTGCAAATAGGTGCAGACAGGCCTCAGTTCCTCTGTTTGCATTTTGAGGAGGCCAACTGTGAGCCAAACCCAGCAAGGCATGTTAGCTTGAGCTCAGTATCGGGTTAATGTAGCCAGCCTGGACAAAGGCCAGGGAATTTTTCTCAACATAGTCCATGTACACATGCTTGAAATTGTAATGCCTGTAGCATGCAGGTATGTGCTGAGCCCCGTACATATTTCTGGTTACAATGGATGTCTGCAGATGCCTAGATTCTACTTTTTTCCATATTTCTAATACCACTTCTAATAATTCATCTATTGGTTCTATCAGTCCTAAATCATGTTATCTTACATTACCTTATGTCACATCTCAAGCATATATTGTACATTTGTGACTTTAAGAAGCTGTGGCCTAATGCTCAATAGGAAGATCAGATCTATCCTCTTCAAATATTGGCGACTGTCAGAAAGAGGCATTTTTGCATTTGAATGACTGTTTTCTAAAATGTGTTTTTACCACCACCAAGACAGCAGGTTCTGTTCCTCCTTGGGGCATTGTGGGGGTGGTGGTTTACAAAACTATAAATACTTTATTATTCTTATAATGAACCGGGGATTCCAGGTCTTTAAATGAGTCTTTTATATTACCAGCTTGGTGAACAGGTGATGTTGACAGAAGGAATTTCTCTAGTAGGAGCTGTAAAACTATATTATTCTGGAATTCCATGCCTCAGTCTCACCCAGGGCCAGCTGAGAAGTAAGCAAAGTACTAGCACTTTTTTCACTGGCTATTGTATTGATACAGAATGTGGACAGTCCTGGCTTTCTGACAGTATGCTTCTTGAGTAGTTTCATCCTCTGGAACTCTTTGCGAGAGACTGTCTGAGGCCCAGCTTCTTCTCATGTCTTTTTGCTTCACTAACTGCTTCTCGAGCATTTTATTCTGTAGGCTGAAGAGACTAAGCCCATGCCATAGAGCATAAGAAACCAGGGCATGTCTCTGCAAGAGCAGGAAAAATCCGGTTTCCCAAACAGGGAAGACTTTTCACTTTTTATGCTTATTGCGAATGACCGACTGTAATAATCCTGAAGTGTACCGTGTAGGATGAAGAATGGGCTTATTTCTTTACTGTTGGATAAATTATTTTCCTCTTTTTTTTTTTTTTTTTTTCCCCTCTGTCAAGAGTCTTGGTTCATGCAGCCTGTCGGTACCCAAGAGATAAAAAAGAATGACTTAAGGATCTGCGTATGACTGCCCTGCATTGGAAACCTCTTTACTACTGAATAAGCAGACCTATGAGTTACTGAGTGCATGAAAGAGGTTGGTGTTCACATGCCCTTTTCTGCTATTGATACTCTAATGTGCATTGTGATATTTTCTACTACTGCAAAATCAGGTGGTTAGAAGGTGTGACTGCTACAGAAAAATAATGCACTACTGTTTTCTCCATTGTCAATATTTCCACAATTACTAAGATAAAGGAGGTCAGGAATGAGTGGGTCATTGTAGCCAGAGACATCTTGTCAACAGTAAAAGATTCCATTTGATGGAGATAATTATTGTAATGTAAACCTGATCTTATAGCTAATATGAGTTTGCCTAGTTTCAGTTTGCACTATTGGTGTTTCTTTTAATTTGTACAAATTATTTTGCCATTTACAGGCATGGACTTACAGTTGTGATAGATCTATAGCTTTTCTCTTAAGAGATATGTCAAGTGTCACATGTGACCCTTCTTCATAGAGTACTAGAATGATTTAGGTCTTAAGGGACCTTGGGAGTTCATTTGGCCAAACCCTCTGCTCTTAGCTTGGCTAACTTCAAAGTTAGATCAGATTGCTATGATCCTACTCCTATTTTTATCATCTTCCCTGTGCATACTTATTTTTTCTGATTGAAATTTCTTATGCTGCAACTTGTGTCCACTGCATCATGTCCATCTGCTGTGCACCTCATAAGAAGTATCTGGCTCTGTCTTTAGCTACCTAATAGGCGATTATAGGGAAGACAGCAATTATATCCCCCTCCTTACCCACTGTTCTCAAGGCTGAACATGCCCAGTATTCTTAGCCTTTCTTTATATCTTATAATCCAACCCCAAACCATCCTGGGGGCTTTCTGCTGTACTTGCTTCAGTTTGTCCCTGTTATTTTTGTGTATCAGGGAGCTTGAAAGTGGACCCTGTACTTCAAATGAAGTGCTGAATAGAAAGGAATAATTGCTTCCCTCAGCCTGCTGTCTGCAGTCTTACTAATACAACTCAGTATATAGCTGACCTTCTCTGCTGTGAGAGCACACTGCTGACCGATGTTGAGTTTATCCACCAGCATCCCTAGGTTGTCTTCTGCAACACAGTTTTACAGCCATTTGGTCCCCAGCATGTGTTTGTTACATCCCAGGTGTATGACTCTGTATTTGCCTTTTCTGAACTTCATGATGTTTTTCTAGCATGTTGAGATCCTTCTGGCTGGCAGCTGTCTGCTTAGGCTTATCAAATGCTCATTACAATTTGGTGAACTTACTGAGGTGGATTGCATCCCCATTGTCTGGGTTAATAATGGAGAACTTAATCAGCCACTCTCCCCAAAATGGCAGATTACGTATTGCTGGCTGGTACTGCTTCATTTTTTTGGTTCTTCACCTCCACCTGCTGGATCAGTTTGGCTCCTGAATTTCAAGGAAAGGAAAGGTATGCTAAGCAGCAGACAGGGAATATATGCTCTCTCCAGACTATTCCCCTATGTCAAGGTCCTGTCCTGTCACATACGTGACATGCAGAGGTCTCATCATCTGTCTAATGTGACACACTTGCATCTACTCAGCAAACATCAGGGGTGAGTTCACCATTCCCACTACTTAGTAACAGAAAGCTTCTTTTATGTATTTACAGGACATGTTTGGCCTGTAAAAAAGTGACTTTACTTAAGAATCACTTACTCTTCTTTTGAGTAAACTGAACAGATCATGGTTCTGTAATGCCATTGTTAAGAAAGATTAAGAATTATCTATGAGGGTGACTTGAAATCTGGTATAAAAATGTATTTTTCAATCATACATGTAGAGTGGTAAATGTATCTTCATGTGTCTTAACCAGCACACCCTCTGCTTTTATGTTCAGAGAGTCTGGCTGCTTTTGTTAACATGATCATTTCTTTATTCCTGAGGTTTTACTTTTGCTTATCTCTCTTGGCAGAGGAGATATATTCCCTGTAAGCCTGGTCACCTCTATAACATAAAGATCAGCATGAAGGGATGCTTATTATTCTTAGCAATTTTGACTCTGTATTCTGACTTTTGTTTTAGGCTGAAGATGCTGAGCCGTTTGTCAGGTTTAGCAAGTACTGTTTTACAAGAGCTGTCAGGTGATGATGGAGATGCAGTTACTGAATCCTCTATTGCTGTAAGTACAGTGTTATTTAAAGACTTTCAGATCTTACTGAGTGCTAGTTTGGGGAATGTGAATCATTCGACTGCAGTGAGAACTGTTTCCTGCTTCTTCATTGCTGAGCACTAGACTGAGCTGTCATTCCACTCTGCTTCTCCTATATTCCTAACCTCTTAAGTCAGCACTTTTGTGGGGCAGACCATAATCTCCTTAGTTTCCACATCTCAAGATGATCCTAGAAAACAAACTAGAATAAGGGTGAAGAAAGACTGTTATGAGTACTGATGATTCTGTGTAGCAGAAAGGGGAGGTCTGCATGATTGCGTGACAGTGGAAGGCTTGATCTGTATGTTGCCCTTTGGCACTTGAGACGGTGGATAGTGTGTGAGTGGTAGAGTGTTTCCAGTGCCACTCTTTTCAGATTTGCTCATGTTGTGTTCATCAAAGGTGCTCTCTTTTTGTGTATTGGCTCATGGGTGTCCTGAGGTTTCCTCCTGGTATCACCTAATTGTGTATAGTTCTATAGGCTGCATGAAATGCTTGCAAGTAACAGAGTGCAGCATTTAGGAGTATGAAGATATCATCTGGATGCTATGCTGCAGTCTGTTTAGACTTTTTTCCTCCAGAGCACTCATTTCACTGTTTCAGGTACAAGCTTTAGAGCCAGAAGCAGAAAGCATGGAGGAGGCACCTGAGGAGCTATTGGAGCGCCTAGCCCAAACAGAAAAACTAGTTGTTCAGCTGAAGGATTTGATCCGAGAAAAGGATGCTCTGCTCCAGCAAAAAGAAACTGTACTCAAGGTATCATTTCTTTCACTGAGGACCTGGGAGCAAGAGTAAAATGTTGCTTCAGCTTTCTGTGCAAGCCAGTCTCTAGTTTCTTTTGAACATCTGAGACACCTGTGCTACTAAATGCATCAATTCCAGAGAAGTATTGGAATCCAAAGAATGGACCCTAACCCAAGAGATGTAGTATGGCATCTGTTCATTTTTCTAAGGGGTAATTCCTTCCAGAGTAGATAAGTTACATCCAAGTTAGGTAGCATTTTGTCTTGGAGCTCCTCAAGGCCCCTGCAGATTCCTGGTGGCTCTAATAAATACTAACATCTTTTGTGTGAGGTTTTTCTTTCCCCACTTCAGAGCGTTTGAGACAAAGAGTAGGCTGTGCTGCAGTCACCCAGCAGTCCAGTGGTTTTATGGCACATAACCAAAGATACATATTGCTTACTTTGAAGTGTGACGTGAGAGAAAGTGCAGTTACTTGAGATAGTGTTGAGGGACTGCATATAGTAGAGGAAGTCAGACTCACTTTGTACTAGGAGCTAGGAGAAGTCCCTTGCGTGATCTGTCCCTTGAAGAGAAAGTACTAGAGCAGAAGCTAACTGTGTATAGTGTTTCAGAGCAAATTTGTTTCCTGGATGTGTTTTAATTAGCACTGTTACTGGGGAGGCAGGTTTGGACAAAGAACAGCAGTCTGTCAAATTATGTAACTTTTCCAAGTGGTGCTTTCAGGGTGATAGCACTGGAATTTTGAGTGCAGTCAGTTTGTATCCTTCTTTTACAGGAAGAGCGAGAGGCTGCAGATGCTAAGCTGATGAAGCTTAAACTTCAGGCCAAAGCCAGATTGGCCTCTCTGAACAAACGCATTGAGGAGCTGACAGAGAAAGGATCACCATTGCCTGCACAGACCTTATCAGAAGAGCAAGCGTATACCAAGGTTGGGAGAACAGGGCTACTTAAAAGATGTTAGCCTCTACTGATAATCTGGTGCCACCCTACAATTTAGGTCCCAGTGAGCTAGCAGGTCCTATCTCTCTTGTTAGCAGGACATTTACAACAGTAATAGTTTCAGCAAGGATATCTATGCTGTAGGAAGCCAGTCTGTCCAGCTTCCTTGTACTGCAGATGCACTTGGAGTGCACAACTTGATCTCCTCAAGGGTATGAGCTGGTTTCACTTTGCATACCTTCAGTAATCTGTTGTAGCTAAGTTCTTTCCTGCAGAAATCACATATCTATCTGAGCTGTAAGTTTCAAAATGCTATCTGTCATGTGAGTACAGTGAAGGAGAAGGAAGGTTGGCTGAAATACAAGAACAACGAGGTAAGGAAGTCATTAAAATTGAAAGGCAGTAACTTAAATGTAAATATATATTATTTTTTTTCCAGCCATGTAGCTTCCTGTGCCGCCACAAAGTTTTATGGTTAACAAGCCATAATTGTGTAAATCTATGTAAAAAATGAGGGGAAGGTGTCCTGTATGAAGACATTAAAGAAGCTATTAGCTACTATCTAGAAACTCCCATTGAGGCTGGTAATTTTTGAAAACTTAAAATTGTTCTGCTGATCACATAGTTTTCTTTAAAAAGTTAGTAATATTAGGCAAGGGAAATGTGATAGAAGTCCAAACAGATTGCAGGGCATCAGATGATGTTCATTAAAGCAGAGAAGGTAAGGGTTATTTGAAACATTGAAAAAAAAAGATTAAAAGATTATAGGAAACATTAAAGGGTGAGTGTGAGAGCTATCAGGTGAGAGGTGACTACTAATGGAGTAAAGATTGGTTCCATGACCTGTGCTTACTATTTTTGATTGATGGCATCATAAAATCATAGAAATGTGATACTGTAATTCACTTTACGATACAATCTTGAGAATCTTTCTCAATGCAAAGCAGCATTTGGTTTTCATACAGGAAGAATTGGATGATCTTGAAGATTGACACAATATAAAAATAAAGGAAAATTTAATAAGTGCAAGATCAAGCACTTGTGGTATCCTGCCACTGTATACTGCGAGGCCATGAAAAAAAAATCCCCCAGCTGCAGAGGACAGTGAAGGCCCTGGAGGCTGTTTAGCTATGTCACTTTGCATTGCTGTCCTGCTGCTGAGGCTTTTTGTTTTTTTAGCTTATTCATACGTAGCATGTGTAGAGCTGTGTGCTGTTACATTACTTTGTGTAGACTTGCTGTTAGGGACTAGTGAGTGTTCTTGCTTCAAAATTCAAATTTATCAGTTGAAGAAGGCAAAATGAGACAAAGCTTATCATCAGTTAATCAATGTGATGTAGATTTTTAAAAGAGGCCTACTCTTTTTTATGTAAGGCAAACAGTTATCCTTACAACTATTGTACTAAGAGTGGCAAGGCCTTGTGTGAAGTGTTGTCATGTTCTGTTCACCTGAAATTAGGAAAGATAAATTGAGAGCAGCAAAAGGGTTTCCATTCTCTGGTCATGTTAGTAGCTGCTTTTACTAGACACTCAAAATATCTTGGCTGTTTAGTCAACCAAAGGCAGAGAGGAAACATAATTTCTGTCTACAGTTGTATGAGGAAGGTAAGCACCAAGAAAGTGGGAGAACGGTTAAAGTGAAAGGACAGTACTGACAGGTGAATGGATGGAAGTAAATTAGCCATTAAGAAAAATGGCCTTCTAATTTGAGGAATGAGGTCTTGATACAGTCTCCAGTGGAGATGGTGTGGACCAGAGCCTTATTAGTTTTGAGTTAGAACATCATTTAAGAGGTATGATGTTAGGGCAGTTACCTGCAATATTATGTATTTGACCCAGAAAGCACTTTTTAGATACTTTCTTGTAAGGTTAGACCTACTGAGAAGCTATAGATTCCTTTATTTACTTATGATTGTTTCCCTAAGTAGATGCTGTCTTGAGTAATGGTGATGTTTCCTAGACAGATACCCTGTCATTTGAAGATGAAAAATTTAGGTTAGGGTTGCATGTTGTGTTGAGGTGCTGAGCATCAGTGTTTCCTTTTGGAAATCATGAGGGATAAATATAGCAAAGGTTTGGGGTTTTTTTTTGTTTTTTTCTCTCCATGATGGGGTCCCCATGGGAAGGCTGTATTTTAAATATCTAATTGGTACTATTACTTCCTGGGCTTTTAACAGAGTGCCTCATTTTCAGCAGAATCGAAATATCAGCTTATGTCTTTTTATTAAGCAGTTGGTATATGTATACAGAACAATTGAGGCTCCTCTTAAACTTTTAAAGTGGGTAAACACAAATTATGTTCAGATGTAAGAGTTTATACATTTTGGAAAAACATGATATTTGAAAGCTTGGGCTCTGGGAACTTTGTGACTGTGCTACTGTCCTTAATTGTGGTACTCCATGTAGTGGCCAGTGTGCAAGGGCTTTATCAGAAGCTTTTCCAAATCCGACTGTAAATATCAGTCCTGAAAGCTAATCCCAAGTAAGCAAACTAATCCACCCATCTTTCCTCCCTAGCAACTGCTTTGCCCCAGCCTTATAAATTATGTATATCCCTGGCTTCTTAAAGCTTCCTGCACTTCTGTTGTTTCTTTGTTTTTCCTGTCCTACTTCTAAGCTTAAGTGCAATTAAAGCTTTCCTTGTCTGTGTATTCAACCTGCTTCCAAAGACCTTGTCTGTAGGTGACATCTTTTGAGGAACAGTAGCTTCTTACTTATTACACTGACCTGTAAGTCCTTCTAAAAGCCTTCATAAATTTTTCAGAATGGGTTTAAAGGACATAGATACTCTGTAGACTCCATATGTTAATTGGTGATCTTTGATTCAATACCTGTAACAAGGAAAAGGAAAGAGATACATTTTGTATATATTCAGTTAAAAATCCCCAGCACTAAGTGCTTGATGTAGTTGGGAGTGCTGAGGTGATAACAGTAGAGGGATTCTTTTCTTGCTTCTCAGTGACAGTGTTGATACGCTGGACCTGGTATCTGACTCTGTGTTAAGTAGGTGTACAGCTGTGGCATTAGAGAATTGCCTGCCATACAGACAGTCTTTGAGAGACAAAAAAAGAGTGCAGGCGTAGTGTGATAGTATGTCTGAGTAGACATAGCCTAAGCACATTTTATGGGAAATGTCATCTGAGTTTAAATTTCATGGTCATAAACAGAGTATTTTAGTGCCTCAGAGCAGAGTAGAACTGATGATTGTTTGCATGTTCCCTTTGCTTATTTCTAACAAGTTCATTGCTATAAATCCCTTTAGTCTAAAGAGATTTCCATGAGCATTTTCTGTGGTCTAGAATGTTTAATGTCTGCCCCTTTGTCACGTGGAGAATATTCTTCTATTGCTAATTAAAAAATGTTTCATTTCTGGTATTAGAGAAATCTGTGAAATTAAAAAGCCTCACAAATCAAGGTGGTCATATCGTAGATTATGTGTCATGTTTTATTTAATAATATGATTTACCTTAGTTTATATGGTAAGCATTCGTGGATAATTGGCCATTCCAAAGTGATTTGACACTTCCCAATTAAAGACATCTTGTGCATATCTACAAAGAAATAGGGAAAATAGTTACTTAACATAGGACAACTTCATTTAAAGAAACAAAGAAAATGTAAAGTTAAGAAATTAAGAAATGTAGTAGAAATAAGCATCTGGTTAGGAGTGCAGTAGCATTCTAATTTTTTTTTTTAATTGACCAGTAATACTGATCAGTTTACTTTCTTCTGTTTCTTTTCTTCTCACTTCTTTCCTCTTGCAATGTCAGAATAACCAAAATACAAGTGAAGGGCATAGAGATGAAGCCGAAGCACTGAAAGAGCAGCTTAGGGAGCGAGAGGAGACTGTTCAGGATCTGAAGGAACAGCTGGCTCTAGCCAAAGTGAATCTGAAAGATGCTGAAATCAAGTATGCAACACAGGTACAGAAAAATGTTTCTATTCATCAGTTTGTGTATGTGTCTGTGTTTCTCACCCCACCACTTGCACTAGCATGATAGAATAGTTCAGCTGGAAGGGACCTACTGATCATCTAGTCCAACTGCCTGACCACTTCAGGGGTGACCAAAGCTCAAAGCATATTATTAAGTGCATTGTCCAAATGCCTCTTAAACACTGACAGGCTTGGGGCATTGACCACCTCTCTAGGAAGCCTGTTCCAGTGTGTGACTACCTTATTGTTAAAGATATATTTCCCAGTGTCAAGTCTGAACCTCCCCTGATGCAGCTTTGAACCATTCTCACGCATCTTGTCTCTGGATAATTTAAGAGAGACAGTTGTTCCTGATGACATGCTGCTGCTAGGGACTATGGCTAAATCCTGCAGCCTGACAGAGGCAAGGTTGCCAAAGCTCCATGCCCTCCAGTTCAGCCAGTAGCGTGGCTGAGAATGTGTTCCCAGCATGCATGCATGTACAACTCCTGCATACCTGTATAGATGGCCAGCCACATAGATAACACAGACAGAAGCACCTAGCACTCCCATGAACGCAAACAGCGCCGACAGCCTCATAGCAGCTCGGATTAGAGAATAGTAAAAATATATACAAATGTACATTCTGGGTCTTGCCAGCAGCTGTGCTTAGACACAGTTTGCCCATAACTGGCCCCTGGATCCAAGTCTCCCCAGTTGCTGGCATGTAGACATGCAAAGCCCTGGGGCCCACAGCTCCACTCCAGCTGCTGGTACAGACACATTGTTCACACACATGTGCACAGAGCTGGCTGGGACTCCCCTGGTCCCTCCAATGGCCAACCTTCCTGTGCTGCTTGCTTTTAGAAAAATGTGCGCATGAGCGCACGCATGCGTGCGCGCACGCACTGCCACACCTAACCAGGGCTCCCCTGCCCCCTTCAGTAGCCAACCCCCTGTGGTCTTATCCTTAGAGAGACACAGACACACACATGCACCCTGACCAGGACTCTCCTGGTCCCTTCTGGTAGCCAGCCTCCCTGTGCTCTCACTCTGAGACACACAGGCATGCACATGCACGCAGCTGACCAGGACTCCCCTGATCTCTCTGGTAGCCAGCTTCCTTAGAGATTCACACATACACAAAAGCAGGTCTTGTCCTTAGAGACCTCCCAAGACCCTGTGGTCTCTGGCAGCTGGCCAGAACTCCTCTTGTCCATCTAGTAGGCAAGTCTGCCTGTGGTTTCACCATTGGGCACCATCCCGCCTCTGTCCTGGCTCCCAGTCTGCTTCACCCACTTGCCAGCTGGTCCAGCTTGATACTTGCTAGCAATCATACATTCACTTGCACACTTGTACTTGTTTGAGTTTCTGGCACTGTGTACACACAGGTCCTCTGACCTGTGGTTGCACTGCAGTTGCTGGCACTGAAGTTCACTTGCTCTAATCTCTCCAGTTGCTGGCACCATGGACACACAGGCCTTTTGACCCACAGTCTGATTCCAGTTACTAGCACTTAGACACACCCCCCCCCCATACACCCACAAATGCACACTGAATAGAGACTCTCTCCCACAGTGAAAGAGTTAAAAATGGTGTTCAGTAAAAGGACAGGACAGACTGCTGATCAGGTGCAGGGCATGGCCAGACAAGCATATTGAGCAGCCACTGTTTATGCAGGTGGCCTTTTTTAATTCCCTTATCCTCTATTTTTTTGGTTTTGTTCCTCCCCAAATCGCCTCCGTCCATCCATTTCCCTGCCTTTGATTCCTCCTCTAAACATTCCAGAAGTCTTTCGCAATCCCAAAATTCTCTTCACCTGCATCCCATAATATATCCTATACCCCTAGGCAGTAACCACCCTTGGTGCAAAAGGTGCTCTGCTGTTAATTCATCTTAACGGGTTTCACACTTGGACAACGGGACTGATGGCTCTCTGAGGAGGGGTGGAACAGCCCCTGGAAGGACCTGGACAGGGTGTCCCTCTGAGTCAGAATTTGGGTTCTTCCCTGCCTGCCATTGCTGTTCTGTGACAGGCTTTGGAATAGCTAGGGCAGAGTGTTATTTCAGCTCCCAGACTTGCTGTTGCCTCTCTGTGCTCTACTGTGGATATGCAGAGGGACTTTTTATCACATAATGTAACAGCTGTTGTGTTACATTGTATTTATTTATGGAAAGATTTTTGTTAATACTCTGAATTGCAGGTTTAGCTTTTGATCTATGACTTGGGCTGCGTCCTATACAAATAAAAACCCAGAAGTTTTATGAACTTGTAATTATAGTGATCGTATCTTTTATCATGCTGATGAAATTCTGTGGTTTTTGCTTTCTGGGATCTGAAATATTATTAGTTAATATATATGTATTAGTAGGATAAAGTTACCATTTGACCAAAGTGACATATAGGATTATCAAGCTGAAGACCTCATCACACACATAATACGCTGGTGCGTGTTGAAAGCAAGCCTGCATGTCTGTCAAGCTCATAACCTTGGTTTTTTTTATTTTGTGGCTTATGTTTTCAGCTGAGCTCCTTGCAGGAAGTGATTCAGGAGAAGGAAGCTCTCCTGGAAGAGCAGGTTCACCAGCACCAAGCTGAATTACGCAAGATAGTGGCCCAGTCAGATTTGGAAGTAGAGATGCAGCAGGTATATTTGATGTAATAATCTTATTATGGGAGGAGAAAGGGAAACAAATTTTACCAGTCTCAAGACACCCTGAGAGAGCAGTTCTCATCAAAGTAACTCAGAAGGGGTGAGAAGAGGTACGATTTGATTGATTGGTGGTTTTTGGGATGCTAGTTTGGACTTTCAGAGTGTTGGCTTCAATCTGCTGATTTGCTGTCAGTTGAAAAGAAAGCATAGTTAAAAAGAAGCATTAAATTATTGTGCTCCAGTTCCCTGTTTGTAGAACAATGGTGAGCTCTTCCTACTGCACCAGGGCTCCAGAATAAGTGTCAACAAAAATGAAGTTATTCAGGCTATTAAAGTAACTGTGTTATGAAAACTAGGTGTATGGATGAAACCAGGAAATCTAGCCTTCTTATGTTAGCCTCCCAGATACTGGTATAGCACTCTCTCTCTTGCAGAACCTGCGTACACTTCAGAGAAAGCTAGATGAGCAGGAAGCAGCTCTGCTAGGACGAACTGAGGTGGTAGAATTGCTGCAGCAAGAATTACGTACTGCTGAACAACAAAACCAGGTACCTTTTCATGCTTTGCTTATTGCTTTACTCTCATGTGCAAGTGGTGGATGGGGCTTTTGTCAGTAGCTCAGAAATCACCAGATTAGCTTATTTCTGGCACCAGGTTTCCAGAATGAAATCAGCTGGGGGGCTCCCTCAGGTCAGGTTTTAGAGCTGCAGGTCTGTATGCATAGCTTGTAGTAGGCCCAGCCAAACAACGGGGATAGGGATGCTGCAGCAACCATCTCTAGTAACCCAGATTCTGGGCAGGTGGACAGGGACAAAATCTATCCATACTCCATGCCGCTGACTGATACATTCGAGGCCATCAAATACCCGATGCATCGCCTAAGACAGAAGTGCCTAATACAGCACTGCTGTAGCTACACTGTTTCTGGACTGCAGTATCCAGACCAGATCAGAGCATAGACAGATATTCTTTGGTACGTCTTGCTAAAAACTTGCTAATATGATGACACAGCTTCTGGAGTGGTATTGGCTCTCACTTAATCATTTTGCAGCGTAAAGAGAATGAGATCAAATCTGTGCATATATGACTATATATACATGTGCCCCTTGAGACAGGGTTTAGTATGCAATCTCTTAAAAGGCTTGTTTGCAGATAAAGGGTGAGTGTATTTTTTTTTTTCCAATATCTGAACTTCTGAAAATAATTCTGCATCCCTTTAGAAGAGGCTTATACTAGATCAGTCTCATGTTAGTAGGCTGCACAATCTCCAGCCAGTCTAGTGCTGAACCTCACTTTGATAACTTTTATGCACTTATGCATCACTCTGTTTTCTTTTCCTGTGTGTCCCAGCCAGGCACAGTGGTGGGACCTCTTACCACCAGGAAGAGGTGAAGAACCTCAGTGAGCTGACTTGTACTCACTACTGATTACATTGCTCACCAGTGTGTTTCATGGAGTGTTGGCATGGATATTTTCATGGCTTGGTTGTTGGGGTCCCCAACTCCTCCCTTGTGTCTTTGACTCCCCTCTTGCACATTATGTGGTCAGAGGGAGACCTTGGTACACATGTAAGCTTGAGGCCACGTGGCTGAAGCTCTCTTCCTACCTATAAAGTAAAGAGAGCTCCTCATCAGCCACCTGCTGAAACTAGCTGTGCTGACTGTCCACAGCTCCAGGAGAAGTTTGACAAAAGGAATTCTGGCAAGTGTAGGGTCTGTTTCTGTTCCTTGGTTGTCTTAAATCTCTGGTCAGTGTCAACCAGCTTTCTGGTATCTTTCTTGAAACAGTGGTTACTGTGTGAAGCACTCTGTTACCTCCAGTCTCCTGTTTCAGCATTTTTGACTCCCTATCACATACATGCTTTGGTTCTGTTTTTTAACTGTACTCTGTAATTGTTGAGTTCCCCCTATTTTGTTGTAGCCCTTCCTCTCCTTTTTGGGAAGCTTTCTTTCCTCCAAAAGAGAACTCATGGCCACTGTTCTGTTGTTTTGTTCCTCTACATCCCCCTGCTCTAAATTAAGACTTATCTTTTCTTTACCAAAATTGAGAGTTCTTGTTTCACCCAGCATTGCTTTCTTGCAATTTGCAAATAGTAGGGCAGTTTCTTTCTAACAAATTGAGATTTCTGCCATGTTTATTTCCTCCTTTCTGCTACTTAGATGTTTGAAAAGGATTTCATGACAATTTTAAAATATAATTCGGGTACTTTGCTTTGGCAAGGTATTGAGCTAGTTGAGAATCGAGTTCATTTCCATATCCTTTTACAGATACTCCTAGATCAGTGCCAGAAGATGGAAGTGGATCTAAGCTCCCTGAGGGATGTGCTAGATGCAGAGAGGCGAGAGTCTCAGGATCTCAGAGGGAAGGTGGAGCTGGAACTAGCTGAGAAGAAGCTGTCCTCCCATCGCTTTCAGGAGGAGGTACAGTATCTCTCGGAACAGCTGGAAGAGGCGAGAAGAGCACAAGATGAATTAGAGGTGAAGTATAAAGACCTGGAGCAGAAACAAAGGCTGGAGGTGGAAGAGAAAAACCTGCAGATCCATTGTCTTAAGGTGTCTGAGCAAGAGCTGCAATCTAGCCATGCTGCCCTTGTAGCTGAAAATGATCAGCTGAAACAGGATGTTGACCGGCTGTTGGTGTTGTCTGCTGAAAACAGTGCTACAATACAGAAACTACAGGGTGAGCAAGCACAGCAGTTTGGTGAAGCACATTCCTAAGAGCCTAAGGATTATTGGGTTGCCTTCTGTTTGGCTTTTGTTTTTATGATAGCTCATGAGAAAGTCTTGGTATAACAATTCATAATTTCGTAGGAACATAGGAGTGGTTGTACTGTATCAAACTAAAGGTCTCTAGTGCGATCCCACCTTTCTGTCTTTGGCAGTGACCAAAGCCAGTTACAAGAGGAGGAGCATAAGACTAGGGCAGCATATGTGGTGCTTTCTTTGTGCATTGTCCCAGCCTATAATTTTTTGAGGCTTATGGATTTCTTGAGCCAGATGTATTTTTTTAAACTAATTTTAATAACACATTGGATTTTTTTCCATCAACTTATGTAAGTTCTTTTTAGATGTGCCACATTCTTCAGTGTCTGAATTTCTACTGAAATTATAAGTAAAACAGCCAAGGAAAGCAAAGTGTACCATTTTCTCTGTAGGCTTGTATTTGAACTAATAACATTGATCTTGCCTCAAGCTATTATTTCAAATTGATTTTCTTCCAGCTCCTTTACAGCTCAAAACTGAAGCAGTGACTAAGAGATAACGGATCTCATATACTATTGTGCATATGTGTAAACTGGATATATTTCAGAAAAAAAGGCAAGAAAGCACCTTAACTTCCTTTTTTCCCCTCCATTAGATGAACTTGTACAGAAATGTGAAGAATTTGTCTGCTATCAGAATGAGCTGAAATCCCAGTCAGTAGTGCAGGTCTCTGAATTGAAGAAACAGGTACGATCTTTTCTTACAGGTCTCCTGAAGTTTTCCTGTATGTTAAGGAACTGAAACAGAATGAAATGTTTGGAAGTCCTTTTTTATGATGTATTGCTTAAGAAAGGCTTTTATGGGTTCTCTCAGCTGATGGACAGACATGTTATGACTATGGAAGCCTGGAAAGAGGAGTCAATTTGAGTAATTTAAAAGTTGCCAATTGATTTGTTAAAAGGTTAACTGAAAGATCAAAGACTAATGTGTGTGTATAAACTGTACTGAAATTCATCTTTCTCCCCTCCATCCTGTGTTTAAACAGGATGGAACAACTTCACAGGAAAAAATAATAGATCAGGAAGATAGGAGTGGGACTTCACTCCTACCCACAGAAAACTTGGAAAGACAGAAGACTGAAGGTAGTATGATTATCTTACCTATTTTAATATTGTTCAATATTTAAGAATTATTCTTGCCTATTTTTAAATAATAAACATATCCATGGTTACTGCTTCATTATGCTTTTGTTGTCAAGATCTTAAAAAATACTATATAATTCTTTCCAGTGGTTAAAGTGGAGTTTAATTCTAAAGGGAAAAGGAACTATTTGAATCTCAGGCAGTGAACAGACTGACAGAAACAAATAAGTAAACTGTCTGGATTTATTAGAAAGACTGGGCTGTGCATCATAGGCCTGCCTGCATGGTGTTGTCTTGTGATATGAAGCAATGGTTGGTGTTTAGGCCATGAGACAGAATGGGCAGAACTTGTTACCTGCATGGTTCACTTGCTTCATGTTCCTGCGTGTATGATCCATAGTGATAGGTGCAAAGAATGTGGGGAAGACATGAAAAAGCTAGGGTGAAGGCGAGGATGGTGATATGGGATTGCAGGCTTTTCTAGAAAAGGGTGCCAAGGTTAGTTTCATTGTGATAGGGCATATTAAGTTTAAAGAATAGTTTTGGTTTATTGGATTTTTTGTTCCATTAATGTTGGTTATGCTTAAGGATGGTAGAATAAATTTTGTATTCCAGGACACTGTGCACTTGCACATTCTTAGATTGTAGAAAATAGGATATAACTGAAGTAGTAGCTCCTCCCTGATACAAAATGCTGACAATCTGCAGGTGGTGCTTCTGGAGGCATTATTTTTGATAGCTTTTGCTGAAACAGTAAAGGGCCCGTACATATGCCACATTAAAAAAAAAGACAATTAATTTGGTTTTGAGTGTCTAGGCATGTAGACTGGTAGCAGTAATATCACCACTCTATCAGAATTATAGTATAAAAAGAGGGTTCCCACATTTTTTGACTTTAGGGTATGGTGCGCTATGGCAATAGGCTGTCTTGATTTTTGCGGAAATAAGATTCCTTTTGCTTCCCATCATTCAGAGGTATACCCTCTTCGTAAGAATACTGGTGGGGGAATAATCACCAATAAACCAGATTCCTGCAGTCCTAGAACATCTCCCTTCTCTTTTTTTTTTTTCCCCATGAACTCAGAAATGCAGGTCTTTAATGGACTTCAAGACATCATTTAGACTTATAGAATGGTTTGGGTTGGAAGGGACTTTCAAAGATCATCTAGTCCAACACCCCTGCCCTGGGCAGGGACATCCTTCACTAGATCAGGTTGCTCAGAGCCCCATCCCACCTGACCTTGAACATTTCCAGGGATGGAGCATCTACAACTTCTCTGGGCAACCCAAAGAGAAGAAGCCCTCTTGAAAGGCTGCAGTAAGGCCTCCCTGAAGCCTTCTCTTCTCCAGGCTGACCAACCCCTACTCTCTCAGCCTTTCTTCATTGGAGAGGTGTTCTAGCCCTCTGAACATTTTTGTGGCCCTCCTCTGGACTCACTCTAACAGATCCATGTCTGTCTTGTACTGGGGGACCCCAGAACTGGACACAGTACTCCAGGTGGGGTCTGACAAGAGCAAAGTAGAGGGCAAGAATCGTCTCCCTCGACCTGCTGCCCACACTTCTTTTGATGCAGCCCAGGATATGATTGACTTTCTGGGCTGCAAGCGCACATTGCCAGCTCCTGTCCAATTCTGTGTTTATCAGTATCCCCAAGTCCTTCTCTGCAGGTTGGCTTTCGATCCATTCACCCCCTAGTCTGTATTGCTACTGGGGATTGCCCCAACCCAGGTGCAGGACCTTGCACTTGTTTAAAGCCCTTACCCCTTGTCCTGTCACTACATGCCCTTGTAAAAAGTCCCTCTGCACCTTTCTTGTAGACCCCCTTTAGGTACTCGGAGGCTGCAATAAGGTCTCCCCAGAGCCTTCTCTTCTCCAGGCTGAACAACCCCAGCTCTCTCAGCCTGTCTTCGTCAGGGAGGTGTTCCAGCCCTCTGATTATCTTCATGGCCCTCCTCTGGACTCGCTCCAACAGGTCCATGTCCTTCTTATGTTGGGGGCCCCAGAGCTTAACGCAGTACTCCAGGTGGGGTCTCACAAGAGCAGAGTAGAGGGGAAGAATCACCTCCCTCGGCCTGCTGGCCACTCTTCTTGTGATGCAGCCCAGGATACGGTTGGCTTTCTGGGCTGTGAGCACACATTGCTGGCTCATATTCAGTTTTTCATCCACCAATACCCCCAAGTCTTTCCCCACAGGGCTGCTATCAATCCACTCATCACCCAGCCTGTATTTGTGCTTGGGATTGCCCTGACCCATGTGCAGGACCTTGCACTTGGCCTTGTTTAACTTCATGAGGTCTGCACGGGCCCACCTCTCAAGCCTGTCAAGGTCCCCCTGGATGGCATCCCTCTAGCAAATCAACTGCACCACTCCGTGTGGTGTCATCTGCAAGCCTGTTGAGGCTGCACTCAATCCCACTGTCTATGTTGCGAATGAAGATAGTAAATAGTATTGGTCCCAGTATGGACCCTTGAGGGACACCACTCGTTACTGGTTTCCACTTGGACATTGAGCCATTGACTGTAACTGTGCACACAGCCATCCAGCCAGCTCCCTATCCATCTAACAATCCATCCGTCAAACCTGTATCCCTGCAATTTAGTGGTAAGAATTTTGGGGGTACCATATCAAAGGCCTTACAGAAGTCCAGCTTTTAATCTGATATCATGCCCTGAGTTAAGATTGAGTATATCCAAAATGTACCTGGGAGGCTTTCATCAGCTTTCTTAAAAAGCAGGTCCTTCTTCCACTGAAAGGAATTCCACCTGAAAAATGCAGTGACTTTTAGAGCTTCGCTGTCACGTTACTTAAAAGGTCTTTCCCAATGCACGTTTACCTGAATGTTTACTTCAAAACAAGCTTTTTTTGTTGCAATTCTGTTTCCAGTACATGTGTTGAACACTTGGTTACTGACATTTTTTAACATTTTAAACACTGGGAGATGTAATTTCTTAAAAAAAAAAAAAAAAAAAGCACCAAAAAAAAAATCATCATCTTTCAAACCTCCTCTGTAGGTTCTTGTAATGATTTAACCCCAGCTGGGAACTAAGCACCACGCAGCCACTCACTCACTTCCCCCCCACCCAGTGGGATGGGGGAGAGAATCAGAAAAAAGAGGTAAAGCTCGTGGGTTGAGATAACAACAGTTTAATAGGATAGAAAGGAAGAAAATAATAATGATAATAATAGCAATAATAAAATGACAATAATAATAATAAAAGGATTGGAATATACAAAACAAGTGATGCACAATGCAATTGCTCACCACTCACCAACCGATGCCCACTTAGTTCCCGAACAGCGATCTCCCCCCAGGCCAACTCTCCCCAGTTTATATACTGGGCATGATGTCATGTGGTATGGAATATCCCTTTGGCCAGTTTGGGTCAGCTGTCCTGGCTGTGTCCCCTCCCAACTTCTTGTACCCCTCCAGTCTTCTTGCTGGCTGGGCATGAGAAGCTGAAAAATCCTTGACTTAGTATAAACACTACTCAGCAACAACTGAAACCATCGGTGTGTTATCCACATTCTTCTCATACTAAATCCAAAACATGACACTATAGCAGCTACTAGAAAGAAAATTAAGTCTATCCCAGCTGAAACCAGGACAGTTCTAAATACTTTTATACTCTTGATCTCCTGATGACTTTCTAATTTGTCGGTCTTATTTAAAGTGTGATGCCTAAAACTGCCCACAGTACTCCAATCCTAACTTGAGTAGAATGAAATAAGGATTTACATATAGTTACCTTGTATTTTGATTTGTTAAGCAGACCTCAACAAATGCTTCCAAACTAATTAACTATCATTTTCTAAAATATAAGCACTTTTGAAATCTTTGTACGGTCTTTTAATTTTCATGGGCTTAGCAGTACATTATACCATTATATCTGCCGCTGTCTTTACTAGTCACGTGGATTCCTTAAACTTCTCTTGAAGCAGCTCTTTGAGTGATTGAATGTCTCTCCTCCCTGCTACATAAGAGACCTTTGGGTTTATCTTTTTTTACTTTGCCCTCTACACTAAGGAGATAGACAAGAATTAGGTTAACAGTTGGACTTGATGATCTGAAGGGTCTTTTCCAACCTAAATGCTTCTGTGATTGTGTCATCATCAGGAAAAGCCTATGAAGTTCAGCCAATTTCAAAGAAAGCAAACATCTGGATTGAGAGCTAGAGATTGCTTTTCAGAGTCAATGTACAGGTAATTTAACATTAGATATAAGGCTTTCCCTAGTTCACTTAGTGGAAGAAAACGTTGTTCAAAGACTACAATATGGTATGAATTGATAAAGGAAAGCTGTTATCACAGAAAACGGACAGACTGCTTTCCAGATGTTAGAATTCACAACAACAATTAATCTGAACCTCCTCAAAATACATAATACTTTTAACTTAGCAAATACCATTTTATATAGTTGATTGTATATAAAAAAGAGTTTAAAGGGGCACAAAAGAAAACATTATACCATATGTTAATGCTATGTTCTCTCTGCATACTCAGAATTGGAAAGTACAAAAATTCTTATCCCTAACAGAGCTGTTTAACTTGATCCTGAATTTTATTTTGCATATATATTAAAATATGTTTCATATCTATTATTGATAGTTACGCGTTCACAAAAGTGGGGGCTGTTTTTTAATGCTTCTAGTTAGGTTTATATTTCTGGGGAAGACAGACGTATAAGTTGTTTTACTGGCTCTTATACTAAAAGGCTGAGGCATCATCTCTAATAGAATTAGCTAGAACTGAGATGAGTCACAGGATAATTTACGTTGGAGGGGATTAAAGGCAGATTTTAGTGCAGCTTCCTCCTAGAAGCAGGATCAACTGTGAGATCAGACTGGGTTGCTCAAGCCTTTATCCAGTCAGGTCTTGAAAACCTCCAATGACGGTGACTGTACAACCTCCCTGGGCAGCCTGTTATGACACTTGACTGTCCTCATGGCAAAAAAAGGTTTTCATTACATCCAGTTGGAACGCATTTTGTTTCAGTATATTTGTGTTGTCTTTCGTCCTCCTGCCTTGCACCATTGTAAAAAGCCTGGCTCTGTCTTCTCAATAACCTCTTCATAGTTGGAAGGCTGCTTTTAGGTCTCCCCAAAGCCTTCTATTCTCCAGGGTAAGAAAGCCTTGTTCCCTCAGCCTCTTCACACAGGGCAAGTGCTCCAGCCCTGTGACCATCTTGGTGGTCTTCCACTGAACTTGCTTCACATGATCAATGTCTTTCCTATAGTGGGGGTCCAAAACTGAATGCAGTACTTGAAATGCAGTCTAATGAGTGCCCAGTAGAAGAGGATAATATCTTTGATTGATCTGCTGGCTAGACTGCTATTCATACAGTCCAGGATGCTGTTGACCTTGTTTGCTGCCAGGCATACTTGCTGGCTGATGTTTAGCCTAATGTCTAGCAGATCATCTTCAACCTTTCTTGCAGAGCTGGTCCCTAGCCGGCATTCCTGGGGTGGAATTTTACGTTTTTCCTTGCTAAATTTCATGAGGTTCCTGTTGCCCCACTCTTCTAACCTGTCTAGGTTGCTGTAAATGGCAGCCCTGCCAGTGAGGCTATCAGCTGTTTTCCCCCATTGTGCTGTGTTCTCCAAACTTCACTGTGGACTCTGCCACCTGCTGCACCGCTTGGACAAACACGTCTGTGGGGCGGAATGGGATCCACCCAAGGGTACTGAGGGAGCTGGCAGAAGTTCTCATCAAGCCACTTTCAATTGTTTACCAGGAGTCCTGGCTAAGTGGGGATATCCCAGTTGACTGGAGGTTAGCAAAATGTGACGCCCATCTAGAAGAAGGGCCAGAAGGAGAATCTGGGGAACTACGGGCCTGTCAGCCTTTCCTCAGTGCTGGGGAAGGTTACGGAGCAGATCATCTTGAGTGCCATCATGCGGCACACACAGGACAACCAGGTGATCAGGCCCAGTCAGCATGGGTTTATGAAAGGCAGGTCCTGCTTGACTAACCTGATCTCCTTCTACGACAAGGTGACCCGCTTAGTGGATGAGGGAAAGACTGTGGATGTTGTCTGCCTAGACTTTAGTTAAGCCTTTGACGCCGTCTCCCGCAGCATTCTCCTGGAGAAACTGGCTGCTCACGGCTTGGACAGGTGTACTCTTCACTGGGTAAAAAACTGGCTGGATGGCTGGGCCCAAAGAGTTGTGGTGAATGGGGTTAAATCCAGTTGGTGGCCGGTCACAAGTGGTGTTCCCCAGGGCTCAGTATTGGGGCCAGTTGTCTTTAATATCTTTATCAGTGATCTGGACAAGGGGATCAAGTGCACCTTCAGTAACTCTGCAGACGACACCAAATTCAGCAGGACTGTTGATCTGCTTGAGGGTAGGAAGGCTCTCCGGAGGGATCTGGACAGGCTGGATCGGTGGGCCGAGGCCAGTTGTATGAGATTCAACAAGGCTGAGTGCTGGGTCTTGCGTTTGGGTCAGAACAACCCCATGCAATGCTACAGGCTTGGGGAAGAGTGGCTGGCAAGCTGCCCGGTGGGAAAGGACCTGGGGGTGCTGGTCGACAGCCGGCTGAGTATGAGCAGGCAGTGTGCCCAGGTGGCCAAGAAGGCCAACGGCATCCTGGCTTGTGTCAGAATTAGTGTGGCCAGCAGGAGCAGGGAAGTCATCGTCCCCCCCGTACTCGGCACTGGTGAGGCCGCACCTCGAATACTGTCCTCAGTTTTGGGCCCCTCACTACAAGAGAGACATTGAGGTGCTGGAGCTTGTCCAGAGAAGGGCAACGAAGCTGGTGAGGGGTCTGGAGCACAAGTCTTATGAGGAGCGGTTGAGGGAACTGGGGTTGTTTAGTGTGGCGAAAAGGCAGCTGAGGGGAGACCTTATCGCTCTCTACAACTACCTGAAAGGAGGTTGTAGCGAGGTGGGGATCAGTCTCTTCTCCCAAGTAACAAGCGATAGGATGAGAGGCAACGGCCTCAAGTAGTGCCAGGGGAGGTTTAGATTGGATATTAGGAACAATTTCTTTACCAAAAGGGTTGCCAAGCACTGGCACAGGCTGCCCAGGGAAGTGGTTGAGTCACCATGCCTGGAGGCATTTAAAAGACATGTAGATGTGGCACTTGGGGCCATGGCTTAGTGGTGGACTTGGCAGTGTTAGGTTAATGGTTGGACTTGGTAATCTTAAGGGTCTTTTCCAACCTAAGTGATTCTATGATTCTACAAAAACATTCTGAGTCAAACAGCAGCTGAATTCTTGTACCAATCTTGACTTGGACCGTGGCCTTTGAGTGTTTTATTCTTCTCTAATTTTAACAATTTCTCATTTCATTTTTATCCAAATGAAAATTGAAACATTTTGCTATAATATTTCCTTCTTTTCCCTCCTTTATAAAATATTTCTTAAAACTTGAAACTATCAACTGTCCTTTAATTTTAGTCTGTATAACAACAATTGTTCTTTTCTAAAAGGTGCTTAAAACCGCATGTTGTTTTGGTGGTTTGCCTCTTAAAAAAATAAAAAATACATTATCCAATGACAATATTAGATATCTCCACTATATAAGTGTTACTAACAGTCATGTGCCCTGTTCTCTAAAGCTCCTGAAAGAATATCCTGTTACTTTCTAAAATAGAGTTTTAATTTTCAAAGAAATTGTTTGTGTTTGAATATTTCAGAAATACCACACTTGCAACTTGTTCTCCATGAGCCTCAGGAGGAAGCTGTGGTGGTCTCAGAAAATGTAAAGCAGGTAATGATTAAGTAGCTGAAATAAGCTAAAACTAAAATAGGTCAAGGACTGGCCTTAAAACAGCTAAGCTGTTATGGTCTTTTTTAATAATCTTCTTTGGAAGGTTATTATTAACTGGATTAATGGTGAAAGACAGAAATAGCTTCCAAATACTGCTTGTACTGTGTTCTTATCAGACTGTATTTCCCTTTGCTGGCTGTGTGGAATTCTTGTGTCCTTCATCCACCCGATCCATATTTGTGCTATTTTCTGCCTCTTGTGAGTTAGTTCTTCAGCAAAACCATAGGCTAAACTGGAGCAAGACTCAGGAAATACAATTGCAAAGGCTCAGCTGTCATTATAGGATGCCTTTCAAACCAACCCTATTCATTCCCCCTGCCCTGATGGAGATCTGGCAGACTGACTGGAGGAAGCTGTGTTCTCTTTGTTAGGTGGGAGATAAGTAGATTCTATCCTTACACTCTTCCACTGTGAACAACTGCAGGTACAATTGCAGTCAGTCTATTGCTGAGAAGAGTGCAGGATTAGATACCTGCTGCTTTGCTTCATACTCGGTCAGCAAGGTGATGGAGATGACTGCCTCTGTATATCTGTACTAAGAATTTGTTGTAGAATTGTTTGTTAGCTTAGAGCAAGGTCTGGGCTCTTTCCAGACTGCTCCACACTGTTCCAGCCTGCCAGCAGGGGGAAGAAGATGATGCTGTGTTTTGTCTAATTCATTCCTCTCCAACAGACAGTTACTTGGATGCATGCCATACATTCCATTTCAGTGCTTGGAGCTTGCAAAGGCAAAGTGCAGTAGACCTTGGGGCTGGAGATTGTTTCCTTATGATTGTGAGACTCGTTAGTGCCCTGTAGTTACATTTAGGTAGCTACAGAAAATGTTAATTCTGAACACTTCATTTTGTTTTCAGTCTTTAAATTGTTGGGTTGGGGGTTTTTTACTTGCTTTTTTGGGGGTGGGAAAAAGTAGCTTTTTTTAGAGACGTTTTACTTAGTTCTGACTTGTAGTCTCTTTGTACTCTAGTTCAAACCTTTTCCCACAACAGTAGTACTAATGGTGCCAGTTGTTTCTTGAGGTGACAGACAACATGTGTTGGGAACTAGCCAGAAATTAATTGGCATTAATTTTAGGTGCATGTTAACTTATAAGTGGACTTAAGACATTAGTAGATGAAGTCTTAATTCTTGTATGGATGTCAACAGCAAACTAACCAATTTCCTGGGCTTTATTCAGCATCTGTGTGTGGGCAAAAAGGACCGCTGTGAAATAGCAAAATCTCCTCTCTTTCCGATGTGTTCCGTCTTCTTCAACAGTCAGGTTCAGTCCTGTCTGACAGAGAAGCGGAAGACATATAGCAGTTAGTAGATTGTTGTGGGGTGGTTTGTTTGTCTGTGTGGTAGGGCCTAGTGTAACTTTCCTGGGAAGACTGCACATTCTTTATCTGCTGGAGTAGTGAGGCATACAGTGACAAGCACATGACTTCTCACCTTCTCTGCTTGGGTGGTTCGGTGAAAGGTTATGAATCTGTAGTTAGTCCCTTTGAAGCAGTGAAGACAGAAGAGGAAGCATCTCAAGGTGGGAAAGAAGTTATTAGAATCGTTGCATTCATTGATATCCTAATCTGCTGAGATGTCTTAGTCTCTTGCTTAACATCAAAACCAATCTATTTTTTTTACTTTTTCATTAGGCATCAGAGTTGTGTCTAAAGTTTGGACTGATAGTTTTTACTTAAAGCATGGCAGAGCAGCAGGCAGCTAAGATAGCTGTCTTCTAATGCAAAGATCATGGCTCAAAACCAAGTATTTTTTCTTCAACCAATAGAATAAGAATGTTGGATCTGAGGTGAAATTGCAAGACTTGCAGACTCTGGAAGCTCCAGCCTCTTATGTAGACTGCTCTTCTACAGGTGAGGACACAGAATAAGGCATGTGACAAGAAAATTGTTCAAATTTGAGAAGTCTCAGGGTCAAATCTAAGGTGATTTGGAAAGAGGAGCTTTGAGGTCAGAATCTGAAGATGTACGGGAGATTGAAAGGGTGCACATGACGTAGAAGAGAACATTCTAATGTGGGACAGGTAGGATATATCAGAAGAGAAGAAAGAAGTGGTTCCTAAGATGAGAAAGAGAGAAGGATTTGAAGGAGAGTGTGTTTGTAGATGCAAAGGCTGATGTGTAAGACACTGAAGAGAGTTAAGATAAGATGAAGAATTGGGTTCCTCTCTGCAAGCTAGTAAATTTCTTTTCGTGTCTGGAATTACCACCACCACCCCTGCCCCCAAATTATTAAAAAAACAAACAAACAAACAAAAAAAACCCCCACAAACCCCAAAACAAAACCAAACCAAAACAACTTGCTACCTAGTTCACTTGTCTCTTTGCCTCCTCATTCTTCTGTAGAGGTTAGATATAGTGTAGTCTTAGGGGATGTTGGCATGCAGCAAATGCAGGAGGTTTTGCATGTGCAGAGCTATTGGGGATGTCTAGGTGCAATGCATAAAATGCATAGGCTCAAACTTTTTTTGTTGTTTTTCTTTTTCTTTCTCACCTTGGAAACTAGAGAAGCTCCAGTCCCGTATATTGTCTCTCCATTTACCTGCTGACTTTACATGCAACTCCTTATGCTGATGGTGACAAGTGTACCTTTTATCACTAGGTGTGTCAGGAAAGCTGGTGAATTCTGAAGTGCAAAAGCCTTTTGATGACACTTCGGTGCTCCCTGAGGTACAAATTTAGTCTGGAACTTTTCTTCCTCTCAGTATTGTATGCATCTGTGGATATGAAAACTTTTAATTTAGTTTAAAAGCCCCAAAGTTGGTTTTTTAACATCCTGTAACTTAAAGTGGTTGTTGCAACTCTGCAACAGGCTTTAAGAGATAGCTGTCTTTTAATGGTTCCCCATAAATTGTTTCTGCCCTCCAAACTGATGAACAGACAGCCTTTAAGACATAAGATGTTGACTTATTTGTGGGCTGCTGATCCATGCTTTCTGGGAAGGATTTGTGACTGCTTTTCTTTTGTAATCTGTTTTTGGGGGTGGGAGGAAACCTTAAGACCGTTACGTGGAAAAAGGCAAGCACTTTGGTCCAGATGCTTTGTCTAGTGCTGTCACTTTGGAGATGGACACAGACTGGAATATGGGCTTCTACACTGTTTCTTTGCCATGTTAAATGGACAGATAGAACAGGGGACAAAACCTCCTCATTCAGAGACTATGGATAGGATCCTAGGAAAATGTGGCTGGATAAGTACACTGGAGGGCTTGTGAGAATCGCAGGAGAACTGAAACACTTCAGAATCATACTATCTTGTAATCAAGAGAGAATGGGAAATAAGGGAATAGAAAGTTACATGTATGGTCTAATCCTAAAGCCAGAATCATTCATGCTGCAACTTCAGAAACTGAAATGAACAGAAATGACCTGAGGAGTCCTCCTGTTATTAATGAGGCTACTGTTTATTGCAATAGCCAGCTCAAGAAAGGGTATCCTTACAGTACAAAATGTGGAAAGCATATGCTTCCAAAAGTGACCCTTTCCCAGGATTCAAAGGAAAATTGAAACCTATTATTTTCTTTTAGGCAAGAACAGATGGCTTTCCCAATGGAAGTGAGCAGTTTACTGAGGAAAGTTGTCCACCTGGAATTCTAGAATATCTTGCTGCAGAGAAACAGAAGGAACTGTCAGTTTTGCTGCTGGAACTAAAAGAAGCCCAAGAAGAAATAACTTTTCTGAAAAGGCAGCTAAAGGGCCCAAATGGCCAAACTTCTACAGGTAACCAAACAGGAGAATCAGCTAACCAGCTGGAAGATAATTCCCAGATTTGGTTTCTTGAGAGGGAAGAGCAAAAGGCTTCGGATACACCAAATGAATTGGGCAGTAGCTCATTACTGAGAGAAATAGAAATGCAGCAAATTGGTGTGCTTCAGGAAGACAGAATCAGTCTTCGGGAAGTGCCCCAGGGGACCACTGTCCCCTGCAGAGGGGAGATGGAGGCAATGCGGGAAGTCTCTATAGCAGATCCAGAGCCTGGCACCTCTGAATCTCAAGAACTGATAAAGTTACAAAACCAAATTATAGAACTGCAAATAATTCTGCAGAAATCAGAAGAATCCTATAAGAAAGATCTAGGAGAAAAAGGTGCAGAAATAAATAGGCTAAACCAGTTGGCTGAGGAATACAGAAAAAAAATAGAGGATTCTGACAGTGCATTTTGTGTTTTGACTGAAGAACATGATCAGCTCCTGTGTCAGATGAAGGAACTTTCTACCATAACAGAACTGAAAGAGCAAGTGAAGCAACTTGAGGAAAATTTAGCTCTTTCAGAAAAGCAGAGACTGTCAGACAGTGAAAGCAGTCTTCTGAGAGAACAAATCCAGAGCCTTAAAAATGAATTTAAATCCAAGGAGATAAAAATTGAAGCTTTGCAAAAAGACTTGGATGAAGCACAATTTCAGCTTTCTGACCAGGACATGCAACTAAAAGATCTGAGAAGCCAAATCAAGAAGAAGGAATGTGAAGTACTTGATCTGGAACAACTCTTGAGGAAGAATACAGCTGAGATAGAAGAGCTTTCCCAAAACTTAGCCTCAAAGGGACACGAAGCAGCAAGGCTAGAACAGCTTGTTGCTGAACACACCAGGTCTATAGAGAGCCTGCAACAAACCTTACTGGAGAAAGACCAACAGATGACAGAAATCAGTATCAGCATGTCTGAGAAAATGGTCCTGCTGAACGAAGAGAAATTTTCTCTAGGAAATGAGCTGAAGAGTCTTAAAGAGCAAACAAGTCTATTATTAAAAGCCCAGGAAGAAAAAGACCAAAACATTGAAGCAAAACATATATACCTGAAATGTGAGGCATCTGAGCAGCAGTATGAGACAGACGCAGCACATAAAGAAAGTGAGGTATTAGTAAATAAACTTGAACTTCTGAAAAAAGAAAACGAGCAAGTAAAGCGGAAGCTGCAAGCAGCACTTGTTAACAGGAAGGAGCTTCTGAGGAAGGTTAGCAAATTGGAGAATGAATTAGTACAATTGAGAAGAGAACATGAATCGGAAACCTCAGTGGCTCAAGAAGCTGAAGGGGAAGAAAATATGACAAGCATGATAAGCAGACAAGTGAAACTTGAAAGCCAGCCCAGTGAGGAGTATCTAATACAACTGCTTTCTGAAAAGGAATCTGAGTTGCAGAGCATCCGGAAGGACCTGCTGGATAAAGAAACTACTGAAGCACAATTGCAGGCAGTGATTGAGGAAATGAGGCGAAGTTTGCAAGGTAAGACAAACATTGTTTCAATTAGAGATGAAATCATGGAGAGTCAGCCAACTGCTGACAAAGTAACTGAAACCAATAAAAGCCCAAAAGATTATGAAGAAAAGGAAAAAAATAGTTCAGCAGCTACAGATCTCGAAGAAAACCAAAAGTCTGCTCTGAAAGAGAGGGTTTCAACTCTTGAACAAGAAAAAGAACAACTTCAAAAAAAACTTCAGGAAGCCCTGTTATCTCGCAAAGACACTATAAAAAAGGCTCAAGAAAAAGACAGGCATCACAGAGAACAGCTGAAACAGCAGAAAGATGATTACAACATCCTACAAGAACAATTTGATAAGCAAAGCAAAGAGAAGGAGAGCATCCAAGCTCAGCTCAGGCAGCTCCAAGAACAGAAAGGATCAACAGAGAGTGTTCTTGGGAATCAAGGTGGGTTGGATTCTTCATGCATGGAAGCAGAAAATACAACAGATAACAAGCTTGTACAAGTTGCAGATGTTTCTGGGGAAGAGTCTGAGAAAAAACTTGAAAAATTGCAGATGGAGAAAGAGGAATTGGAATATAATGTTAGCCATATGCAAAGTGAACTTGCTTGCAAATCAGAATTAGTCTTTCATTTGCAAGAACACATAGCACAGCTGTTTCTGGAGATAGAAGGGCTGAAGAGAACCTCTGACCAAGCTGAAGCTAAGGCAGCAAGTCTTCAGGCAGAATTGGAGGAGAGTCGAGCAAAAATTTCTAGAGAGGGCAGTCTGGAAGACCTGAAAACACTTATGCACCAAAAGGATGAAGAAATGGAGTTTCTTAACTTGCAGTTAAGGGAGAAAAGTGAAGCTCTCAATAATGTGCAGGCACAGTTGCTGGAAAAAGAGAATTCAGTCAAGAGACTACGTAGTCAGTTGGAAACTCAAGCTCAGGTACATGAGGAACAAAGCAAGCGACTGCAAACGGAGTTGCTTGAAATTCAGGAGAAGCAAGATGATGGTGCAGAAGCAGCTAAACAGAAGAATCAAATGCAGAGAAAGTTGCAAGCTGCACTTATCTCTAGAAAAGAGGCGCTAAAGGAGAGCAAATCTCTAAAAGAGGAGCTGGCTAATGCTAAAACTACTATTGAAGACCTTTGTGTCAAGTTGACAAATATGGAAAGCCAAATATGTGGCCATGTTAAAGAAACAGATACTTTAACAGAAAAATTAGCAGGCCTCACTGAAGAGCGAGAAAAACTTATTGCAGAAGTCGATAAAGTACTTACAGAAAATCAGAATCTTGATGGATGCTGTAAAAACCTGACACTTACTCTAGATAGGGTTGTTCTAGAGAAGGAGAAGCTGGAGAAGGAGATCGAATCCTTGAAATGCTTTCAAGCTGCTGAGAGTTCTGAGTGGCATGAGAAATACAGGGAGCTTCAGAAAGAATATGAAACTCTCCTGCAGTCATACGAGAACGTGAGTAATGAGGCTGAGCGGATTCAGCGTGTTTTGGAAACTGTTAGGCAGGAAAAGCAGGAAATTTTCATTAAGCTGAAAAGTGTTGAAGCAAAAAAAGAGGACATAGATAAGCAGCTACAGGAAGCTGGACAGGAAATTGATGGAATGAAGGAGAAAATGAGGAAATTTGCAAAATCAAAGCAACAAAAGATCCTGGAACTAGAGGAGGAGAATGAGAAGCTTAGAGCAGAGATGCGTTTTACAGATGGAGAGCTGCACAGGACTGAAGATGTCTTTACAAATACTAGCCTGAAAGAAGATCTGGAGAGCTCTAGAAGGGATTACCAGTCTCTTTCTACTCAGCTTGAGACAGTAATGGCTGAAAAGGAGTCTCTTAATCAAGAGATCACAGACTTAAAGTGTCATTTGCAGTTAACAGAATCTAAGCTTAAGGAAAGCAGAGAACTGGTAGACAAGTATGTTGCTCAGAAGACAACAGGGGAAGAAGCAAATCAGGCAGTTGCCACACCACCACCAATGGAGAGGACTGAAAACCAAGTGGACATAAGTTTTAGACCAGAGTCTCCTACTGCAGAGCTGGAACAAAAAGCATTTAAAGGTAGTAGCCCTTGTGAAGATCTTGGTACCTACATAGAGCAGATAGCTGAGCTCACAAAGCAAATCACAGAACTAGAAGGTAATAGGAGGGCTTCAGAGCAACAGCTGGGTGACATCCGCATGTGTGTTGAGACTTTAGCAGGTGAGAAAAGGGCTTTAGAGACCCAACTGGAAGAGAAAGTCCATGAATTGAATGCTCTTCAGGACACGGTAGCAAAGATGGAACAAACAGTCCAAAAAACCAAAGATGACCTTGTCAGGATGACAGAACTGAAGGACACACTAGAGGCTGAGAAGGATGATTTGGAAGAAAGGCTCATGAATCAGCTGGCAGAACTTAATGGGAGTATTGGAAACTATCAGCAAGATGCAACAGACTTCCAGATCAAAAATGAGCAACTAAAACATGAGCTTCAGAGTTTGCAGAGAATGATGCATGAACTTGAGGAGGAGAAATGTCAGATGGCAAAGGTGAAAAGTAAAGAAAGTTCAGAAAAGCAAAAGGAGTTTGTAGAAAAGCTAAAATGTAGTTGGAGGGCAGACAACAGCACTCATGTAAAGGAGCTTCAGGAACTGCTGAAACAGAAACAGCAGGAGATTAAGCAGCTGCAGAAGGACTGCATTAAAAGCCAGGAAAAGAACAGTAGTTTAGAAAGAACTGTTAAAGCTCTGGAATTTCTGCAGAGTGAGTCTCAGAAAGAGGTAGATGCAGCCAAAGAGACTTTAGCTAAAGCAGTTGAAGACACCAAGAAAGCCCAAGCAGAGCTTGCTCTCTGCAGAGTAGTATTGGATGATACCCAGAGTGAGGCAGCAAGGGTTCTAGCAGAGAGTGTCAAAGTGAAAGAAGAGTTGCAGGCAAACAAAGAGAATATTAAAATTCAAATTAGGAAAAAAGATGAGGACTTTGAGAGAAGACTGGAACAGGAAAAAGATAAGCACTCAAAGGAAATTAAAAACCTGGAAGAAAAGCTGGCAACTTTGCAGAGGGAGAAAGACCGTATGGAAACAGCTGTTGGCAATCTTCAAGACTCCTTGAAGACAAAGGATCAAGAAGCTGAGCAATTGGAAGGCAGCCTAAACAAAACACTAGCCCAGCTTGCAGCCTTCACCAGGAGCATGTCTTCCCTTCAGGATGACAGGGATAGAGTGATAGGTGAATCAAAAACATGGGAGAAGAAATTCACTGAAACTATTCAAAAGAAGGAAGAAGAAATACGTTCAAAAGAGGAAACTTGTGTTGTGCTAAAGGACCAGATGAAGCACATGACCATACGTGTGGAAGAACTTCAGACTCATATATCCAGGTAAAGAAGGTGATAATGACTCAGCTGGTATTCTTGTATTTCCTTTTGACAAGGCAGCAGCCAGAGGTGAGGTAGGATTCCCCTTTCCTTTTGCAGTATACCAGAAAGAAAGAATTATGAGTATGTAAATATGCTAAATGTGACATGTGATTGGAAAAACTAGTGAATGCCTAAGATGGAGAGCAGAATTAGTCTTCCTAATAAAGCCATAAACATAAGGCTCATCTCCTGGTTTGCTTATGTTTGGATAGAAAATATGTTTGGAGTTACGTTGCTGGGAGTTACTATGTACTTGTTGTCTGCACAAGGAGATTAACACTGTAAAATATTCCTTCTCATCATTAGAGTATTCATGTTAAATCTGTTCTCTGTGACAAGCAGTAGCCATCTGAGTACTATCTACAGTCTTTATTAATCTGAAATTTGAAATAGATTTCTTTGCATAGAGTTGTTGCATTCAGAGATTAAACTTGGCACATCAAGAGAACATTGGGATACATAATTCCAATTTAATCCCAGAATAGATTTTGATGGAAAGATGAATCTATGGAAACATACCAAAAAGCAGATCTGGGAATTTCCAAAACCAAACTGTTCTTACATGAGTAAAAAATAATGTTTGTGATCAAAATGCTATATCTTTGCATGCTGGAACATGAAATGAACATCAAGCATATGAGAACAGTGATTTCACTGATTTTTTTTTTTTTTTTTTTTTTTTGTTAGCTACAAAGGGTGAGAGAAGGAATTATTTTAATGAAAAGGAGGTGATAACATTCAGTGCTTAACCTCCTCCATTTTTTCAATATTGACATAAAGATTTATCTCATTGGACAGCTTTTAAAAAATATTCCCCCAGCACCACCCCCTTCAGACAGTAGTGCAGTCAGAACTTTAAAAGATGCCTTGAATTTTAAATTGAGGGAAAACTAATCATCTGGATATTTCTAGCTTGCTTTCTTAAAGTAAAACTAATTTTGTGGCTTTTCTAAATTAGTATAATCAATAAAAACTATTACTGTGGGTTTGGATACTGTGATACTTCATTGATTTGTGACTGACTTTCTCTTTTCTGTTTTCAGGCTGGAACGCAACAAGAAAGACTGGGAGTCCGAATCCAGGAAGGAGATTCAGCATCACCAAAAGACATGTGAAATGTTGCAAGAGGAAAAAAAGGAGCTTCTGACGCAGCTTGAAGGGTCTCAGAAACTGTACAGCAAGTCTCAGAATGAACAGCAGAAACTGGAGTCAGAAATCAGCAGCCTGAGAGACCAGCTTGCTGAGTTACAGAATTCCTTCACCAAATGTGAAATGGTCAGAGAAAAGCTGGGGAGTGTGGTCAAACAACAAGAGACCACTATCCAGAATTTTAAATTCAGCTATGAACAGCTTGAGGCTGATCTGCAAGCTTCCAAGGACCTAACAAATAAGCTGCATGAAGAAACTAGTGCCAAGGATCAAAAGATCATTAGTTTGTTGTCTGCCAAGGAAGAAGCAGTTATGGCTGCTCTATCTGAACTACAGCAGCAACATTCTGAAGAGATGAAAGAGTTGGAGTATAGGCTAAGTAAGGAGGAAGAAGATAAAAAAGCCTTGGAAAATGAGAAGAACAAATTTCTTGACAAACTTGATCATCTTACTGAAAAGATGAAGATAAGCAGAGAAGAAAGTAAGCAGCAGAAGGCACAGCTGGACTCCTTCACCAAGTCCATGTCATCTTTGCAAGATGACAGAGACCGCATACTGAGAGACTACAAGCAACTTGAGGAACGTCATCTTGTTATAATCTTGGAAAAAGACCAGTTAATTCAAGAGGCTGCTGCTGAAAACAATAAGCTCAAGGAAGAAATCAGGCGTTTTCATAGCCAGATGGATGACCTCAACTCTGAGAATGCCAAGCTGAATGCAGAGTTGGTGCGGTACAGAGAAGACCTGAACCAAGTGATTTCAATAAAGGACTCCCAACAGAAACAACTTCTCAAAACACAGCTTCAGCGGATCCAAACTCTGGAAAAGGAGAAGGCAATCATAGAAACACAGCTGAAGGAGTCCAAGCATACTCAGGATGATCTCAGGAAGTGCATGGAAGCCTTGAGAGAGGATAAAGTCAGTATGTCTCAAGAGATTGAAACCCTTACGTCCTCTCTGTCTCGTGTGCAGAGTGAGATGACAGCATTACGTGATGGGGGTCCTATCATGGAGTGTCAAGCACAACTAAGGGCCCGAGAGGAAGAGGCACAAGAACTGAGTCATAAGCTTTCCCTCTCACAGGAAAGGATAACAGAACTTGAGGGCGAGCTAGTATGTGTTCAAAGGGATGCAGCCAAGAGAGTGGGAGAGGCTGAGGACAGGCTTCGAAAGGAACTGAAGCACCTACATCATGATGCAGGGATAATGAGGAATGAAACAGAAACAGCGGAAGAGAGAGTAGCAGAACTGGCACGGGACTTGATGGAAATGGAACAGAAGTTTCTTGCAGTCACAGATGAAAACAAAGATCTTAGAGCTCAAATTCAGTCTTTTGGGAAGTCCATGAGCTCTCTTCAGGATAGCCGAGACCAGGCCAATGAAGAACTTCATGTTTTGAAACAGAAATACTCTGCAGACTTAGAGGAACAAAAGAGTCTAGTGCAGAATCTTCAGAAACAGATGATTCAGCTACAAGACGAGCAACATTCCACTGCCAGGGACCGAGATACACTGCGGTCTGAGCTGACGGAACTGCAGAAAGCCACTGATGAAAGAGGTCTCTTGGCCCAGGTTGAGAAACTTAATCAGAAGCTCAGAGCCAAAGATGATGAGCTTCTCCATTTGTCTTCAGAACTGGAAGGCTCTTCCAACCAAGTCAAATCTTTCTCCAAAGCTATGGCAAGCCTGCAGAATGAGCGAGACCATCTGCTGAATGAATTGGGCAAAACACGTAAGGTTGAAGAAGTGAAGCAACAAGCGGAAGGGAGCACTTCCACAATTCCTTCAGAAGTGCAGAGTCTTAAGAAGGCACTGTCCTCCTTGCAGAATGACAGAGACAGAGTAGTAAGTCCTTGTTCTCTCTTCCTGCTCTTACTTAAAGCCCCACAGGAGATTTCGATCTTCAGATCTTAAAATTCAGCAACTTAGATGTGGTATTTGCAATGTGAAACAAAGATAATTGTCTTCACAGAATCACAGAATAGTTGAGGTTGGAAGGGACTTCTGGAGGTCTAGTCCAACCCTCCTGCTCAAACCAGGTCAGCTGGAATAGGTTGCCCAAGGCAGTGTCCAGTTGGATTTTTAATATCCCTATTGGTGGATATTCCACTTCTCTGAGCACCCTGTTTTTTCATGTATCTGGAAATGGTTTCCATAATTAGTTGCTCCATCACCTTCCCAGGGATGGAGATGAGGCTGACCAGCCTGCAGTTCCCCAGTTCCTCCTTCTTGCCCTTGTAGGTAGGGATGACATTTGCTTTCTTCCAGTCTTCAGGAACCTCTCCCAGTCGCCATGACCTTTCAAAGGTAATTGAGTTGCCTCCCAGTGACCTTAGCACTTGTGGATGCACTCCATCAGATCCCATGGATTTAGTATGTGCCATCTACGTTATCTTCTCTGACATATGGAAGCTGTGATTTCATTGTTAATTTTGCAGTGTGGTTTCTCTTGTTAGCTTGATTTAAAATATGGAATCATAGAAATAAGATATGGGTTCCCTGTTAACCTGCTTAGTCCACAACTGTGGAAGCTTGTGCATTTGATTTGTCTTAGATTTCTAGAAAAGACTAGAGCAGACTTGGGTCTGTTTCTCCTCTTGGCAGCTGATTGTCAAGACAGGTACAAGGCATTGCAGCTTCATTTTGACATCCTTGCTTGTATACGTAATGTGTTTCTTTGTAGTCTCTGGCACAATGCAGCTCAGCAAGTTTCAGAGTTCTAGTTGCTGGTCAGACTTTTACAATCGCTTTCCACTGTCACTTTCTTAGTTTTCCCTTCTGTGAATTCACAACAGACTTTGTGATACTGTCTTAAACACATCTTCCTTCTTGTCCGTTTTTTATCTCATTTATTTGTAGATTTATGCCTCCTCTACTGCTGGTTTTTTGAACTTGCATATCTGTGTAGTGGTGCTAATACTAAGATAGATCCTCAGTAGAGGGGTCTACTGACTGTCTCCAGAGTCAATCATGTCATCTTGTCTTCAGAAACTGATTGTAGTGATGGATGTGTAATGACAACTTATTTCTAATTCCAGTCTGAGTAGACTGTCAAAAGGATTTTAGTTCCTTAGTTCCCTGGTTTACAGCAAGTATCAGCTTCAGGAGTTATTCTTACCCAGCTCCTTCTGTCTCACTTTGTCTTCCTCTGAATAAGGGAATTAATACTGTAGTTTGGCATCTTTTTGTTACTGTATGTCAAATCTTCATGGAAGGTCTCAAAACTCACTACTCTCATTAACAATAGAATTCTCTGAGGTTTTTTTTTCTGAGCAGTTTTTAGTAGACTGTTGTAATCACTGATTCAATTTCTAGTTTCTCTGTCATCTGAATGTGACTTTTTCTCCAGATGGCCACAGTGAGAAATGCTCTTAAACACTTTAAAGTAATAAACCTAGCTCCTTGCTCAGTTGTCACACACTCTGATATTTCCCTTTAATTAAAGGTAAGAGAGCTGAAGAATCTGCAGCAGCAATACATACTAGTCGGGGTAGAATCAGCTGAAAATTCTCGCTTAAAGGAACAACTGCAGGAATATCGGCAAGATGCAGATAAACAGCACCGTCTCCAAGAACAGCTGAAGCAAGAAAGTATTTTCTACCAGGAGGAGCTCCAGCAGCTTAGGTGAGAATTGTCTGTCTTCTCACTGCCTCAGAGATGCAAATGTGCTGTTTCTTTCCTTCAAAGAGCAGTTGTGGGCAGAAGGCAAAGAAGGCATTGAGAACCTCAGCCTTAGCTGTGTCAGCTATCACTAAATCACTTTGCCCTGTTCAGGAGTGGCCACACGTTTCCCTTGTTCGGCTTTTGCCTTGGACTTAGGGTAAAGGATTACAGCCTGGCATATTGGAAGGAAATGACTGTGTGAAATAGATCAGTGAGCTTTTAATTTTTATTTCCTTCATCCAGTGGTGGCCAGTATCATCTGTTTGAGAGGAAACTTAGGCTGTTTCTTGTATTGGAGCTTATGTATGTAATTACAGAATTCTCCATTCCAAGCTGATGATGAACACCCTTTATTATCACACTGATTTCATTGTTTAGAAAATACTCATTTTGTATGACTGTCTAATCCTTTGTTTCATTTGCTCTATGTCTTCTATTTTTAAAAAAGTCTGTAATTCAAGTCTAGTAAATTGTCATCTCCAACTGGACCAAAACTAGTCAGCCAAATATGCTCTGTTCCAAAAATGGGGGGAAAACCCTTTCGGGTACTTCAGAGATCCATCTAAGAATGGCTGAACCTGGAGTGAAAGGGGTGGGATTTTTTTGTGGAAAGATATATGACTTATCTTTGTCTAAAGTGATATAAAAACTTGTAGTCTCCTTCCCGCTCCCCCTGCCTCCAGTCTGACCCTCAAACTAACTTAAGATCTTGTACAGTTTGAAGCAGCTTACAAATTCTGCTTATCTCCTGATAAAAGAAAAGGAGATTTATTTCCTGTCTAGCTTCTACAATGTAAATAAGTTAAGGCCTCAAGTTTCTGTGTTGGGATCAATGCTATGGTTCTGGTGCATATTTGACTGAGGCAGTCATAATGTTATGATGACAAGTGGCAGTGTCAATTACTTACTTGATAAAACTCTCTGTACAGCAAGATCAAAACAATGTCCAGGAATACCAAAAGTGTGAGCATTGAATAATCTGCAGTGTTGAGCCTAATACTGAATACTTCCTTAAACCTGCTTTTAAGGTTCCTGTACTTAAGTGGGTTGTTTTGGTTTGGTTTAATTATAAAACTTTTCTGGCGTGGACTAATGATAGGAAATAGACTCATCCTCAGTTCATTCTGAGATGGATACCTGGATATCATAAGTGATACTGATTACTTCCTGGTAATTTCCTTTGTGTCATACTGGGCAGACAAGAGAAAACTACCTGGGAAAAGCAAAACAGCAGCATAAAGGAGCAGTACCTGATGGTCATAGCAGAAAAAGACAAGCAACTGAGCCATTTACAAAGGATCATGCAAGAAACAAGACTGCCCCTCAGCAAGTCTCAAATTGTAGAGGAGCAGTACCAAATGAAGGTGGGTAGAAATACACAGATTTTTTGTTGCATGGAAATGTGAGGTTCGAAATTCAGCCAAAGTAGCCTGTGTTGCTTGTATTCAGCTTGTACAGACTGCAGTATCAGATTTTGTTGCATGGCCTCCAAGGACTATACCAACATTGCAACTTGGATCATTGAAAACCTTTAGAAAACTCTGGCATACCCTTATGTGCTCTTCCCTTAGTTCATGGTTCCTAATGTTTCAAGAAAGAGTAAGAGACGGAGCTTCCTAGGCACCTTAGGTCCTTCTAAGCAGTATGGAACTTCTCAGGTCTTTCTGGCTATTTTAGAATTGATTCTTGCACTGTGTTTGTATCTAAGATCTTCTGATTTAGTTGTCCTTTTAATGTCGCGTTCTAATTTTTTTAAGTTTCCTGTTGAATTTTTATCGCTGTTTTTACCATGACAGGGATCTACAATCCTGACTCAGGCCCCGAGAGGCTGAGGATTGAACATGGCACTTTCTGCGTTCTTTACCCTGTATCACAGTCCTAAATGTGGAGTGAAATACATTGAGTATTTTGCTTGGTCTAGGGAAGGATGCTTGCCTGCTGCATGTACAATACCATTACATTATGAGCAAGGAAAGAACTCTTCTGCCCACTTCTGTAATGTTCCAGTGAGAAGCTTTTATGACAGTGGAGGAGGGAAGAAATCTCCCGTTATCCCTTTGACGCACACACACATATATATGCAAAGAGAAAGCTAGAACAATGTGCATGTGATGCTTTCCAGGAGAATGCTTCAGTGCTAACCTTTCAGTCTGTGTTGAATAAGAGCAGTGTGGACATTGCTTTGGTTTTTTGTTTGTTTTTCTTGTTCTTATTCATACGCTTTTTTTTCTTTCCTGTATTGTAGATAGCTTTAAGACAACTTTTGAGAAGCACTCATCGTATGTGCAAGTTCAGTGATCTTTCATAATTGTTTGGATTTTCAGATGGCTTTTAGGATATTCTTGTTCATTCCCTATTTGCTGTTTTGCTTGAGCAGATCAAGTTCCAGGCCTAGGAATAATGTTGGGTTTGACCTTGGAATAGTAAACAGAGAGGACTAATACGAGAGTGGGTTGTCACATGTGCAGTATATTTTTCATTGTTGTTTCCCTGGCAGATTTCTTCAGAAGTTCTGAGAGGGGACTTTTCAAGCCTAGAAACAGAGACAAAACATCTCCAGGACCAGCTAAGTGACAGCCTGAAAGAACTTCACCAAAAAGAGCTCAGAATTCAGCAGTTAAACAGCAAGGTACTGATTATATCTTATACTTGCATGCAGAGTCTGGGATGAGGAATGTGGGGAAGAGGGTAGGCTTGAATAGGGCTCAGGGAGCAGGAATGAATCTTTCTGTTCTTGTGGACATTTAGTGAAGTAACACAAATTCAGAAATATTAGAAGAGACTTCTGGAAATGATCTAGTACATCCTTCTGCTGCTCAAAGCAGTACTGTCTCCAACATTTGATCAGGTCAGCCATGACTTTACCTAGCTAAGTGGTGAAAGAATAGAGATTCCAGAACCTATCTGGGCCTTTGTCCAATGCTGCTCTACACTTTTCATGCAATTTTTTTTCTTAATGTCTAGTCTTGCTCTTCCAAGCCGCAGTCTGTGTGGCTATGGCGCCTTATTACATTTTCTGCCCCTATAAAAAAGAGTTTGGCTCTGTCTACTTTATTAGTACTTTTAATTTAATTGTAAGCTATTGTAAAATGACCATTTAGCCTCCTCTTTCGCAGGCTAAAGCAGCCCAACTCTTATAGGCATCATCTGCTCCAATCCCTTGACAATCTCAACAGCCTTGTCCTGGACTCCTTCCCATTTCTCTAATCATTTTAGAATCATTTAGGTTGGAAAAGACCCTTAAGACTACCAAGTCCAACCATTAACCTAACACTGCCAAGTCTACCACTAAGCCATGGCCCCAAGTGCCACATCTACATGTCTTTTAAATGCCTCCAGGCATGGTGACTCAACCACTTCCCTGGGCAGCCTGTGCCAGTGCTTGGCAACCCTTTTGGTAAAGAAATTGTTCCTAATATCCAATCTAAACCTCCCCTGGCACTACTTGAGGCCGTTGCCTCTCATCCTATCGCTTGTTACTTGGGAGAAGAGACTGATCCCCACCTCGCTACAACCTCCTTTCAGGTAGTTGTAGAGAGCGATAAGGTCTCCCCTCAGCTGCCTTTTCGCCACACTAAACAACCCCAGTTCCCTCAACCGCTCCTCATAAGACTTGTGCTCCAGACCCCTCACCAGCTTCGTTGCCCTTCTCTGGACAAGCTCCAGCACCTCAATGTCTCTCTTGTAGTGAGGGGCCCAAAACTGAGGACAGTATTCGAGGTGCGGCCTCACCAGTGCCGAGTACGGGGGGGACGATGACTTCCCTGCTCCTGCTGGCCACACTAATTCTGACACAAGCCAGGATGCCGTTGGCCTTCTTGGCCACCTGGGCACACTGCCTGCTCATACTCAGCCGGCTGTCGACCAGCACCCCCAGGTCCTTTCCCACCGGGCAGCTTGCCAGCCACTCTTCCCCAAGCCTGTAGCATTGCATGGGGTTGTTCTGACCCAAACGCAAGACCCAGCACTCAGCCTTGTTGAATCTCATACAACTGGCCTCGGCCCACCGATCCAGCCTGTCCAGATCCCTCCGGAGAGCCTTCCTACCCTCAAGCAGATCAACAGTCCTGCTGAATTTGGTGTCGTCTGCAGAGTTACTGAAGGTGCACTTGATCCCCTTGTCCAGATCACTGATAAAGATATTAAAGACAACTGGCCCCAATACTGAGCCCTGGGGAACACCACTTGTGACCGGCCACCAATTGGATTTAACCCCATTCACCACAACTCTTTGGGCCCAGCCATCCAGCCAGTTTTTTACCCAGTGAAGAGTACACCTGTCCAAGCCGTGAGCAGCCAGTTTCTCCAGGAGAATGCTGCGGGAGACGGCGTCAAAGGCTTAACTAAAGTCTAGGCAGACAACATCCACAGTCTTTCCCTCATCCACTAAGCGGGTCACCTTGTCGTAGAAGGAGATCAGGTTAGTCAAGCAGGACCTGCCTTTCATAAACCCATGCTGACTGGGCCTGATCACCTGGTTGTCCTGTGTGTGCCGCATGATGGCACTCAAGATGATCTGCTCCGTAACCTTCCCCAGCACTGAGGAAAGGCTGACAGGCCCGTAGTTCCCCAGATTCTCCTTCTGGCCCTTCTTCTAGATGGGCGTCACATTTTGCTAACCTCCAGTCAACTGGGATCTCCCCGGCTGTAAATGAGTGACCTAAAACCAGTCCCAGTATTCCAGGTACAGTCTTATTGGTACCACGCAGAACAGGTTATGACGTCCCTCAATCTGCTGGCCTTGCTTCTCCTAATGTAGCCCAGTAGACAGTTTGTCTTGCTCACAATGAGGATGTACTTTGGGCTTTTATTCAGCCTGGCAGCTGCTGTAACTCACCAGTCCTTTACAGCAGAGCTGTTGCCTTGGCAGTCTCTTCCCATCCTATATTGATGTATGGGTTTTGCCTCAGGTGCAGAAGTTTACACTTCTCCTTACTGAACTTGTGATTTCTGTTGGCCCGGTCCTCAAGTTTCTCAAAGTCCCTCCAGATTGAAGTTTTGTCTTTGTCATGTCAGCCACTCCCCAGAATTCAATATTGGCTGCAAATTTGCTGATGCTATACTCAATGTCATAACTTATATTGCTGTCAATGTTGAGCAATATGTGCACCAGGTAGGCTCCAGGAGCATTCTGCTCATTGCTGGCTGTCAAGCCATTGATCATTGCCTTTGAGTCCAGTGGTCCAGCCAATTTTTGACTATGTAGCAGTTCATTTGTCTAGTTTCAGACATTCGAATAGGCTGCCCAGGGAAGTGGTTGAGTCACCATCCCTGGAGGTATTCAAAAAGCGAGTAGACGGGGTACTCCAGAACATGGTTTAGCGGTCATGGATGATGGTTGGACTCGATGATCTTGAAGGTCTTTTCCCACCTAAATGATTCTATGATTCATAGCTCCTTCTTTTCCAAATGCAAATACTGTGAGTGATGATGTTAAAACTTTGTGTACTGGAGCTGGCTGGGACGGAGTTAATTTTCTTCATAGCAGGCTCTAAGGTGCTGTATTATAGATTTGTGACTAAAGCAGTGTTGATAACACACCAATGTATTAGCTATTGCTGAACAGTGCTTGCACAGTGTTAAGGCCTTCTCCATTTCTCATTCTGCTCTCCCTGCAGTGAGTAGGCTGGGAGTGGGCAAGAGCTTGCAAAAAGTCACAACTGGGACAGCTGATCTGAATGGACCAGGGGGATATTCCAGGCCGTATATAGATCACATTCAGGAGGATCAGTGACAGTAGTGTCTAAATCAGCAACTCTTCTGCCACTGAATTTTAGTGCCCTTTCTCTAAAGTGACCAGAGGGAGAAAGGAGGAGGGAGGAGGGAAGAGGACAGAAGAGAGGAGGGAAGAAAGAGAGGAGAAAGGGGGAGAGGGAAGAGAGAGGACAGACTTGGGGCGGGGGGGGGACAACAACAATGGGGGAAGGTTGAAGGAGAGAGAGGGAGACCAGACAAAGGGACCAGAGAGCGAGATTATGTGAAGAAAGTTGTTTCCAGGTTCCATTTCTACTGTCGGGAGTTCTTTCTAGCCTCCTGCTTTCTAGGCTCCTGAAGGAAGTTCCTCCTTCAGAAGGCATACTTGTAATCTTCAGTGCTGCCTGCGATCTTGAAAAAGTTTCTGCATTTCAGTACAGAATCACAAGCAGTCCGATTCCCACGTTGAAATGGAAGACTCAGAATTTAGCAAACTTCAGAAAGAGAGCTGAATTCAAGGAGAAAGCAAGAATATAAAATCATAATTTATTGATGACGTTTCTGAAAGGTTTAAGTCAATCTCAGCACTTACAGAAATCTTGTTTTGGAAGGGTGTTATTCTGTACGTGGTGTGGATATTTTGGGACTCTGTTCTGGAAATCTTAGCAACAAGCTACTGTTGGAGATTATCACTGATGTTTGGACCTTAGTAATGTGCAGTGCGGCAGTTCCCATGTTCTCAATAGAATTCTTACCCGCGATTACACAGAGAACAATTTTGCTTTCACAAAAATACGAGTTCTTTACTTAGCAGTTGTGTTCTCTTCTCAGCTATCTCAGGTCTTTGAAGAGAAAAATGCCCTCTCCCTCCAGCTGCGTGGTAACAGTCGGAATATCTGTGAGAGCCATCAGCACTACAATGAGGTTCTGAACCGCTGCTTGGTGCTTGAGAGGCAGCTCCAGGAGCTGCAGTCTGCAGACAAGGGCATGGTAAGGGTGGCTGTCTTGGTGCAATGGAGGGGAAAGCTTATTGCAGGTGGCTCCACTTAACTGTGCAGCATTGTAGCTACTTTCTGTCCTGTTCATTCAGTGCTATCTGCTATACATTCATGCTTTCTTTCAGGAGTTGTTTGCAACAGATGCTGCTCCAGGAGCACCCCAAGAAAAGAATGAGCCTCAGAGAGGCAGTTACACACCAGAACTGCAGGAGTTGCAGCTGAGGTAAAGAAAGCCAGAGAAAACAGGGGTGGGGCTGTTAGTCGTGATGGAGGTCTTTGGTCTGGTGATGAGCCTATTTCTGTTACTCTCTGTCAGAGTGTTGGAAAAACTCAGTTCCACACTAGGACCTTGTGGAAGTGGAGGAACTGTTATATGCACTTGACAGCTGTCGTTAGTTATCTCTTTGGATAGAACTTCAAAAAATGAAGGGCAACATGCAGCAGCAATTCCAGTTGACCGTCACCAGCCAAACTAGCATCTTTCATTTGATGGGCTGGGTCCTCAGTAACTGCTTAAGTATATCAATAGTCTGGGTCTCAAGGCTGTTAGCCTGAGAGTGTCTGGAATTGAGACCTAGCACATGATTCCTTGTAACCTTCTGGAACTAAGATCTAGCACGTGATTCCTCATACCCTTTCAAAATCATTTTCAGAAGGTGGGGCCACGGGTGACAGAGCCAAGGAACAACTTCCTGATGTGACACAGAAGCTTCAAGAGATTTATCTTCTCTCTTGCTTTCCAAATAATTTAAATCCATTAATAAAAATAACTAAGTCTTCTCTGTGAAGTGGAAGGATATTGGAGTCTGTTCACATACTGCATCAGTGAATACAATAGAAACAGAATAGTCCATGAATTAGCCCTTTTCTTGGCATATGCTTGGTTATTTTCTGACAGGTTGTCCGAAACAGAACATTTACATAGCAGCACAAAGCAGGATCTGAGATACTTAGAGGAGCAGCTGGAGGAAGAACGGGACCGTCGTCTTGCTGTAGAGGAGACACTTTCTGCAGCACAGGATCAGATCAGGAGGTGAGTGAGCTTGAGCAAACAGGCAGTATCACCATAAAAGTATGGTGATCCTAGATCTGTGTTCATCTGCACTTCACTACATTCTGCTGTAGAATGTCACTGGGGGCATAGAAACGCCTATGCCATGTCTGTCACAGAATGGTTGAGGTTAGAAGGGACCTCTGGAGCTCATCTGGTCCGACGCCCCTGCTCAAGCAGGGCTACCTAGAGCCACTTGCCCAGAACCATGTCCAGCTGGCTTTTGAGTATCTCCAAGGATGTAGACTTCTTCACAACCTCCCTGGGCAACCTGTGCCAGCACTCAGTCACCCTTACAGTAAAAAAGTGTTTCCTGACATTCAGGCTATCCTTCAATTGTAGACAAAGATAGAATGAGACAACTTAGTAGACATTAAGACAAATTCTGACTAGAAATGAGATGCCAGCTTTCTCAATGAGTTAAATTAACTACTGGAAAATATAATTTGGAGACTGAGAATTGGGTGAAGGCAGAAGAGGAGTTTTCATACTTCCAGGGGATTTGTCTCCTCAGTAAGCACCTATCTGTCATGGCCAAAACAGTCTTGACTTGAAGAATGTCACTCAAGTTTAATGTATTGCCAATTAACATAAACTTTTAATTACTTTGGGTATTGAGAGACAATTAAACACTTAGAGAAAACACTTCCCCCTGCCTTTCCCAGGCTCAACTTCAGTCTGGACACCTCTCCTCCCTGCTTCCTACTATCCAGTCCCATTGTTTGCACTGTACATTACACTCAGTCCCTTTGGTGAGGTGAAGGGCAGCGTAGGAGGCTGGCATTAGTATGTAGTGATTTCTCTCTGCTGTTTCTTGTTTCTTACTCATTTCTTCCTTCCCCTACCAGCTACCACCCTTTGTTAAATGTGTGAGCAGAGGCACCATATGCTCCTCGAGTTGTAGTTTTGGCACACAGTGAGGCATCATCCATTGCCAAGCCAGCTGGAACCAGCTGTGACTGGTACAGGGCACTTCATGGCCTCCTGCCACACAGCTCTCCCTTGCAACTCCCTGTTACCAAAACCTTGCCATTTATACCCAATACACTGTGTATCTCGGGTTACTTGACAGATGTCCTTATAGTCAGCAGAGAAAAGGAGGCTGACCTAGACTAGATGTTAGGATTAGGATGCATGTTAGAAATGCCTGTTTCTCCTCATTGACTACAGAAGTGGGTTTTGTCACTACTTGATTGTAGGCACTTGTGCTGTGCATTTCCTGGCAGTTAAAATAAACCTCACTATTGGAGTCTTTTACGTGAAAACAATGGCTTTCTTCTGACACATTTGCTGATTCAACAAAAAAAATAATGGTCTGTATGGAAGAATTCTGGATGAAGTTCCCTGGTAATTGCTACACAACTCAGACAACTGTATCACCTTCTAGCATTAAAGTCTATGAAAGCCTCCTACAACTGATTTCACTTCACTAACTAATGCTAGCCTGAAGATTTGACAGTGCTGCTTCTGCATTTCATCCTTTAAAGGCATCTTACCAATCTTGAATATCTGTCACTAGAAAACAGTTAGCAAGAAGCAGCACTGTTGGGACCAGAGTTGGCTTCCAAAATAATTTCAGAGAATTTAAAATATACAGTTAAATCATTTGCCCTGGCTTCTTTCAAGTCACACACTATGAAATTTCACTCGAAAGACCCCATGTAGAACACAGAGACCTCAGTTAAGGTAAAGAGTTTGAAATTCTTGAAAGACAAAAGGAAAAAACAGCACCAAAAAAATCATGAGTTTTGAAGTGTCGGGATATAAATGAGGTAAGAAAGGACTCCACTGCCAGCAGCTGAATTGTCCTCTCTACTGGAGAGGAATGGTAATCTGCACATCATGCAGTATGGAAGTTTTACTTTTCTCTCTGTGGCTATGGGCACAGGAAGTGGCTGGCACAGAGCAAGTATAACTTGTGTAGAGAGCACAATATGCCTACTCTGTTACAGTTTCACCAGTCTCCTGGTGGAGGAAGGAGGACTACTGCTAGTTGGATCACCCAGTCCTGCTCAGCTTGAGCTCAGGAAGCACTACAGTTGTACAAATGAAACCAGTTCTTGTCAAGTGAGGGCATGGCTTGCTTGCAATGGTTGATTACTTTTTGAAGAAATATCTCCTTTCCTAAGCTTGTCTACAGTGTTGGTTTGGGGCATCATAAGAAACTGAATTTAACTTCATGTTTTTTTGTGGCAGGCTGCAGTCAAGTGAGTGGACGTCTTCCTTAAGTGCTAGCATTGATATGACTCCAGGTCATGAGCATTCCTTGCTGATTGACTCCATGGATAATAATTTCATCAAAGTAAGAATTCACATTCATGGCTGTCAATGATGTGAGCCCTGGCTGATGCAAGAAAATGTGAACTGAAAACTGTGAACCTATAGCAGCTAAATACTCCTGTAGGCACATTTAAATCTGTTCAGGTTTGTGTAGGTTTCTGCTCTTGTCTTGCTCTGTTTTCTATTCCAAAAGCCACATATTGTTCAGCTGCAAGGGTGAAAGAATGCAACAAATAAGTAAGAATTTTCTTCTTCTAGGCCAGAGAGTGAATCAGGATTCCTAGTAGCTTGAGGCTCTAGCAGAAAAGTACCATTGATCCATTTGTTTATATTTCACTCGGGGAGGCTAGAAACCTCCGTAGGGACCAAATGTTAGGGAGAGATGTTCTGCATTCTGTTGCCCTTTCTCAAGCAGAATTGGTTCACGAGAAACCTGCAGAGAGTGGGGGAAGGGGAATGTTTCACTGAGCATTGGCTCTAGAGGTCAAATCTGACAGTGGAATGGGTTTGGGAAGGTTCATGCTGATTAGTTTAAACAAACTTACCTTCACAGTCTGAAGAGCTCTGGGTGAAGGCAGCTGGGGACATACCCAGTCCTGGTACTGACTGGTCTCTCTTTTACTCTTCCAGACTCGGAATATCCTTGGACTACGACGCCTGTTACGCTCTGTCTTCCGTTCCCGGACTCACTTGCCTCTGCTAGTGGCCATGTATTTGCTTGCTCTCCATGTCCTGCTCTTCCTGTGCTTTACGGGCCACCTATGAACAGGAATAACAGCCTTTTTTTGAGCCACAGCCCTCTGTGTAATGAGGGCCTGCATTCCCTATAGACAGGGTAGCACTTCACCCAGCTGCCACCTTTTTCCTAATCAGCCCTTAAAGAGCACTCGGCAACTTGCACCTAGGTTGCTTGCTGTCTAAGTATGCAGCAGCCAGTGCTGATGCTTGGGATCTGTTTCCAGGACATCTGCCATTACTTTGGTGTTTTTAAATGAGTGGTACATTTTCTGAGCCAGGGTCCTCACGCTACAACCTTCAAGGACAGCATCTGTTCCTGTACCTGGAGGTAGCACCACTCATTTTATATAGTATTGTGCTAGTAGGAATAAGAAAAATATTTTTGAGTTACTGCAGTACTTCAACACTTCTAGGAACTGCAGGATCTTCCCCCTCTTAGACTGAATCAGTGAATTGGGCTGGGGAAACCCTGTAGCTAGATATAAGAAAGAGAAGCTTCTTCCCTTTCTTCCATTCCTTAGATTTGCTCCATGGCTCAGTGCTGTTTGAAATGCATATCCTAAGGAAGTTGTGGACACTTCAAAGAGCATGAATTGAATTTCAAAATCATGTTTCCTGCTCAGTTGTATCTCCTGTTGAAGAAAGGCCAAAATTAGTATATCTGGACCTGCTGAGCATTCCATGTAAAAACAGTCATATGTCTGCCCTGACAAACCTGTAAAATAATGTCAGTAATTTAGTTATTTGAAAGGAATTGGAAACAAAAAACTTCTTAACTCTAAGATAATAACCTTGCTGTTTACAGCATTTGTGCACCTCTCACAATGGAAGGTGCTTGCATATCTCTTGAAATGAGAGCAGCCATGCTCCTGCATTCTTGTCCACTGAACCCTTGTCACAAGATTAAACCTGTGCAGGCTGTGTTGAAGGGTTCCATAATGTGGTATGTGGGCCCAAATCAAAGGCAGAAGCTCCAGAAATAAACTGTCCCCCCCTATGCTGAGAAAGGGACTAGAGTTCTGAAACATTCTGGCATCTCTGCTTTAGGAAAAGCCTGTTGTAGAAAGCTAGTGCTGGTCATTGGACTTTTTGAATCTAAAACAAACTGATGCAAATGGACTTGATCTTATAGGATATATGGAAAGCTGTGTTTTCTAAAGAAGTATGTCCTGGAATTGAGACTGCCCTTTTGCAAAGGGCTAATGCCGAATGCAAAGAAGATAGTTCCAGTCAAGCTCCCTGTCAGAGACCAAGTGGTTGTTCTGTTCAGAGTACTTGCCAGGATTGTATCTGCCTTCTGCTAGAGTATTAACAGTCACATTTTTCCCATGGGAAAGAGGTAGTAGTTCTTTTGATACTGCTGGTAAACTAAGATTCTCTAGCCAGTGAACAAAGCCTGTTTGAGGATGGATTGATTTCATCATGGTAGCTAAAATAACTGGATCTCTGGCAGGTCCAGAACATTGGCACTATATATTCATTTGTGTGGTGCCCTTGATTACCTGTGTGGACTTCCTCAACTATATAAAATTCAGTGACCAAATACTTTGCCTATAGCTTCCTGGGGCATGTGCTTCTGTATATATAATAAAGATTATTTTTCAGATGGAATTTGTGTAATGTTGTCATGTAAATGTCAGAGGTCTCTTGAGGGCATAGTACTGCTGAATCATACCTTTTACAAGACCACCATGGGACTGTAGGTCACTTTTGTGTACGCGTCCTTGTATGTTGATTGCAGAAGCTCTGTTTCTTCATATTTTTTGAATGCCTATGGAGATGACCTTTTTCCACTATCTCGCCTCTCTCAGCCTTTTCCAGGTTTTGCTGCAATGACATAAGAAGGAAATAGCATTTTAATAGTGAAATCAATTCCAATAAAACTAGATCTACTTGGGTTTACTTTTCTTCGCATTTAGGCACATTTGACTGAACACTGCATGCTGTTAAGTGTTGTGCAACCCCAGGAAAGACACAGGAGTTAGCAACAGCAAGCTGGAAGCACGCTACTTAGATGGGACTAGTTAAAACATACTGTCCTCTTCCAACTTTCTGTAGCCGAAGATGGGTACCTTTGTTCATATTCACTACTACAGTCCACCACCACCATTAGAACAAAAGCTAGTAATGGGGTATTGTAAGACTGAAGATAATGTTTCCACTGTATTTCATGGAAGCAAGAATTATGAACAACGTATGTTTCCTTAAAGTCCATGATGCAGGTTTTCTTGAGCTGAAATAAGACAAGCTTCTGCTGGTTCAGATACATTTAAATATTTCATACTTTCAGATGGAACAATTACAGCTTAGATTAAATTTATAAATAAATAAAATAAAACCTCAGAAGGAACTCCTGATCTGATAATCATAGTCTGACCTAACAGCTTTGTGGTTTGACCTAATGAAAGATGTGGCATTTTAGCTGATGTTTCCTGTTTCAAACATGTCGCCTTTTTGTTTCTTCTCTGATGGACCTGTCTTGCCTAGTTTTTTGATCTATCTGCAATAGAGTCTGAGAAGGAGATTGACCAATGGAGCTGTACTCTGCCGTCTCTGGTACACACAAGCCAATTCAGCATGGCCACTACTGAGGCAGGTCCAGGATCTATTTCTGTGTCAGGAGGAAGGCAGCGTTACAAGGGATAGGGAGGAGTGGAAGCAGGTTACTGCATGGAACTGTAAGAGGAACCCCTCCTTACCTTCTCAGCTACCTTTACAGAATAGGTATGAGGCTCTGGGTATGGTAGACAAAGCGCGTGATGAGATAGAAGAGGAGGAACCTATGCAAGTACTCTCACCAAAGTCAGATCAACTGACCCCTTGCAACAAGAGCCGCATTAAGACCAGTGCTGAGAAGAAACAACAGTGAATTACTGTCACAGGTGACTCCCTCCTGAGGCACCCACTCACAGACCACACCCTCTTTTCAGGGAAGTTTGCTGCCTCCCTACAGCCCAAATCAGGGATGTCACCAGATGACTGACAAGCTTAGTACAGCCTTCAGACCATTACCCACACCGGCTCTTTCATGTGGGTACTAATAATGTTGTAACAAGAACATTATTAGTTGGTTGTGTTTTCCTTAATCCTCCCAGCAATGGAGAGAGACATTGGAAGAAACAGGTGTGCCCAAGACATCAATACTTGACTCCAGGACTGATGCCTCCACCAGAACTTCATTTTTTATAACCATGGGAGAGTCTTTAAAACACAAGGTATGCTGGGGCCTGATGGGATCCACCTGTCCTGATGCAGGGAAACACATCTTTGCTTGTAAACTGGTGGGACTTTAAACCCATTGAGAGGGCTTTAAACTAGAATCAAAGAGGGGAAGGGGATACCAACAGGAGAGCTGAAGGTAAGCCAAGGGTTAGCATGGCATCACCTGAAGGTGGCAATGCTAATGGGAGCATCTACACTGCTGCAGGGAGCACTGAGGGCTTAGGAGCGCATCTGAAATACTTGTACACCAACGCATGCAGTATGAGAAACAAGCAGGATGAACTGGAAGCCTTGGTCAGTTCCCAGAGCTACGTTATCATTGGTATTAGTGAGACTTGGTGGAATGAGTTCCACAACTGGAGTGCTGGGATGGAGGGCTACAGGCTGTTCAGGAGGGCTAGGCAGGGCAGGCGTGTTGGAGGAGTCACACTATATGTAAGGGAGAGGTTTGACTGTACAGCCCTTACAGTTAGGGATGACGTGGTTGAGAGCCTCTGCGTGAGGATTAGGAGGATGGAAAACAAAGCAGATGTCATACTGGGTGTCTACTATCTATTGCCCAGCCAGGATAGCACTGATAGCACTAATTCTCTAGGCAATTAGGAGAAATCTCTGGATCAGTAGCCCTTGTCCTTATGGGAGATTTCAACTTCCCAGACATCAACTGGGAAGTCTATATTGCTGTGATGAGCAAGTCTGGGAAATTCCTGAAGTTTGTGGAAGATAACTTCTTGTCACAAGTACTCAGTAAGCCAACTAGGAAAGATGCCCTCCTAGACTTGTTTGTCAATAGAGAAGGGCTCACAGAAGATGTGATTGTAAGTGTCCGTCTTGGCCACAGTGATCATGAAATGGCTGAGTTGAAAATTTTTGAGGTAATGAGAAAAGAGGTCTGCAGAGTTGCTAGGCTGGATTTCAAGAGAGCAAACTTTAAGCTATTCGGGGAACTACTTAGTAGTGTCCCCAGGGAATCTGCTTTTGAGGGCTTAGGAGTCAGCAAGTGCTGGTCAGTTTTTAAGCACCTTTTAGAAGCACAGGAGCAGGCAATTCCACTGTGTCAAAAGTCAAGCAAGCAGGGCAGAAGACCAGCTTAGCTGAACACAGAACTCCTCGTGGAGCTCCAGAGGAAAAAGGAATTGTACAATCTCTGGAAGTGAGGACAGGCTTTGCAGGAATAGTAGAGACGTGGTTCGCATATGCAGGGAGAAGATGTGAAACACCATCTCAGAGTTGAAACTGGTTAGTGTTGTGTCAGACAACAAGAAAGGCTTTTTTAAGTACGTTAATAGCAAGAGAAGGTCTAAAGAAAGCATTGGAGTGATCCTTGTTGAAGATGGTCACCTGACTAATAGGGATGAAGAAAAAGCAGAGGCGCTCAATGCTTTTTTTGCCTCAGTCAATTATATTGATAGATATTGGGCTGCCCAGTTCCCTGAGTCAGAGGACCACGAGTACAGAAGCAGTGATTTTCCATTTATGGACACTGAAATTGTAAGGGACCAGCTATATCAGCTGAATGTTCACAAGCCCATGGGGCCTGATGGGATTCACCCCAGAGTACTGAAGGAGCTAGCGGATGTTATGGCAGGACCCCTCTCGATCATGTACCAAAGGTCTTGGGGATCTGGGGAGGTGCCCCCTGACTGGAAGCTAGCCAGTATTATTCCAGTTTACAAAAAGGGTGTGAGGGAAGACCCAGGAAACTACAGACCTGTTAGTCTAACCTCAGTTCCTGGAAAAATTATGGAGAAGATCATAGTGGGTACTATTGAAAGACTTTTAAAGAACAATGCAATCACTAGGCATAGTCAATGTGGGTTCACAAAGGGAAAGTCCTGTTTAACTAAGTTGGTAACCTTCTGTGATAAGGTCACCCACCTAGTGGATCAAGGGAAGGCGGTGGATGTAGTTTTTCTGGATTTTAATAAGGCTTTTGATACTGTCCCTCACAGCATCCAACAGGTCCATGTCCTTCTTATGTTGGGGGCCCCAGAGCTGAACGCAGTACTCCAGGTGGGGTCTCACAAGAGCAGAGTAGAGGGGAAGAATCACCTCCCTCGGCCTGCTGGCCACTCTTCTTGTGATGCAGCCCAGGATACGGTTGGCTTTCTGGGCTGTGAGCACACATTGCTGGCTCATATTCAGTTTTTCATCCACCAATACCCCCAAGTCTTTCCCCACAGGGCTGCTATCAATCCACTCATCGCCCAGCCTGTATTAGTGCTTGGGATTGCCCCAACCCATGTGCAGGACCTTGCACTTGGCCTTGTTGAATTTCATGAGGTTTGCATGGGCCCATCTCTCAAGCCTGTCGAGGTCCCTCTGGATGGCATCCCTTCCCTCTAGTGTGTCGACCGCACCACACAACTTGGTGTTGTTGGCAGACTTGCTGAGGGTGCGCTCAGTCCCACTGTCCATGTCACTGACAAAGATGTTAAACAGCACCAGTCACAATACTGACCCTTGAGGAACACCACTCGTCACTGCCCTCCACTTGGACATTGAGCTGTTGACCACAAGTCTTTGAGTGCGACCATCCAGCCAATTCCTTATCCACTGAGTGGTCCATCCATCCAATCCATGTCTCTCCAATTTAGAGATAAGGATGTCATGTGGGACAAGTGTGGAAACATTTCTTTACCAAGGGGGTGGTCACACACTGGAAGAAGATTCTTGGAGAGGTGGTTGATGCCCCATGCCTGTCGGTGTTTAAGAGGCATTTTGATAATGCCCTTAACAACATGCTTTAACTTTTGGTCAGCCCTGAAGTGGTCAGGCAGTCGGACTAGATGATCGTTGTAGGTCCCTTCTAACTGAACTATTCTACTCTATTCTATTCTAAGCCCTATATACCTTGTCATTATGTCAAATGGAAGTGACTATTCTAGGAGCTTTTCTTGCTTCACTTGACTCATTCAGAAAGGAAGTTATTTTGGTTTGAGATGTTTATCTAGTGTCAAACTAGTGTGAGTCACGCTACTCATTCCAAAATTGTGCGCTTCCCACCAGTAAGCAGTGTACCAATGTACTCTTGCAGCAAAGAGTTTGATCTGTAAGTGCTTAGGATTCTTTAACTACATGCTTTCCATCTTCCTAGTTCAAGCTATTTGCTTTTTTTTTTTTTAATGGAAGAGTTTTCATATATGTATATTTGTGTATGTGTATGTCTGTGTGTTTATAAACATTTCTAATTGTGCTGTAAAGTACTGAGTCAAATTTCATAGCAACTTCTGTAAGCAGTAGCTTGCCTTCTTCAGATCTCATTGTAATTGTCAAGCCAAGGGTTATGGCATAATGGTTTTTTGGAAGAGATGAAAATGGAGATCACAATCTAGTTTTGCACATGAAGAAATTTAAGTGCACCCCATCAAGTGCTATTCACAGAGTCCGCAGTTTGTATCCTGGGTACACGCGTTGTCCGTGTCCCAGAGCACTGGCAGCATGCAAGGGAACTGCAGCGCACTAGGGCACGTTCTGGGACTCAGGACTTGAGCAGTGAGTTGGGGGCTGGGACGGAGGAAGTGAAGATAGCTGAAGTTAAAACAGGAACTCGGAACACACAGCAGTCCAAAAGCTGCCGCTAGCAACAGGTGCCCGAGCAAAAAGCAGCCAGTTTGCCAGCAGGAGCTGGTGAGCCCTTTAAGGTAAGAAAACTGAGTGGGTTTTGGGAGTGGAAAGTGAGAAACAACAACAACAAAATGTCGGGTTTTGGTGGGCAGACAACTCCTTCCTGACCCAGTTTGTGTGAGTTGATAGCGCTGGGCATTTGCTTCCCGGTCTGTTCTTTGGTCATTGTTGTTGCTTTTGTATTTGAGGCTCTGAAGAACAATGTTTCCAAATCAACTAGCATGACTGTGCTAAGTGTAGTAGGCCCATATTTGTGCTGTAGTGAATGTTTTCAAGGGGGAAAAAATGGGACAAACTAAAGGGTTGAGATCCTACTCTGGCTGATACTCGTCTTTATAGAGGGTGTCTGGAGCCTTGTGGTGTGATTACAGTCTGTGCTTTGTCATGGTTCCCAAGTTGCACGGTGGGTGGCTTTGGAGAGTAGGTGGTCAAGAACCATTTACAGCAGTATTTAAAACCCTGAACAACCTACATTTGAGCTAGCTGCTCAAATCAGCTGCCCTGTTGAACAGCCCTGTGATAGCTGGTTATTGCTGCTGTCTTATCATTAACAAAAATGAGGCACAAACTTTAAAAATCTTTGGAGTGAGAGATGCTAATAAATTAGGGAGGGGAAAAGGAGATGAAAGGTATTGTTAGATTGTGCTATATTGTTCCACATGTACCTTCCTGCTTCCCCTGCTTCTATTTGCAGTTAGCTATATTGAGTTTGTCATAAGATTACCGTCAGTGCATACAAGCACAGCAGAGTATGTCACAGAGCTGCTGTGTTCCAGAGTAAGACAACTATTTTTTTTTCCTTCCCCCTGAGACATCCTGGGGAAGGCCTAAAGCCAGATCTTCACAGTAAATCTGCCTTGGTCCTAAATCCTCTCCCTTAGCTAACTATCTGGCTTTTGTTTAACAAAAGAAAGACTCATCCCTTCTGTGCTTTTAGTTTCTGTTGTCTTTGCTCCCTGGTTTTAGAGTGCTGATTCTCTAGAGAAGTGGTAAGGGCAGCGTGAGGCTGAACTGAACACTGCACTGTGCTGAAATGGAAGGTTATTATTCACTTAACAGCTTTTTGTGTTGTACAATTAATTACTTGTTCAGCATAAACATTTTGCTTGCACAGAAAGCAACTCTCCTGGGCTTTTGGGGCGAGTTTGTAGGCTACTGTATGATCGTGGGACTGTGGAATTAGTGCTGTTGAGAAGCACATAATAAAAGTGTGCTGTTAAATGAGGATCCACCACAAAGCGTTCTCTTCCCTCCTCTTGGTTTGTTCACAGGTTTATGTGATGTTTGCAGTGGTGTGAAACATGGCCCAGCAGCCCAGTCTTTGCTGCACATTCTGTTCAGTCTTTCTGCCCCAGTAAAAAGCTGCTTTGGGCGACAGTAAGAACAATTTGGGGCTCCTCAACACCACAGGCAGTAATAGGTGGTGGGACGTTGAGAGCTCTGCTGAGAATGATTGCTCTGTTGTATGGGGGCAGGCAAGCCATGTAATCTTTCTTCTGCCTCTCATTTTGTAGAAACTGTGTTGTTTGGGAGGCGCTTTTTTGTCACCTTTTTTCACAGTCACCTTGAAAATGAAATGCAGGAGTTAGATTTCACATTACTTTAACTTCCTCTTCCTGGGCCCATCACTTCCTCCAGGCCTCTTTGGACAGCCTGCACAAGCCGTACTACTGCAGCTTCAGCCTTTTCAGCCCTGAACACTTAATTATTTTAGCTCCATTTCCTGTTTTTACCATATAACAGACCTAAACACCACACAGTGTACTGTACCAGCACTGTCAGACCAGCGTACAACTTTTCCGTGAACCTTCTCTAGCACACTAGGCAGTGATTAAAAGGTTGGAAAACAGACAAGAGAATTGAGGAGTCCGACCTCAGGTAGATAAGCATTGTATCATGGTGGCAGAGCAAGCCACAGCCTCTGGTGGTGTGCCATGACTGTGCTTAACAGAAGGGAGCTTAAAGCAGGGAACGGTCTCCCACAGCACAGAAAATTAATCTATGTTGGAAAAGCAGAATCTGGTAGTTGGATGCTAGCACTAATTTACATTAAAATAAGGTGTGCATTTTAACTGTAGAATCTATATGCATGAAGACTGTGGTTTACACTTAAAATCCCTGTGTGTTTTGCTGAAAGAGGTGCTGGGGCTCAAGAGCAGCTATTCTGGGGTGCCCTGTGCTATATGAGGGACAGAGAGTTCGGCAGGGCAGATGGCCTGCAAGGGTCCCTTCCAGCCCAAGTTATGCTTATGACTGCTGTGGTCTGATGTGCCCATGGCTATGAGCCAGCAGTACCCACATGCCAAGCTCTGGGTGATACCGTGTCCTCCTTGTGCAGATGTGGAAAGCAGTCGTGGGACATGACGTGTCGGTGAAGGTTGAGGCTCAGGGAGACGACTGGGACACTGACCCTGATTTCGTGGTGAGTGTCTGGTGTGGTAATCCGTAATATTGGTGGTGGTGCTGTAAAGGGTTCACTGGCCCTAGGCATATGCTGGTCAACTCAACCGGGACTTGGGGTGAGGCATGGCATGCAGCACCGCTGGCTGTGCAGGATCAGCCAAGTCTCACCAACCCCTCACAGGTACTGCCAGGTCATCTGTCTAAGCCATTTCTGACCCATATCTATGTCTCCAGAACTTCCTACATCAGTGTACCCCACATCTGACTACAAGTAGTAGCACTTAAGGAGTATAGAATATTCAGTTTCTTTTAAACCTGCTCCCTGGTAACTTCACTGAGTCCTCCCCACAACTTACGTTACAAGAACTAGCAAAGACTTGCATTTTCTCTTTCCCACACTGTTTGGAATTTACAGGATTCCAGCATTGCCCTCATTTTTTCCAGACAGAAGACTCCCACTCTATTTATGGTCACCCTGTGCAGATGCACCTCCATGCCTCTGAATAGTCTTGTTTTCTATGCAGTCCAGTTCTCTAGGGGAGGTGTGGGAACCCCATGCATTCACACAGTGTCATGATTTTCATTTTCTATTTGATTCTCTATTCCTTTCCTAGTAAGTCACTCACACTTCGGCTAATTCTGTATTTGCTACTCTTCCACATAATTGCACATAATTCTGTATTTCGTACTTCTTCCTGAATGGTAAATATTTTGGAACCATTGTTGTGCAGATATAATTCAGTGTATTTTTTTTTTTTCCCATATGCCTTCCTTTTGTACTTATTAACACTAACCTTCATTTATAATTTTATCACCCACTGCTTTGTCTCCTGTATTTGGTTAACCTAGACAGTCCTTTACTATCTCAAGACTTTGACATGTCATTCTTCATACCCTTTTTCTAAACTTCTTAGGAGCACATAGCACAGCAAAAGTCCTGCTCCTTCTGGTGCCAAGGAGCAGCAGCCATGCTTTACAGCCACAGGTCTCTCTGAGCTCTGCTGAGATTCTGGTTTCCTTTGCAAGATACATTTCTTGCTGGACAGCCTCTTCCGTTACACAGGAGTCCTATGTTTTTGAGGTTCACTCTTGCCTAGTTATTTCCAGTAAGAAATTCTAGTTTGGGACAGAAAAGCAAGTCCCCTCCTCAAAGTTCCAAATTATTAATGCTTAAAGAAAATCCTAGGCTGTCAAAATTATTTTTTTGTTTTTACTTCATTTCTTCTCTTTGTGGAACCATTTAAAATAACCCTCAACAGAATAAGGCTTTGTATTAATTTTTTAAATTCTGTTTTGTATGTACATATTTTTAGCTTTACCTTCTAGTAGGTAAGTGTTTATCGATCCTTCAATTTATCAAATACACGTTCAGACCTTCCAAAAAGAAGACAAAACAAGTGCTGTTGGAACAAAGCTGAGGCAGAGCAGCGGACCTTGAGCGAAGCGCTCACTTCAGCACTCTTCCAGTCTTTTCCCAAACGACGGGTTTCCGCAGCATTTCTGTTCACTAGCTGCTCCCTGAGGAGGAGGGACGGGGCTCCCCGCAGCCCCGCGCCCTGTCCCCGCGGGCCCGCCGGCCCCGGGCGCCCGGCCCTGCAGGCCGCCGCCGGTCGGGATGGGGCGCCCGGGCCCCGGCCGTCCCCGCTGGGCCTTGCCCGCCGCCCGCTTCCCGCCCGCGCCCGGGAGCCGTCCTCGTCTCTTCGCTCGGCCCGGGACTTCCGGGCTCGCTCGGGGCCCGGCCTGGCCCGGCGGAGCTGCACCGAGCGCCGTCCTCCGGGAGCGCGGCGCCCGGGGCGGGGGGCAGAGCCCCGTTTCTGCGGGGCGGGGGCAGGCGGGCCCCGCCGACCGCTGACGGCTGCGGTTCGCTCTGCAGAACGACATCTCCGAGAAAGAGCAGCGCTGGGGAGCCAAAACCGTCGAGGGCTCCGGACGCGCCGAGCACATCGAGTGAGTGCGGCCCGGCGGGGCGCGAGGGGCGGTGGGCGGGCGGCCCGGGCCGCGCTGCGGATCCGACGGGCGTCTGGGGACCGGGACCTGCGGCCGGGCCGTTACCGCGGCCGGGCCCCGGGCCCGTGAGGGGGAAGCGGCAGCGCCGGCCGAAGCCAGCCAAATAAGGGGCTCCTTGCGCAGCGGGGCCGCGGCGGGGGCGGAGCGGCCCGGGGGGGCGGGGGGCGGGGGCTGGGCCACCCTCCCGTGGGGCGCGGGGAGAGAGCTTTGCGGGCGGCCCGGGCTGCCTGGCGGCTGCCCTCGCGCTCGTCCCCCGCAGCCCCTCTTCTGGGGCTCCCCGCGTGGGGTGCCCCTCCGGCTCCGGCAGGCAGCGGGGCGGCAGGGGAGTGGAGACCTCACCCCGGGCGAGGAGCGCCTCGGGGCCGCGCTGCCCTCCCCCGCCCCGGGGGGCTGCGGGCTGCCCGGCTGGGGCTCTGCCGGGGCTCTGCCGGGGCTCTGCCGGCTGCGTGCACGCTCTGGGCTTGAGCTGTGGGTGTTGCACCAGAGGCAACGTTCGCAGGCCGCCTGTGATGCTGCGAGGGGTTAGCTTTCAAGTACCTCCAGACGGCGGCTGTCCCTGTGGCAAAGACTTTCTGCTCCTTCCCTGTCCGAAGCTGACCCTATCCAGCAGCTCCCTCGGTACATCCCAATACTGCCCTGCACAGTGGGGCTGGTGCAGCGCACACAAAAAGGAAAGCGTGGGCTCCCATTGAGGACGGGGTATAGCCCTGAGTGGGGGCCTGCGCGATCCCACGGGGACTTGCCCTGACTCTCTCTGTCTCACCCAGCATCCACCAGCTGAGGACCAAGGTGTCAGAGGAGCATGACGTCATCAAGAAGAAGGAGCTGGAGACTGGCCCCAAGGCCTCCTATGGCTATGGGGGCAAATTTGGAACAGAGCGGGACCGAATGGATAAGGTAACAGTTGTAGAGGGCTTCCTTGGGCCTCAGTGGAAAAGGCTTTTTCTCATAAAGGAAGGAACATCCCTGTTTCCTGGCCTGACCCTAGAGGGAGAGAATGGAGAGCTGGCAGGGCTGCACAGATTCACACATACCTAGCCAGCCCATAATCTGTCTCCAGGATCTGTTTGAACCCATTTGTATAACTTGCCTCTGCAACTTCCTTGCAACACTCCCCTTTGCTTTGAAGAAGGACTTCCTGTGGCTTATTTCAAACCTGCTGCATAAGAATTAAATTAGGTGCCTCCCTGCTTGTGCTTGGAGAACTAATGAATAATGATTCCCTCCTCACATTCTCCATTACAGACCTCTGTCACATCTCCCCAGGATGAAGCCCTAGTTCATATTCTCTGTTCTCACATCAAACCTGGTTTATGTTTTCTGATAATCATCATCACGCTTCTTCCTGTACCTTTCAGCATTTGATACTTCTTTTTTTTCAGAAGTGAGATGGTAAGATTGCAGTAGTATTCAATATATGGGGTCACTGTGGGTGTGCCTGATACCGGGATGGCAGGGGGAGAAACAGACATTTCCAGTAGGCCAAAATGGAGCAGCCACGCTCAGACCCTTCTGCCGGAGCAGAGTGAGGATGTTTTTGTTGAGCAACTCTTCGGCCTTCATCCAGTCTTACCAGGATGTTGCAAGCATTCAGCCTCTGGCCCTTCTCCTGAGGAGTGTGTGCAATACCTGGCCACACCGCCCCCAGCAGGGAGCAGCGGGACCCTGGCCTGGCCTGTAGTAGGCATAAAGGGTGATCCCAGCCAGGTCTGCTGACCCTCACTCTCAGACACAGAAAATAGGGAGCAGGTGCCAGACCTGCTGCCTGTGGGTTTTCAGTTGTGCATGCCTATCTGTCCTTTTCTCCTCAGTTTCCTTGTGTGAGTATCTACCACTCCACTGGCATTCAGGAGCAGCAGGTATTCAGCATCCCACAATTTGCATGATGAGCTGGCAATGGGGCCGGTTATGTCAGGTAGCTGCCCTTGAAGCTGCATCACAGGTCTCAGAGCAGAGCCGGTACTGGCAAAGGCTCTGCGGAAGGCATCACCACCACCACCACAGTCAGTTTGGACCTGTCACCTCACGGCCGCAAGCATCTCAGCCGTGGGGCAGAGCAGCTGTGTGGTGCCTATGTCTCTGTCCACCCTGCCAGTCTGACCGCGGGTGCTCATGTCATGCTATCTCTCTTTTCAGTGCGCAGTGGGCCACGAGTACATTGCTGATGTTGGGAAGCACTCCTCGCAGACGGATGCAGCCCAGGGCTTTGGGGGGAAGTACGGAGTCCAGCGGGACCGAGCTGACAAGGTGTGTTGGACAGGGCAGCTGAAATACGTGCTTGCGGCCTGTGCTCAGTGCTGCCTGTAAAATACTGTGCTATCTTAGGATTGTGGCTGCAGTTTTCAAAGTGCTGGTGGGTGCAGGTCTAGGTATGCCATGCACCACGGTCTCCACTGAAGCATGCAGCTCACCTCCTGTGTGCAGGACGATGACTGATGACAAATTGCAGGGCACTTGTGAAGGTTAACTCTCTGCATGCTTGCACTGTTCTGTGTTTGTTTTGGGGGCTGTGGTGTTTTACATCTCCAAACCCCCAAGCTGTGCCATGCACAGTGACTGGCCCTGGCAGGACTGGATGGGGACAGCAGGATGCCGTCCCTCCCATGCACATCCTGGTGTGAGATGCTGCCCAGCTGCCTTGCATCATGACAGGGTGTGGGCTCAGGATTGTGGCCCTCTTACCTGGAGTGCATGGGCTTTTTTGAGGGCCCATTCCTGGGCACACTGCCACATGGACAGCAGGGGTGGTGTGAGAGGCTGAGGAGGCCTCTACCAGCCGAGGAGGGGCCAGGCGCCTGCATGTTGCAGCACAAGGCAGGGAGCAGGGTCCCAGCCCAGACCCTGGGGGAGGGAGGGTGGGTGAGACCTGGCTTGGCCCTCAGGACAACTGACATTCCTCCCCTTCTTTTTCCAGTCAGCACTGGGCTTTGAATACAAGGGTGAGGTGGAGAAACACTCGTCCCAGAAAGGCAAGTCCATGTGTACGCATGGCCCCTTGACACTTTGCCCAGCTTCTCTTCTGCTCCCAATATCCTGTGCTGTCTGCTGTGGCACAGCCTCCTTTATTATCCCCCTCCTGTCACTTGTTTCAGATTCCTGTTCCCAGTCAGTCACCCTTGCGGCCCCGTTCTCTGCTGTCCTATCACCACCCTTCTGTTGTGCATTCCTCTTGTCTCTGTGTTTTGCTTTGACGGAAACCATGTCATGGCTGAACAGAGAAGACACCCCCCCCACACACACCCCCATGTATATCCTCTAAAAGTCCTTCTGAGCAACTGCTCCAGAGGGAACCCAAGCACTGTAGGACGTAAGAAGTGATTTCTGAAAAAGCAGCATAGAACAGAAGGTACAACAATGGATATGGAAACAAAAGCCTATACAGCACCCAAACTTTTGCAGAATTCTGGAGATGATTCAACCAAACTTTGACACGTACATACAAGCAGCAATATTCATTAAGAACATTGCAAGAACTGAAACTAAAGATATTTTAAATATTTTGCAGCCAAGAGAAGATGAGAGGGCAAGGTCTGTTACTGTTTCAGATAAATGTGAGGAATACTGCATTACCAAGAAAAGAACTGAATTGTGTTCATTTCAGAGGAAACTATAAAAGAAGGAAGATGTTTTGAGGCATTCGTGGTTGGCCTTAAATTAATGAATCACATGCAGTTGTGCTACATTAACATATTCCTGTATAAAAGATTATATACTAGATCATAGCCATAGAAATTCATCAGGCTGTGTAAAACCACAGAAATCTCTCAGGACAAAATGAAAACATTAGAAATAGGGTAAGGTGTTTGGATTGTTTTTCATAAAAATGTGTCCCTAGTGGAGTCTCCGGCATCAAGGTAACAGTCATAAAATCTATAATTGCTGAAAACAGCATCCTAAAAGTTCCATTTCATAATGGCCTAATGGGTAAATAATAGTTTAATCAAGATAAGTTTAAGAAATTTCTAGGACTTACAGACTCATTCTTAAGTGACTGAGCTTCTATGAAACAGAGAGCCATTCTTCAATACAAAATGTTTTCATATATATTTCTCTAGATCACAATCTTCATGGATTGATAAGGCTGAAGTTGCTGGAGAAGCCCCACCTCATTCCTGTGAAATGCAGACCTGTAAGAATAGGGTCAGGGAACGAAGAGAGGTAACTGTGATTTACTCCTTCTGAAGGGTAGGATTTGGAGCTGGCAGAGCTGGCAGACCAGGTCCTTGAAAGGAAAGTGTCTCTCTATGGCCAGCGGCTAGGATAGAGGCTGAAATTTCTTAGGACATCAGCCAATAATAGCAAGGTAGTCCTTAGAGAACAACTGAACACAGTTGAAGTGGTTAATACATTACTAGTTTAGAAGATGGAAAAAAGGGAGGCATAAGGAAGATGTGCTGTGCCTCTATCACATTAATGATCGAGTGTGCCAGACACAAGCTGGGGGGAGAGCTGGGGCAGGTCTCTAAAAATGTGGGTTTCAGCCTTTGCAGCACCAGGAGTCAGCGGCTTCCTTGTAGAAGTTGAGATTCTGTTACAGCAAATGTAAGCTGTACAACAAAAGTTTGCCATTTCTTCTGTACTTTCAAGCGCTCAATATACTTAGAGACCTTTTCAGAGACTGGTAGACCACAGGTTGAAAGCCTTGCTCTGGAGATGCGTGAGTGGGTGGATGCCCAGGCTGTTGGTGCCCAAGTCTTGCCTTGGCTTTGCATCCTTGGGTGGCTGAGCTCACACTGCCTGCCCAGCTGCCCTTGGCATGTCACTTTTCTTCCTTGCTGTCATGGTTTAACCCCAGCCAGCAACTAAGCACCACGCAGCTGCTCTATCACTTCCCCTCTCAGCTAGACAGGGGAGAGAAAATATAACAAAAGGATCGTGGGTCAAGATAAGGACAGGGAGAGATCACTCAGCAATTACCGTCATGGGCAAAACAGGCTCAACTTGAGGAAAATTAATTTATTGCCAATCAAACCGGAGCAGGGTAATGAGAAATAAAACCAAATCTTAAAACATCTTCCCCCCACCCCTCCCTTCTTCCCACACACAGCTTCACTCCTGAATTCTCTACCTTTTGCACCCAGCAGTGCAGGGGGACAGGGAACAGGGGTTGTGGTCAGTTCATCACATGTTGTCTCTGCTGATCCTTCCTCTTCAGGGGGCAGGACTCCTCACACTCTTCCCCTGCTCCACCGTGGGGTCCCTCCCACAGGAGACAGTCCTCCATTAACTTCTCCAACGTGAGTCCTTCCCACGGGCTGCAGTTCTTCATGAACTGCTCCAGCATGGGTCCCTTCCACAGGCTGCAGTCCTTCAGGCACAGACTGCTCCAGCATGGGTCCCCCACAGGGTCACAAGTCCTGCCAGCAAACCTGCTCCATGGACTCCTTTCTTCACAGATCTGCAGGTCCTGCCAGGAGCCTGCTCCAGCGTGGGCTTCCCATGGGGTCACAGCCTCCTTCGGGCATCCACCTGCTCTGGTGTGGGGTCCTCTGTTCCCGGGCTGCAGGTGGAGATCTGCTCCACCATGGACCTCCCTGGGCTGCAGGGGGACAGCCTGCCTCACCATGGTCTTCACCAGGGGCTGCAGGGGAATCCCTGCTCTGGTGCCTGGAGCACCTCCTCGCCCTCCTTCTTTGCTGACCTTGGGGTCTGCAGGGTTGTTTCTCTCACATGTTCTCACTTCTCTCTGCAGCTGCAGTTTCTGTGCCCCGGCAACATTTTTTTTCCCTTCTTCAATACATTATCCCAGAGGCACTACCACTGTCACTGATGGGCTCAGCCTTGGCCAGCGGTGGGTCTGTCTTGGAGCTGGCTGGCATTGGCTCTGTCGGACATAGGGGAAGCTTCTAGCAGCTTCTCACAGAAGCCACCTCTGTTGCCCCCCCGGCTACCAAAACCTTGCCATGCAAACCCAAGTCACTTGCCCTCTCAGCCTGCTGTGTCTCCTGCAGCCCATGGCCTTCAGGTTCTCTTGTTGCCATGACCCATGCTTGCCATGTGCACCCATTCCCATGGGCCCTCATCCTCAGTGGCCCTCATGGTGCTCCCTGCCATCCACTCTGTCCCCTCCAAACCCCTTGCTTTTTCTAGTGTTTTCGATTGTTGCTGCTGCTCTTCCTCCTCCCTGGTGCTCCTCCCCAGTGCTGCTCCCCATCTTTACCCCTTCCCCTCACCAGCCCCATGCTCAGGGCAGCATTTCACTCTATGCATCATCTCAGATTACTCCAAGGGCTTTGGTGGCCGTTATGGTGTGGAGAAGGATAAGGTGGACAAAGCGGCAGTGGGATTTGACTACAAGAGCCAGGCAGAGAAGCACAACTCTCAGAAAGGTGAGCTGGCGGGGGGCAATGCAGCAGGCAGTGTCGGGACTGGAGCTTGGGACTATACCCACTGGGGCTGTGGGGCACTGTGCTTGGTTTTTTGCAACCTGCTGCATGAATGGTGGAAAAGCTATGGGGAGCTGTTGGGTGCCCACTGCTTGCAGCAAGGGAATGGGTCAGGTGAGGAAAGCCATTGCACGATGCATGACTGCTGGAGAAAGTTCAGGCTAAATGAAGAGGAGCAGCAGATTTCTATGGGCATAGGGATCTCCTAGGCGCATGGCACCAAAGGAAGGGTACAGGGGAAGCCCAGGCAGGTGCTAATAGCAGGTGGACTGTCCCAGGGAGGAGGGAGGGCTATTGCTGCTGCCACCAGTGGGGAAATCTGGCCTTGCTCCATGTCTTTCTCCAAGTCCTGGGAAGGGAAATCTGTTGCCCCTGTGAGGACAACCTGAGCTCACAGCGCTGCCACTTTTCTCTTTCCCTCCCTTGTCTGTTCTCTTCCATGCCATGATCTGGATCCCTGTGGCTGAAGACTATTCTGTGGGCTTTGGTGGGAAGTTTGGAGTGCAGAGGGATCGTCAAGACAAGAGTGCCCTTGGCTGGGACCATCAGGAGGAAATGCAACCCCATGCATCCCAAACAGGTACAGCAATGCTGCCAGACACGGCAGCACAATTTCCATAGAGCACACATGGACCTAGAGCTAGTGGTTCATACTTGACAGAGATCCAGCTGCTGAAAACTGAATGTGTATAGCATGTTGTGGAGCAGATGGGACATTGTGAACCCCCAAAGCGCAAGGGTAAACTCTGCCAGAGTAGGTGCATGCTTGGATCAGTGGGGTACATTGACTGCAAGTCCCTGAATCAGGCTTCCCAGATTATACTGTGCTTTCTCTGTGAGGTACATTCCTGATCATAAGCTCATTCAAAAGGTGAGCACATGGGGATGAGGCAAAGCAGATTCCAGGAATGGCTTGACGACTGTATGTTTTACTTCAGTGAACAAGGCCACATTGCACTCAAATGGCATGACTGGCTTCTCACCCCAGTGCCTTGGAAGCAGATTTGCCAGCATAAAGCACTGAACACCTGTGCACTTTGCTGAAAGGAATGAAGGATTAGCCTTAAAAGCTACTGTCCAGAGCATTCTGCATATATTTTTCTCTATTTAGTTCCATATGTGATAAGAGGCAGACAAAGCTAACTCATTTCACTGGTCATAGCATACTGAAGTTGGAGGTGCACGCAGAATATAAAACATCATAAAATAGCTTCATTTTTTTTCCGTACAGACTATGCCAAGGGGTTTGGAGGCCGTTACGGAGTCCAGAAGGACAGAGTAGATAAGGTGAGACTGCATGCTGCAGCCTGCAATTGCTTCTTGCTAATCACTGCTCTGCACTGCTGCAAGAGAAGAGACTTCCCAGATGGAGATGAGGTCCCACTGCTCAGTGCATAACTATTGCAAGGGTGAGGGAACTGGCCCAGTGTAAATACCAGAGGGTGCAGAGGAATGCAGCCTGGGGTGACCATAATGCAACGAAGAAAAAGTTTTTTCCGTTCTCAGCTGCTTTTGAATCATTCCACTCTTGGACTGAACAGTCATACACCTGCTTTCTTTTAGGGCAGAATTTAATAGCAGAGCCAGTGAAGAGCTTTCTAAGGACGTCACACTGTGCCCTCCTGGATATCTAGTACCATTTGAGATACTGGGAGTGTTCTGTCTGGCTGCTTGCCATCACTCCTACAGGCCCTGTGTGTACCAGTACCATCAGGACGAGCAGTGATAGCTCCTTGGAGATGAAATTTTGTGAGAGTGCAGCCTTGTGAGAAGTCTGAGAGGCCACAGGCTATTGCACCATGCAGGAACTGTCTCTTAGACAGGAGAGGTGCTGGATCAGACTGAAGGCCCATCTGGTGTGAGGTCCCCGGCACTGATGGTAGGTGATAATAGTGCAGAAAGCAGTATGCATACAGAGTGGTTGTTGCCTTGGACTGCCTCCAGCAGGAAGGTGGTATCGCTGTGGCTGCCGTTCCTCTAGCTGTTCTTACTAAAGGGATAAGGTTTGTTAGCTGTCACACCCACACGCAAACAAGGCTTCCCAGAAGCTGGCTTAAATCTTTGGTCCCTCAAGTAGCCAACTTGAAGACCTCCCTGGTCTCTCCAGTATCTGATGCAGATCTATGGCCTCCCTGGTAGCTGGCTCCTTGTCCTTTTATACTACTCACCAGCTGGTAGGGCTTTGTGTATGAGTGACTGGCCCCATATCATTCCCCCTTAACTACTGGTGAAATCGGGCCATTCCTCATGGCACTGTCTGTAACCTTGTTTGTTAACCTTCTGCAGGTTTTTCTGTCTTGTCCAGGAGTTTCTTATGGTCTGTTCACTTAGCTAAATCTCAGGCCAGAGCCTAATCATCTGCCTGCAAACCTTAACAAAACCCAGCAGGGATGGGATTGGCAGGGATCAACCTTGCATGAGAAGAGGTCATCCACTTCGCTGGTTCAAGTTTTCTGTGTGGGCTGAAACCAGGCAAAGGCTCATACACAGTCAAAATGCAGAGTGTCTCAGACACTTGAATCAACATTGTGCTTTGGCAGGCTACCCTGCAAGCTTGATCAGGAAAGGGGGTCTTGCCAGTGCATGATGGTCTGCGTGGATGGGGAAAACCTAAAAGATGAGAATCCTGGATGGTGGTGGGGCTTTGCGGCATTTGGAGGAGGAAGCGAGGGTGCCTTCCCTGAACCACACTTTTTCTGTTGTTGGGCACAGTGCTAGGGGCACAGTGTTGTGCCTGGTACAGTACCAACATCGCCATACTCTGAAGCTGGAGGAAGCAGATAAGGACCTTTCTGCAGGGCCCTGAGCCAAGGAAGGATGTAAACACATACCTGTAACCACCAAGCATGTTCCTTTCTATGCTGCACGTGTAGGCTGGGCCAGTAGCAGAGTGGGAATGGCATTCTGCCCATGGAAGAGATTAGTGTGGTCTATGAATTTAACAACAGCAAATGGAGGTGCATGGTCAAAAGGCAAGGTATCATGTATGTGGCAGAAAAAGCATGCAAAATCAGATGAGCAGCTGTACAAAAGTCAGGGCTGTGGGTCATTGGAGGAGCCGTGTGCAGAGAGGGGATAAGCAGTTCTTATTAGCTCAAAGTGGAACATGAATTGGTGCATTTTGAGAATATTGGAGCATAATCAAAGATGGTAAAAATAAGGATATTTGGGCAAGTACCTAAGTTCTTGATTGCCTGGTTTTTAGACACTGGAGTAGTGCTGAGAGTAGAGCGCAATATACCACCAGGCAATTTTAACTCCCCTTTGATAAAGTTTTGAATACGAAGTGTAGGATTCAGCTCTCACACTAAGACTCCTAAATTTAAATGCTGTCGTATAAACAACATGTCCAAGTCTCTGCTGTGGTCTGTGTAGACCTGGTTCTGAGCCTGTAGTGCTCTTTGCCGGCTCAGCTGTGTTTTCTTTAAGGAGAGCAGAGCTGCTCTCTGGGCTCCGCTGACTGTAGTAGGAGCTCGGGCACGCAGCCCATTGGTGACACCTGCAGGTAGAACCCTAAAAGTAGCTGTATTAGTCTGAAACCTGGATCCTACCTGCAGTTTCCTCTTGATATGAAATAGTTTTCTCATGAAAGTAGATGAACCCACTCTATCTCACTTTCTTTCTGCTGCAAACATCCCATCGATACTATTACCAGTTCAGCCATCTCTTCACACTTCATAAAGCTAGTGGTATCTCACATGTTCACACATGTTTTCACTTTGATGCTTTCTAGTCTAGGCTACTGTATACACATACTGCAGGCAACAACCTGCTGAAGGGACACACGTTGTTAGTGGTTAGGCAGCTGCAGCTGTGCATCCAATAGCGAAGTGCTTCCATGCCTCATACCACTGGGAGTGCAGGGGACGGATGTATCGGGCCCCTGCACCTCAGGAAGTGATAGACTGCCGGGCATCCACTCAGCTATTTGCTGTGTTACCAGTGAGCGCTTCTGCCTTGAATGCCCAGCCTTGCTGTCCCATGCAGAAGTTGCCTTGCCACTGTGCAGCCTCCTCCGCTTGGCTCCATGTAGCCTTTTCAGCCCTCAGAGCACCACTCCTCTAACAGCAGCAGCCCTTGCCTTTGGCTGGAGGGCAGCAGGCACTCCCACAGCGCAGGGAGGCATCAGGAGAACAGGGCTGCAGCCAGCAGCCTCCACAGGGCTGTGGCAGTTGTACAGATGAGGACAGACACAACTGGGAACAAAGCCTGCAGTCACCAGTAGCCAAACCCGGCAGGGGATCTCAGCGCTGGCCTTGCCTAACAAGCTGGACACTTCATTCACTTTCTCTTGCAGAGTGCTGCTGGCTTTGATGAGATGGCAGCTCCCACCTCCTCGTATGAAAAAACAAGACCACTGGAGGCAGGTGAGACAACTGAGTACCAGCCCTGGGCTTGGTGGGAAGCTGTAGGACACATGGTCCCTCTGTGGCAGCACGCTGGCAGGCATGTGCTGTGGTGGGATGTGGATTTAACCTGTGTTGAGGGGCAGGAGAAGGTGGCTGAACTGCAGGTTCCTCTTGGAGAGGCAGAGGTCTGGGTTTCTCCTGGATGCTTGGGGTGGTAGAAGGGAGCCATTGGGCAGGCTTGATCAGCTCTCTTCTCCACAGGAGCTTCCAGTGGCACCAGCAGCCTGCGGTCACGATTTGAAAACATGGCTAAGTCAGCAGAGGAGGAGAGCAGAAGGCAGGCAGAGGAGGACCGGGTGAGGCGACAGGCTTGGGAGTGCCAGGCGGCTCGGCGGAAGGTGAGCCATGGCCATCTTGCCATGTCCTCCAAGGCTTGCAAAGCAGACTTTTCCTCAGGGCCATGCAGCTCCGTGTCCTTCTACCTGATCTCTTTACAGTAACATCTTGCCTAAACTGCTTCCCTGCAACTACCAGGGATTGCCATTGAACTTCACAGCTATGACTGGATTTTCCCTTTCAGCACACTGATCAGGACGTGCCTGCACCCAGCCATGGCCCCCTGTGGTTTGGCCTAGGCTCCTTCTTGCCTCTAGAGCCTGGCAAACACAGTGCAATCACAGCTCCCCAGTATCGCCATCCCAGCAGTCTGCATTCAGGGTTTTCCAAACGGGAGATTGCACCCAAACCCTCATGTTTACAAGACATCCTTCTACATTGTGCTGTTTCTGCATTCAATGTGCAGACAACGTTTCACCAGTAAAGCACTCCCTGAAACGTTCCCTCCTAGAGGCTACTTTCTGCAGAGCCTGTAGTCATTACAGGCCTGGTAGTGTCCAGTCCCTAGGGTAGGTTTATGGGAGCTGGAACAGGTTTCAGCTGGAGGAAAACAGAGTTGCTCTGTGAGCTGGCACAGATTTCAACTGAAAGAAAATTTTCTGAGTTGCTCTGTTGGGAATGGGAATGGACATTGCTCTGGATCACATTCAAAGGGATTGAGGGGATCTGATGACTTTTTTCCAGCAATGATGGGACCAGTGATGCGCTGCACAGCACCTTACACCATGAGATGGGCTCTTGGAGTGGGTCAATTCAGTGGCAGTACAGTGAGCTGTAGCTAAGTATGTGAGAGAGGTTCAAATACATGAGCCACGAGGGTCTTCACAGCAGTCCCAGGTACCAGTTCAGCACAGACCTAATGGCTAAGCTGTTTCCCCATTGTGCAGAGAATGATGCTCCGTTTGTGTCATGGTAGCACTAAAGGCACCCTGCAGTGGAGGGGGCTCCCTTGTGTTGGGTGCTGTGCAGTCATGGGAATGCTCCCTGCAGTGGATGCTTTGCAAGTGACTTTCCTGTCACTTTCTCACTTCATGGCAGGAAGCAAAAAGGGAGGATGAGGAAACGCCACCCACTTTGCCACCGAGGCCGGCAGATCTGGGTGAAGAGCTGGGCAAGATCCCCAGCCAGGATCAGCCCACCTACAGTGAAAGTTTGGATGTTGGTGGAGACTATGAGGAGCTGCCAGAGCCCTCTGATTACTGTGACAGTACCAGTGGAGGTGCTGACTATGAGGAGCTGCCAGCACCCTTGGGAAAGCTGGATACAAACTGTGACCATGGAGGAGATGGAGGTGAGGACTATGAGGAGATCCTTCCTGAGGAGCCCAGCCAGAGCCAGCCCCACCTGGGTGAGTACTGTTGGAAAAGCCCATGTCTTGGGGAGCTCGTATCTGTCCACTCACCTCACTGGATGTATGGGGACCGACTCCAGAGGGAATTTGTATCCTAAAGGCTACTGTGTTCACAGTAGCAGCCCATGATGACAGAGACTTGGTTGTCTCCCACTCCCTTGCCTGGCTCTAAGGTGCGAGATCAGCTGCATGGGATGCTGGGCCAGGCAGCAAGTATTCTGCTGGAGCAGGACTGAGGCAGGAGGACCAGAGGGCTGCCCTGGGCTCTGAGGAAGCTGGACATGGACTGATGTTCTTGGTGCACTGCTTCTGGGCAAGCAACTGCCAGTGCTGCACTGTGGCCTGGGGGTGCCCTCTTAATTCAGCCTGTTGCTCAAACAGCTGGTGCTCACAAGACCTGATCTGGTGGTGTCTCCTGGGTGTGAGGAGTGCCGGGTAGTCTTCCTCCAAGCACATAAGCAAACTGCATGAGCTGCTGTTGATGTTACTGTCACAGCTTCACTGGTACTGGAGATGGTAAGTGGAGAGGCTGGAGTTATGTTGGGAGAGGAGTATGAAGAATCAGGACCCCACCTCTCTCTTTGCAGAACGGGAGAGAAGTCATGCCTTGCTTTGAGCCATGGTACACCTCTCCCTGTTGATAGGGTTTGGATGTGATTCACCCCAAAGCTGACAGCTGGGTGGAGGGTGGCACTGACCAGATCTATATGACTGCTTTCAGCCTCTTTCTCATCTGCTTGTCCTGTCTTCTGCAGGGGGACCAGGCAATGTTTATGAGGTGGAGAGCCCTGGGACCTGTGCAGTGGCTCTCTATGATTACCAAGGAGGTGGGTCTGCCATCCAGGCTGCAGGGAGAGGCACTGGGAGCTGTCTGGGGCGGTGTGACAGGGAGGTGGTGGCTTATACCATCAGCAGTGGTGAAAAGGTTTCAACTTGGCGGTTTAAATTTCTTCCTCTTGGAAAGCAGAATGAGACCTGACTTGGGAACAGAGAAGCTTCATATTTCATCTGTGAAGTCTTGCTCTTTCTCTGCTTTATCTGTGTTGTTTGATGGGGGTTGGATGAGATGAACTCTGAGGGGAGGGTTATCAGAATGCTTGTTCTATATTCTCCTCCTGGGGGGGTGGGAGGAGGGATGTAAAACCAGCTCTCTCTGGGGTTACCTTTGCATTGTGACTATCTTTTCTGAACAATTTTTGCAGATGGAGATGATGAGATTTCTTTTGATCCTGACGACACAATCACGCACATTGAGATGGTCGATGAAGGCTGGTGGCGGGGGCAGTGCCGGGGCAAAGTAGGCCTCTTCCCAGCAAATTATGTGAAGCTTCTGCAGTGAAACCAGCATTATCCAAGCTGCTTCCTTCCAAACTTTTGCCTCTCTGCTTCAGCCTTTTACGTGTTACTAGCTTAATTTGGCTCAGCGTGGTGTGTCTACATGCAAGAAATACCAAGGAGCAAACTGGCAGTGTTTGAGGGAATGTTTTATCCTGTGCCCAAGAGGACTTTGGTTCCCGTTGACTTCCAGATGGGAAAGGTGGGGCGGTTTAACAGCATGTGAGTGCAATATAAGACATCTTTTCTACCTAGGCTGTCCCCCATGTCCCACACAGCAGAAGTGTGTCCATTCCTGTTCCCAACAGGGCAATTCGCAGAAAAGAAACACCAACTCTAATCAGTCAAGGCAGAAGGGACATGAGCTATGGGATCTTTTTAAGTTGCTGTAGCCCTGGATCTCACCCTACCCAGGGGGCAAGGAAAAGAGCACTGTGATGGCCAAACTTGCCTTTGTTCCCAAGAAGGGTTTCCACTTGATACCGAAAAGCCGGTCAAAGAAACTCTCTAAGACTCGTTTTGGAGTTTTAGAAAGCAGGCATTCTTCATTGCAGCACTGGATGCATGGGGGATAATTCCACCTAGCGTGCATACCACAGCTTTAGCACAAACAGGTTATACAGAATAACTAATTGCATGTTAATCAGATTAGTATACATATACATAAAAATGATTGCAACTGATTATGTTAGTACTGCCTACATCCGATCATGCGCAATGAAGGATCCATTTGAGTCAAAGGGCTGCCTTTGCGACCACCAACCCATTTGAAGTTCTTGCTGGCTGCCCTTGAAGTCTTTATTCTGGTCCTTGTTCTTTGATCTTGAAGCTTAACGCAGTTTCAGTCACATGTGGTCAGTTTCAACATTGTTCTCATCTAGCGTACAGGAACATCTAGTCATAAGAGCAAAGAACTGCAAAACTTATGAATAATTACTAGTTAATCACTTGACTACAGTTTTGTAATTATGTCCCCAGCTACCCTTTGTCTATTGTTTCAACCATAATGTTAATATATGATCATTTATCAAATCTCACTTGCACAGTCACCTAGCAGCAAACCAGTTTTCATAGAAGGTACAAAATATTAAAACCGTAGAAGTTTGAACAAACCATACGAAATGTATGGACATATGCTATCAGAACAAGGCTGGGAAGTGCCCTCTCTCCTTACTCTGTATTCAGAGAAGGTGGCTGAGGCAGGATCCCGGCCAACAGCAACACAACCAGTGAGTTGTAAGCCAGAGGGCCCACCGATCCCACCTGGGAGTCAAACTACTCACAAGCATTTTCTCCCTGTGGGAACAAGAGTAAGACAAAAAAGGTCACAGGTGGCCCCAAAGGCCACTCACCCTCTCATTGCTGTGCTGGCCCTTGAGCCATGGCTGAGGAGTGGGACAGACAGAAGTGCAGCCCTATAACTGCAGCAGACCAAAAACCCAGAGCACAGCACTGGGCAGAGATCCCTGCCAGGACTAAAGCAGACAGGGAGGGGAGACGTGGTGGTTCCAGGAGCCCACCCTCACCATGGACTCAAGTCAGTCCTTGCGAGTGCCCAGCAGCTGGGCATAAGCCTGCAGGGTTCTCCTCCACCCATTTGTTGGCCAAGCTGAACCTCGAGGGCCTGAGGGAAAACAGATCTGTCTCACAATGGGCATCTTTCTTTCCCTGACTTCCCTCTCCATTTTCACCCCATTGATGACATCTTCCCTAAGAGCCACAATAAAGATCCAGGTGTCCCCATGTGTGCCTCGGTGCAGGACGGCGCACCCTGCATGCTGGTGTCTGCAGCAGGTGTCTCCCCCTGTGGCCACTTCTGTCCTACTGACAGTAGTGATGGGGGGAGGTTTGTTCAGCAACCACCACTTTGCTCAGGCTCCCACCACTGGCAAAGATCTCTCCCTGCCTACCAACATCCCAAATGTCTACCCGTCCTGTGCAGAGTCTCACTAAGGAGTGTAGGATCTCAGCAGCTGATGGCTCTAGGCCCTCTCTTTAGATCTGATTTAGTTGCTCACCCACCACAGATGATCCCCCAAACCCACTGGGTGTTGACACTGCTGACTCCACAGCCCAGATCTCCCCACAATCACTTCATCCTTCATCAAGATGTTTCCTCTGCAGGGATGTCCTTGCTCGAGGCTTAACCCAAGCTGTTCTCTCAGTTCAGAGAAGCCTCTTGGGTTTCCCTCCTCCAGTGCCTATTTCTTTGCTTGCCTTGAAAGCAGCTGTGGCCTGACGCTCCCTTCCCCCAGCTAAACTCTTTACCTCAGCCAGCTGCACAGTCATACTACCAAGGATTTGCCAAAGCTCTGCCATGGGCTCTCTTGCAGGCCTATGCCTTGGTATGGGCAGTCACATTCACATTCACATCCCCATCACTCACCATGAGCAGGATGAACTTTCAAACTGTCACTTTGCCAGCAGCTTCAGCTGTGGAGGAGGCCTAGCTGATATGTCAGGCTCTTAGGGATATTCTAACCTTGTTGAAATGAAGCTGCTGTTGGTAAGGGTATGTGGAAGGGGAGTATTTGCTCCTTTAAGGGTATCTCGTTAAGGACCCTTCTCAATGCAAAACAAAGGGGGTAATAAGAAAAGGAAGAAGCCATAGACAAGAACATAAAAGAACACCAACCTGACCACCAAACCCAGTCAGTCACTGTATTGGGTCTGGCTGAGATGGAGTTAATTCTCCCCATAGCAGCCCTCGTAGCACTGTGCTCTGCATCAGTAGCTAGAAAGGTGTTGATAACACACCAGTGTTTTGGCTACTGCTGAGCAGTGCTGGCAAAGCATCAAGGCTGTCTCTCCAACATTTTTGCGCCCCCCTCAATGGCAGGCTGGGGCAGGGCAAGATCTTGGGAGCGGACATAACCAGGATAGCTGACCTAAACTAACCAAACAGATATTCCATACCATATGACGTCAGCTCAGATATAAAAGCTAAGTAAAGGGAGACGGAAGGGGGGCATTTTTGTCTTCCAGAGCAACCACTATGCGTACTGAAGCCCTGCTTCCCGGGAAGTGGCTAGACATCGCCTGCTGATGGGAAGTAGAGAATAACATAATTTGTTTTTCTTTGCTTTCGTGCGCGACCTTTGCTTTCACTTTATTAAACTGTCCTTATCTTGACCCACGAGCCTTTCGTTATATTTTCTCCCCACTGTCCAGCTGAGGAACGGGAGTGATAGAGTGGCTTTGGTGAGCACCTGGCACCCAGCCAGGGTCAACCCACCACAGTCACACTAACTGATGAAGGCATGTGAGAGGGTGAGAACGTTTATTCCACCAAGCTTATCTGATCAGGGACCTTGTCAGCTGGGAAACTAAGGGAAAAAGCAGGAAGACAGAACCAAAGTATACAGAGACACAGACCTGACAGAATATGGAGACAACGACAAGAAACAAACCTCGCCTGTTACACTAATTGATGAGCTATCAAGAAACTACAGGCGCCACTTTCAGGAGCAGACTTTGCGAACCAGGAGAGAAGGTGGACACCGGACTGGCAAGGGGGTGGAAATGCTTCCAGTCAGCCATGCTGGTCCACCTGGCATGTTGGGAGCTGTATTCTTTCTGCACGGGGCTGCCAGAGAGCCATGTGGGCCCACCGGGCGTGCTGGGAGGTGTAGCACTGCTGCCAAGGTTGCTACCAAGGTTTGGTGTTGCAGCTCGGCCTTTGGGCACGTGCAGTTCCCAGGAGCGGGCTCCGGCCCCTACCTCATGCTGTCAGCTCGGGTGCATGTGCGGTGCCCAGGAGCAACGTGAGACACGACTTATCCATTCTTCCCCTGTGGATGTCGTTGATGGCATCTGGCTTTGCTTGCCTCAGTTGTCTCTGATTTGCCTTGTTATAATGTAAGTGTTTGTGAAAAGCGAAAAGTCTGTCATTTGCTTTTTAGAGTAGCTGTTGTGGCTGAAGTTGGAGAGACCAGAAAAAGGTAAGCCAGCTGAAGAATGAAATGAAGTTGATTGAATTGGAACCTGTCTCTATCCACAGATGAGAAACGCCATCTCTCTGGGTGAGGAAGGATTCCTATTAGTAGTCTTCAGCAGACTAGATCACCAAAATATAAGCCGAGGCTATATGTGTAACCAAAACTATGATAAACCCATGTATTTGTGTGTGTTGCACCACGTATCTATGAAGCTTTATATTTTAAAAGCTGTAAGACACCAAGATACTCCTTAGGTGGGTGGCAGTCAAGTGAATGGAGCTACAGAAGCAGATGGGCGAGAAAGAGAAAAAGAGAGCACTGTCTGAACTGTAAAATTCTCCGGCCAGCGCTGAGAGGTAGCTGCAGTGAGTTTCCCTGTACCTTTGTGTCTGCTCCTCAGTCCTTGTCTTACTTTTCTGTTTATAACCCTCTGTCCTGCTCCCCATCCCTCTTTCTCCATCCCTCCCTGCCCCGTCTCCCCCCATCCATACTCTCTTCCTCCCCCTCGTCTCCCTCTTTGTCTCTATCTCTCTGTCCTTCTTGTGTCTCTACCACTCTATACTGCTTGCTGCCCCTCTTTTTCTCATTCCATCCCAGTGTCCTGCTCCCTGACCCTCTTTCGCTCTGTTGCTTTGTCCTTCTGTCCTTCTCCCCCCCGTTTCTCTCATGCTCCCTCTTCTTTTTTTATTCTCTGTTGCTCTGTCCTGCTGCCTGTGCCATCATTTCTCACTGTATCCCTCTGTCCCGCTCCCTGCCCCTGTTCTTTTTTAATCCCTCTCTGTTATGCTGTCCATCCCAGGTTTTTTTATCTCCAGCCTGCTCCCTGTCCTTATTTTCCTTTCTGTCCTGCTTCCACTCCCTCTTTCTGCCTCTTCCTCTGTTCCTGCTCCTTCTTTCTCCATCTCTGTCCTGCACCCTTCCTCCCCCACCTTGCTGTACCTCTGTCCTTTTTCTTGTCCCTGTCTTTTCTATCTTTCTCTTGCTGTCCCGTTCCCCACCTCGTGCTTTCTCGCTACACCCCCGCTGTCCAGCCAGCTGCTGCTTTTCTCCTCTCTTCTAGTGTCCTGCTCCTCGTTTTTGGCAGCCTTCACCTCTGCCCAGCAGCCCATCGCTCCAGGAGCCAGCCGACGGACCGTGCCCCGACGGACCGACAACGTGGCTCTGGGACCGACTGCCGAGGTGTCCGAGGGGCAGAGGGAGCGCCGGGGGGGGCCCCGAGCCCCGGAGCAAACTCGCTGGCAGGACTCGACAGGCGCGCGACTGACTGAATAAACGCTGGCCGCCCGTCCCCTTTGCCCTCCGGGCTGCGTTTGCGCTCCCTTTGCACGGGGCGAGGGGCCGTGAGGGAGCCCAGGGGAGGAGAAGGTGAGGCGCTGGGGGGGTCGGGCCATGCCCCCCCTGTTCCTGCTGGGCTCCAGCTGCGGGCCGGGGCTGGATGAGCCCCAGGTGCGGACCCTGAAGCTGATGGCGACGGCCCCTCCCTGTAAAGGGGGGGACTGCCGGGGGAGGGGCCGCGCCGGGGCTGGTGGGAGTCCAGGCAGGAGCGGAGCTGCGGCTGCCCCTCGGGAGAAGGTGAGCGGGGCCAGGCGCCCCTCGGACCGTGAATCTTCCTAGGCGGGGGCCGCCTGTGCCGAGGCCGGGGGGGGGGGGGGGGCCTGGGGGCTCACAGGGGGGCTGGGAGCACCGGGCCCCGCGGCGGGGCTGCGCAATCGCACGGTGGGTCCCGGGGAAAGCCCCGAGGAGGATGGCGGGGTCTGTGTCGGACGCACGGAGCGGCAGCGGGGCCGTGCCGTGCCGGAGCGGCGGCGGCGGCGGGCGCTGCCCGGAGCCGGCGGCGGGGACTGTTCGGAGCCGGGCGGCGGGAGCGCGCCGGAGCGGCCCAGAGCGGCGCTGGGGGCTCGGCGGGGATTGCGGCTGCGCCGGCGTGGGGGTGGGTGAAAAGGGAAACGGTGTCCCCGCAGGGTCAGGCAGCAGGGCAGGCTGCCTCCCGGGGCATGCCGGGAGCTGTAGTTTTCGCGGACCCGGCGGCCGGGCAGCAGCGTGGCTCTCGGGCGGGGCGTAGTCCTGGCTGACGCCGCGGCCCCCGGAGTCCGACCAGGTCAGACGCAGGAGCGTTGCCGGTTTCGCGTGGTTTTCCGCGGGCTTCCCGCTGCGCTCGCTCCCCGACCAGCCGTGCGGACGCGCCTCCCGGGCGCATGCGCCGTCCTTCGCGTAGGCCAGCCCGGCGTTCGCGCGCCGGCTCCGGCCCCTCCGGCGCATGCGCGGTCCCTGGGAGCAGCGTGGTGGCGCGCAGGGCGGGGGTCTCAGCGGCAGCGGGCGAGCGCCGGGACCGCGGGTGAGGCGAGCGATCCCCTCCGGCGGGGTCGGTGGCGGGGGGTGCCTCCTGCCCGCTGGCTGCCCGGGGCTGGCGGGACGGGAAGCTGCGAAGCGGCCGCCGCGGCAGGCTCCCGGTCCGCCGGAGGCGAGCCGGGCCAGGGCAGCGCCCGGCAGTTCCCCGAGAGCCGATAGAAGGGAAGAGGGGACGGAGGCGGGCACCCCCCAGGCGCGGCCAGCGGGCGCCTCCCCGAGTCGCCGGAGCTCCACCGGCGCCTTCACCCGGCCCCGCTCGGCCCGTGCGGCTGCCCCCAGCTCCAGCCCCTCCCCTGAAGCCTGTGCTGTAGCCGCAGGCAGCCCCCGAGCCCTGTCGTGAGGGCGGCAAGCTGGCCCTCCGATGTTCTCGAGTCTCCCTGAACGTGGGCGCCGTTAGCAGCGGCGCGGGGAACGAGCGGCGTCTGCGGAAGGAGGGGCTCCGGCCAGGGTCGAGCTACGGTAATAACGGTCACTGCTGCCTCTTTCCCTCTCCCAGAGGCCACGCTGTGAGTGCGGTTGTCCGTTCGTCCCCCGGGGATGTCGTTGACTGCAGCAGCCTCAGGCTTGCGTGGGCCGTCTCTGCCTGGCCTCCCTCTCCTCGCGGCACGGGAGCACAGAGGGACAGGCGGAGCGCTTACTGGCTGTGGACGGGAGCTGCTGAAGCTGGAGAGGCCACAGAAAGGTAAAGAAGAAGAAACGGAAGGCCATCTGGCTGGCAGCTGCCTCCCGCTGCAGGCAAGAGAGAACCTGCCTCTCTGGGTGTGGGAGGATCCTGCCTCGTAGTCCACAGCAGGTCAGACCGCCAGGGTCTGTATGCATGACCAGCAGTGCGGTACGGCCACATAGTGAGCGAGCGAGGCTACGTGTCTAGGAGGCCTCATCTTGTAAGAGCTGCAAGATGCTCGTGTGTTCCGTTATGTGGAGGACAGCCAAGCAACTGGAGTTACAGAAGAGGAAAGGAGGAGAGAAGGAGAAAGAAGCGTCTGAGCTGGCAAGGTCTCCTGGCAGCTCCAAGAGCGAGAGCTGTGGTGAGTCCTGGGCCCTCGGGGCCCTGTCGCTCCTCTTGTGTGTCCTGGTCGCTCCCTCCCCCTTTCCTGGCCCCCTTGCGTTCTCATGCTGCTGTGATATTTGGGGTTTTTTTTATTATTTTGCTTACCTGTACCTCTCCTCTTCTGCCTGTTCTCTTGTCCTGCTCCCTCTTCCTCTCCTCCTTTCTCTCTCTTGTTCAACTGCCCCCTTTTCTTTTTCTCTTTGTGTTCTTGTCCTGCTCCCTCTCCCCCCCCCCCCCGCCCCCTGTCTTTATCCTGCAGCCAGTTGCTGTTTTTTCCTTTTCCATCTCCTTGTCCTGATCTGCATCCGCCTCTTCCCCACCTACTGATTTCTCTGGCCTGTTCCCTGGCGTTCTTTTCCTCTCTGTGCCTATATGTGCTGCTCTGTGTCCCTGCCTTCCTATCTCTCTTCTTCCTACTTTCTTTTTCTCTCTCTTTCCCTTTGTCTTGCTCGCTGTTGCTGTTTATTTTTGTCATTCTGGATCTCGCTGTCCCCATCCTCCTTCCTGTTCATCTCTTACTCTCTGTGACCCTTTGTGCTGCTTCCTGCCCCTTTTTATTCACCCTCCCTCTCTCTGCAGGGCTCCTGATATCTCTCTTTCTAAATTCCCCAACCCCCTGTGCTTCTCACGGTCTCTTTCTCTCTCTCTCATTGTCATTGTTCTTGTCTGTCGCTCTGTCTTGCTTCCTGTCCCATCGTTTCTTGCTGTATCCCTTTGTCCCACTCCCTGCTCGTATTCGTATTCCTCTCTGTCCTGAGGATCGTCCCAGTTTTTTATCTCCATCCTGCCGCTGTCCTGATTTTTCCTTCTCTGCCGTGTTCCCTGTCCCTCTTTCTGTCTCTGTCCCTGCTGCTTATTTCTCCATCTCTGTCCAGACCCCTGTCCCTTCCCCCCCGCCCCGCCTTGCTGTTCCTCTGCCTTGCTTTCTTTCGCTACCTTTTCTGTCTGTCTTTCTCTGCCCCATTCCCTCTCCCGCCCTTTCTAACTGTGTCCGCCTGTCCAGCTAGCTGTCGCTTCTTTCTTTTTTCTGTTCCTCAGCACTTTTTTCTTTTTCTGTATCTCTCTCCCGCTGCCCATCGCAGTTGGTTTTTTCCCCTCCGATGCTGGCCTGCTCTTTGTCCCTTTTGTCCCTCTGTGTCCTTCCGTCATGCTCCCTGTGTCTATTTAATCCCTTCATCTCTGTCCTGCAGCCCGTCGCTATTTTTTTTCCCCTCTTCCGTCCCTTTGTCCTGCTCCCCGTCCTAGTCTCTCTTTCCGTTGGTTCTGCCTCCCGTCCTTTTTTCCTTTCTTGCTCCATCTCTCTGTCCTGCTCCCTATCCCTCCCGTGCTCTCTCTGTTTCTGTGTCCTTCTCCTTGCCTTTCCCCACGGTCTCTGTCTTGTACCCTCTTTGGTTTTCTTGGTTTTTTGGGTGGCTGGGCCCGGCTACCCGCGGGGGTGCTTCGGCTGGGGGGTTTGGGGTGGGGGCCTGGCCGTGCCGGTGATGATGGGGAAATAAAGCCTGAAACGGCAATCGTGAAGCGACGCCCTGCCTGTGCTGGGGCTGCCCCGCAGAGGCGTGGGGCCGGGCCCTCCGCAGGTCCCGAGCACTCCCCGAAACTACGCGTGGGGCCCCGGGGGTGCAGGGCTGTGGGGTGGCTACGCTCAGCGTCGCCCGTGGGCACTGCAGGGTCAGAAATGGAGAACAAGTTTTCTGTTCCTGGGGCTTGACAACAGGCTCGCGTGGCTGATGTGGGGGCTCGGAAACAGACTGAGCTGCGCGGCTTTGGGCCCAGAAACAGAGGTCCGGCCCTGTGTGTTTGGGCCTTGAGAACGGGCTCAGCAGCCGGGTTTTTTGGCTCCCAAATGGGCCCCGAGTCAGCTGGTGTGGGGGCCAAAAGCGGGAGCCGGCTTGGCTGGTTTTGCAGGCGGGTGGGAGGGTGTTGGGGGCTGCGGGGGGAAGCGGGGGCGGGCAGGGTGCCTGGACCCTCCTTGGAGATGGGGGTCTGGTTGTGTCGGGCGCCGAAGTTTGGGAGTCCGGCACGCAGCAGGCCGAACTCAACATCTGTGATGGTCTGTGGGGGGGGAAAGGCACTTTTCAGACCCCACGTGCCGTCTTTGAGTCCAGCTCTTCTTTCTGCGCTGCTCAGAATAGTTGTTAAGTAATTAATCGCGCAAACTAACGAATATTTATTCGGCATGTAACTCTGATGTTTAATCCCAATGCTCCAGTTTTGACAGCAGTTGATATACAACCTTATGGAAAGCCCAGACCGTTGCACGTAGCTGGAGCTTGTAAGGAGAAGCAGCTGAAATCAGCCGGAGCTTCAGTGCGGAGCTGGGGCTTCAACGAGCCAGAACTGTAGCAAGCGGGAGCTGGAACGAGGCGGGGTGTCCGCTGTCTGGAGCGTGCATTAGCCAGAGGCAAAAGTACCTGCGGCTGTAAGGAGCAGGAGGCGCGGTTAGCTGGAGCGTCTTTTCGCTGGAGCGTCCGTCAGCCGGACTGCGCTCCCAGCACGGCGGAAGAGCGGCCAGGCGCAGGCAGGGCTGTCCGCAGCAAGCAGCTCCGAGCAGCAGGGAGGTGAGTTGTCCTTCTGCCAGCGGGGAGCCCGGCCTCTTCCCTCGGGCATGCAATCCACGCCGCGCTCCTCTCTCTGCGTGGAGGGTCTCTCCCGGTCCATTCCCGCGGGCAGAAGCGAGGTGGGGGTCCCCCGTCTCTCCTGGGGCAGCCCCCCCTGCGAGGGGGCGCGGGCGAGGTGTCGTCGTCCCCTCGGTACCGGGCAAAGGGGAGAGAAACCGGCCGGCGGGAGCTCCTGGGGTGCAGAGCCCTTCCGGCAGAATCCTCCCCTGTCTTTTCACCGTTGGCTGGGTGTGACAAGCAGGTTCATTTCTTTGTCGCCTCTTCTCCCAGTGTCACCTTCTGCGTCACATGAAGAAAATCCTGCGTGGTCAATTCTGCTTGCTGCTCAGGTAATCGCACGTATCGGGCTGGGGGAGCGGAGAGAAACACTTGCGAGTTCGAGGGCACTACAGATGCTCCACGTTAAATCCACAGAGAAGGCAAATTTGCTGCTAGTGCAGAAAAGGTGATGGAAAAATTGCTGTTAACAGATCGTGCCCTGTTCCTGAACTGGCCCCTTGATGTGTTTTTGTTTCAGGGGAAAGAATGACATTTCCTGTCTGGTAAATTCAGAGCTTCTTCAGGGTCGAGTGTTTCTCTTCTCTCTGTTCATACTGATTTTATGGGCAAGTTGGAAATAGCCTTTTACTTTTTTATGTATAACTGAATTTTTAGGAACATGTGGTGTCCCTGTAGTTCATTTTTGAGCACCTAGATGCCAGTAGAAATGTAATGAGTGAAACATGATGGGAACTGGTGCTTAAACTTGATTTTTATTTGGTGGTTTTTTTTTTTCCTTCCCCATTAAGAGTGTAGATGGCATGTTGTCCCGTGGCACAATCCCCATTCCGTTCAGCGGAGTCTTCAGTCTAGGACTTTTAAGTGAAAAAGTCTGTCCTTCCAAAAAAGGACTAGTCATTCCTAGGACCGAGGCATAGACTTGGAGAGTCGCTTAAGTACGTGATCGGAATTAAAGCCAACTTTCAGTTGATGTTGCTGCTGTTGGTCTTTGCTTTCATTGATTTCTCCACCACTCCCTCGTGGTTGGGAGCTCTGAATCGTAATGTTTTTCAGTCTCTAACGCATTTCCACCCCCAACCCCCCAAAAAAAGGAGAGGCAGTGTCTAAAAGTTAATTAGTTTCCTCACAAATGCGTGAGTAAATAAAATTTGAGTTATGATGATTAAAACCATATAAATGACACCAGTCTTGCAGATCTGGACTATTTCTGAATAGGCATTCGTCACACGCAGAAGTCGTCAGGGTACGGATTACCTGCGCTTCATGCTCTGACAAGACAAAATGCTGAGGCAGGGATGAGCTCTGAAAGAAAAAAAAAAAAAAAAAAGAAAAAGAAGGCTACAGGGTCACGGTTTTGTTTTGTTGTTGTTTGTTTTTAGAGAGTGCAATATTGACTGGTGCCAGCCTGCAGAGCTCTTCTGCTGCCTGACCTCTCCTTCTCTTTCATGGCTGTAATTGTTGTTTGGATAATTGTAGAAGAGCAGTTAAGTTACTTGCCTCTGTGAATGTGCTGGTAATACCAGGAAGGCAAATGCTTGAACCAGTAGTGAATAACTTGGCGACGAGTAGAATTTCTGAAGGAAGAACAGCAGCAGCAACAGGAAGCAAATAGCAAGTGACCAAAAACTTGCGTGTGTCAAACGCATCAAAGCTTTCTTGCCAAACGTTGTTTGGCAATATGTTCCAAATGGCTTTTTTTTGGTAAACGTAAATTTTCAGGAAGTTCAGGGTTATGTGTGGCAAAACGTGTCCCTCTGCGTACGCGTCCTGCTACGTAAATAGCATGGGTCAGTGGCAAGTCCAGTGGCAGGGCTGCTGTTCCCTACTCTCGACATTGCCGTACTAGTGTTGCGGTATTTAGACCTTCACGGTCGGGCCGAGGAATGGAAGGAGAATGCCCGTTTTCTGTAAGGGCTCAGAATGCCGACCCTTTTCTCTGCCTGCCGCTCCCCTGTGCGTGAGATGAAAAATAAAACAGCTTCTCCCTTGTTCCTGGTCTAAATATTTCTGGAGCTGTTGCTGCTGTGGGTTTGCAATTGGTGTTACTGCGTTTTTGTAGCGTTCTAGCGATGGGTTGTTTCTGCTGTGGCGAAGCGTCAAGATACGGTTTTCGGTTTAAAGCATCAGAAACTACGTTCACCGAAACTGGTAGCTCGCGGCGTAGGGGAAACCGATCTGGCGCGTGCAGCTGTGCTCGCAGGGATGCTCGGCGGCTCCTCATCAAAACGGCAGGGTGCGTGGACATCCGTAGGGTTGCGCTCTGGGTCCGAGAGCGTTAACGTATTTTTGCTGTTGGAAGATGGAATGGAGCGTGTGCCTGTTAAATCTCAGGGCGGTCAAAAGCTAGGAGGGACCCTGAGCGGGTTTGGTGGCACAACTGCGGTTTTAAAAGATCTTGACCGTTTGGAGCAATGGCCTGGAAAAAATGATTCCTTTTTTGCAATGAGGCAGTTCACAAGGACAGATGTGTTGCTGTGCTCTCTAGCAAAAATACTCAACTTGGGACGTATAGGGTGATGAAGCCTTGGCTATACTAAGGCTTGAGAAAATGTATGTAGGTCTCTGTGTCTGTCACCTGCGTGTATCTAGGAAAGTGAGTTCTAGTGAAAGTAAAGTTGCCAATGAGTCAAAAAAGAAAGGCAAAAAAAAAAGGCACGGTGGTCTGAAAAATGCAAAAGCTCTAGTGGCCTGTGTCAACAACTGTACCGAAGATGACGCAAAAATACTTTTTCCTCCGCTCAGTCGTACTGTCTTCACAAACCTTCACAAAAAAAAGGCAGCTTTGGATTCCTGCCTAGCTTTGTGCTAATGTTTTTTTTTGTTTGTTTGTTTTTTCTTCTCTCAGGTGGATGTCAGCTGCCACCGTTTCGCCCTGGTTGCCCTTTCTTCTGCCGTGAAAGTACGAGACGGATGGGAAGATTCCATAGTGGTCTGCATTTGAAGAATATTTTTTATCTGAAGAATAAAATAAAGAGGATCCAGCCAGCAGCTGCAGACAAGAGATAGCCTGCCTCTCCAGGTGAGGATGGATCCTTCTTAGTGTAGTCCTCAGCAGATCCGATCACCAGTGTGCACGGCAGGGTCTGTATGCGTAACCAAAACCACAGTACAGTCATGTAGTGTGTTTGTGCATGTGAGGCCGTGTTTCTAGGAAGCCTCATATTGTAAGAGCTGTAAGGCACCAATCTATTCTCTTAGGTGGATGACAGTCAAGTGACTGCAGCTACAGAGGAGGAAGGGAGAGGGAGAGACAGACAGACATGTCTGAATTGTCAAATTCTCCCAGCAGCTCCAAGAGCGGGAGGTACAGTGAGTCCTGGAAACCCTGGGGCTGTGTCACCCCTCTTCTGCATCCCAGTCCCTCCCTGCCCCCACCTTCTCTTTCTCTCACTGCTTTAATTTTTTTGTTTTTTCTTCCTGTACCTCTGCCTGTCTTGTTCTCCAAGTCCCCCTCTTTCTCTGTTGTTCAGCCTCTCTGTTTTGTTTTTCTCTCTGCACTTCTGACCTGTCCCATCCCTCTTTTTTTATCCCCTGTCTCTGCCCTGCAGCCCATCACTACTTTGTCTTTCTCCATCTATCTGTCTGTCTTATGCCAATCTTGTTAATTCCTCCCTGTCTGCCCTTTAGCCCTTCATGATTCCTGCCGCTCTCACCTGTCTGCTGTGTCTCTATTTTTAAATTCCTTTCTCTGCCCTGTATTCTGGATACACTTTTACTTTCTTAGATTCTCTTGTTCCAGGTCCCTGTCCCTATGTTTTAACTCCTTCCCTCACTGTCCCATAGCCCATTTTTGTCTTTATTATTCTCTCTCTGTCTGGTTCCCTGTCCCTGTTCTTTATTTCCCCTCTCTCTCCCCTTTAGATCATCAGTGGTTTTGGTATTTCTCAGTCTCCTTGTTGTCAACCTCACTGTCCCCTTCTTTTTTAATTCTTCCTTCTGCCCTGTGGCTTATCACTAGTATTTGTTTTTCTCCATCTCTCTGTCTGGTACCCTCTCCCTTTTTATTAGTTCCTCCTCTCTGTCCTGTAGCCCATTGCTACCCCCCCCATCTCTCTCTGTCTCCCTTTCCCTACTTTTCAATCCCCACTCTCTGCCCTGTAGCCGATCACTGTTGTAGTGAGTTTGTGTGGCAAGCTGGGGCAGGGGAGTGGGCAGGGGCTGCAGGGGTGGGTTCTGTGAGAAGACACCAGGACTTGCCCCCATGTTGGGCAAAGCCAGTTCCAGCTCCAAGATGGAGCTGCTACTGGTCAAAGCTGAGCCAACCAGCAACGCTGGTAGCACCTCTGTGATATTTAAGAAGGGCTAAAAAAATGCTGTGCAGAAGCTGTCAGCCCTGCAGACACCAAGGTCAGTGAAGAAGGAAAAGGAGGAGGTGATCCAGGTCCTAAAGCAGATTCCCCTGCAGCCTGCAGTGAAGACCATGGTGACACAGGCTGTCCCCCTGCAGCCCATGGAGGTCCATGGCAGAGCAGATATGCACCCTGCAGCCCATGGGGGACCGCTCGCCAGAGCAGGCGGATTCACCCGAAGGAGGCTGTGACGCTGTGGAGAGGAGCCCACATTGGAGCAGGTTTTCTGGCAGGACTTGCGGCCCCATGGGAGTGACAACACACTGGAACAGAAGAAGAACACAAAGAAGGAAGGAGCAGCAGAGACAGCTTGTGATGAACTGACTGCAACCCCCTGCTCCCTCTCCCCCTGTGCTGCTCGGTAGGAGGAGGTAGAGAAGTCAGGAGTGAAGGTGAGCCCAGGAAAAAAAGAGAGGGGTGGGGGGAAGCTGTTGGTCAGATTTGTTCATATTTCTCATTATTGTACTCTGATTTTGACTGACAAATTATTTTCCCCAAGTTGAGTCTGTTTTGCCTGTGACAGTAATTGGTGAGTGATCTCTTTGTCCTTATCTTGACCCACAAGCTTTTTTTGTTGTATTTTCTACCCTCCTGTCTTGTTGAGGAGGAGGACTGATAGAGTGGCTTGGTGGACACTTGTCGGCCAGGCAAGGTCAACCCACCACAGTTTCCTTCTATCAGGCTCCCTGTCCCTATTTTTAAAATCTTGCCTATGTTTCTTGTATGTCATCACTTTTGAAACTTCCTACCTCTCCATCCCTATTTAAATTCTTGCATGTTTCTTAAACCCAGTTGCTTTTTAAATTTTCTTGCTACTTTTCCCTCTCTTTGTCTCCCTGACCTTATTTTAATTTCTCGCCTGTGTTTCTTGTACCCTGTTGCTTTTCAAATTTTGTTCTTATGTCTCCCTCTGTGCAACTCCATGTACCTACTTTTTGATTCTTGTACCCTGTTGCTTTCAAAATTTTCTTTCTGTTTCCTTCTATCCATCTCCCCGTCTCTAGTTCTTAACTCTTCCCTCTCTGTCCTGTACCCTGTCACTTCTTACATTTTCTTTCTACATCTCCCTCTGTCTACATCTCCCTGTGCCTATTTGTTAGTTCTTGCCTATGTTTCTTGTATGCTGTTGCTTTTTGAAATTTTTCTCTCTACCTGGGTCCCTGTTTCTTTTTTCTAGTTCTTGCTGTTTCTTCTCCTGTATCACTTGAGAATGTTTCCCTGTCCCTTGTCCTGTCTTTATCTTCTTGTCCTGCCAGTCCCTTCCCCTTCTCTCCCCTGCTTCCTATTATTTATTCCTCCATCTCCATCCCTGTTGTTCTGCTCAGTCTCTCTTCTCTCTCTACGTGGTTTTCCTGCTTCTTGTCCCTCTCTTGATCCCAGCATCCAATTTCCTGGCTCCCTGTCTTGCACATCTGTGTCCCTCTGTCCTTCCTCCTGCTTTTCTCTTCCCTTTTATTCCCGCCATCCGCTGCCTTTGGGCACTGAGCCTTGTAGCCAGCTCATTCTTATATGCATTAATGAATAAATTTTTCCTGCCTCCTCTGTCTCCCTGGATGTGGGTAGGTGCAGGGGCAGGGATGATGTGCTGTGGGGCTTTGGCAATGGCCCCTGTTCCTGATGGGCTCCAGCTGGGGCTGGGATGGCCCCAGGTGTGGCCAGTGAGGCTGAGGATGGGGCTGGCCCTGCTGTGTGAAGGGGCTCCAGCTGTAAAGGGGGCTGCCTGGGCAGGGGAACTGGCTGAGGAGGGAGTGCACGGGGGTCTGGCTGGTAGGTGCTTGCAGCAAGGAATGGCCAGTCCCTGTGGCAAGGAAGGATCCCTCTGAGCTGTCCCTGGCCTTTGTTGGCTACATGCATGAGCCACCATGTATCAAAGCAAGCCTTGTGGGTGAGGAGCATTGAGGCATCCGCTGCGTGCTGCCGAGTGGATGAGGGTCAGGCAGCCGGCACTGGGGAGGAGGAAGGGGCAGAAGCAGGGAGAGAAGCATCGGGGCGGTGAAGGTCTCCTGCCGGCAGCAGGAGCTGTGGTGAGTCGCACGTCCTCTCCTCTACATCCAGGCACACCTCTGCCTCCCTTCCTCTGTCTCCCTCTCTGCCTGCCCACCTATGTGTATGGCTCCTCAAAACTTGTTATTCTTCTGTCAACTCTGCCCAGTACCCTATTGCCTTTTAAATTTTTAATATGCCTCTCTCTAACCAGCTTCTTCTCCCTGTTTTTTATTTTTTCTGCACTGCCTTGTACCCCATGACTTTGAAAATTTAATTTCTATGTCTTCCCCTCTCTGTCTCCCTGACCCTATATTTTAATTCCTCCCTCTCTGTCCTGTACCCAGTTGCTTGAGACTGGCTGGGCATCGGTCAGTTGGTGGTGAGCAATTGTTTTCATTTGCTGTTTTTTTTTTTTTCCTCGTACAACTTAAAAAAAAGTCTTTTTAATTATTAAACTTTTTATATCAACCCATGAGTTTCTTACATTTACCCTCCCGATTCTCCCCCTATCCCACTGTGGGGGAGTAAGTGAGCAGCTGTATGGTACTTAGTTGCCAGCCAGGGTTAAACCACAATGCTACATCTACTTTTATGAATCTGCCTATTGCTATTTTTTAATTATTTCCTGTCTGTTGTGTACCCTGTTGCTTTGAAAATTTGCTTTCTATGTCTACTTTTATCCAGTTCACTGTCTTTATTTTTTATTTTTTCCTCTCTGTCCTGTGCCCCTGTGTCACTTTTAAATTTCCTTTATATTTCTCAGGTTTAGTTCACTGTGGCTATTTTAAAATTTTTTGTCCTGTACCCAATCACTTCTTAAACTTTCCCTCTATGTCTACTTGTATCAAGCTGTGTATCACTGTTTTTTAATTCTTTCCTCACTATTGTGTACCCCGTTGCTTTTTACTTTTTCTTTCTATGTCTACTTTAACCTATTCACTGTCTTTAAGTTATTCCTGTCTGTCATGTAGCCCATCACCTTTTAAATTTTCTTCTTATGTCTGTCTGTTTAGTTAGCTGTCCCCATTTTTTAATTCTTTTGTCTCTGTCACGTACCCTGTTGTGCTGGTTTTGGCTGGGATTGAGTTAATTTTCTTCCCAGTAGCTAGTATGGGGCTACGTTTTGGATTTGTGCTGAAAACAGCATTGATAACCCAGGGATGTTTTTGTTATTGCTGAGCAGTGCTTGCACAGAGTCAAGGGCTGTTCTGCCTCTCACCCTGCCCCACCAGCGAGCAGGCTGGGGCTGAACAAGGAGCTGGGAGGGGACACAGCTGGGACAGCTGACCCCAACTGACCCCAAGGGCTGTTCCAGACCATATGTCATGCTCAGCATATCAAGCTGGGGGAAGGAGAAGGAAGGGGGGACATTCAGAGCGATGGCATTTGTCTTCCCATGTAACCGTTACACAGGATGGAGCGCTCCTTTCCTGGAGATGGCTGAACACCTGCCTGCTGATGGGAAGTGGGGAATGAATTCCTTGTCTTGCTTTGCTTGTGTGCATGGTTTCTGCTTTACCTATTAAACTGTCTTTATCTCAACCTGTGAGTTTTACTTTTTTTTCCTGATTTTTTTTTTTCTCCCCCATCCTGCTGCAGGGGCGCAGCAAGCAGGCAGCTGGGTGGTGCTTAGTTGCCAGCTGGGGTTAAACCATGACACCTGTCACTTTTTTTCAGATTTGCTTTCTATGCCTACTTTAACCTATTCACTGTCTTTGTTTTTTTTTAATTTTATCCCTGTGTCCTGTACCATCTCACTTTTAAAATTTTCTTTCTGTGTTTATTTGTTTGCTGTCCCTATTTTTTAATTTTTTCCCGTATGTCCTGTAAGCGGGTTGCTTTTTAAATTTTCTTTCTATGGCTAGTTTTATACAGTTCACTGTCTATATATTTTTAGTTTTTTGTCTCTGTCTTGCACCCCATTTTTTTAAAATTTTCTTTCCATATCTCTATTTATCTCTCCCTATTTAAAATTTTTTTTCCTGTCCTGTATGCCATCATTTTTAAATTTTCTTTCTATGTCTACTTTTATCAAGCAGTGTATCACAGCTTTTGATTCTTTCCTGGCTGTCGTGTACCCTGCCAATTCTTACATTTTCTTTCTCTGTGTCTCTGTATTATTCACCCTATCCTTATTTTAAATTTTTTTCCTAGCCTTTCTTTAATGCTGTCACTGTTAAAATTTTCTTTCTGTGTCACCTTTTATCCAGTTCACTTTGTTTTTTAATTTTTCCTGTCTTGCACTCCATCACTTTTAAATTTCCTTTCTATTTCTCTATGTATTTTGCTGTCACTATTGTTTAATACTTTCTTGTCTGTCCTGTAGCCTGTTGCTTTTTAGATTTTGTTTCTACATCTTCATTTCTTTAGTTCGCTGTCCCTATTTTTCATTATTTTCCATTTTT